>NC_046349.1:4390804-4710042 GCF_000738735.6 Corvus cornix cornix | reverse complement strand
ATTGTAACAGCTTTGGGTCATTCCACAGGTCACATATTTGCTTTATTGGATTAGCAGTGAACACATGTGTGCATCACACACACAGAGCAAATTCTTGTCTCTTTTGGTCTGGCTTTTTGGCTAGGTGGCAAGAAAACACCATTTCTCCTTTACCATAGTGCAACACTGACAGAAAGCTTTACCCCAGCACCTGCCAGCCTCACCCCAAATCTCTGCCCAGCCCTCCTTCAGCCATGCACAGGTGTCCCCTTCTTGTCCCACCATGGTGCCATTAACCTGAGCCACTCTTTCAGCCTCCCCTCCAAGCCATTCATGCCATGTGGAGTGGGCAACTTGCTACAAGTCACAATCCTGGTTTTGTGAAAATCAAAGACAAATCTCCCATTTCTGGAAGGAGCAGCTGCCCTAAATCTCCGTCACCGGTGCAACTCTTTAAGAGCACAGTAATTCTCCACCAAATTGAATCTTCCCTGACAATTGGCAGCACATCAGAGACAATTCACAGGCATATTTTTTCCCCTTTCCTAACAGGAAATAGGGCTTGTGTTACATTTACAGTGACCTGGAGCTCCGGGGGCAGACTAATATCTCACCTAAACAAACAGACAGTATTTCTTCCCCGATACAGGCAGATGGGCTGAAAGGGAAAGCTGACTTGGCTGTGGCCTTCCCAGCTCCCAGCAGCAGTGTGGGAGGCACCAACAACATGCAAACCTGTGAACACCAACACAGGGATCCCCGACACAGTGCAGGATAATGGCTCTGAAAGTTTGGAGCTGTAGGTCAGCTTTTGCACTTGGTCTTTGTTATTTTTTTTATGAAATGACCATTGTATCATCTCCTGTGGGCCTCAGGGGCCTGATGGTGTGAACTGGGGGGTTCATTGCTCAATCCATGGTAAGGCAGAGAGGACCCAAACAGCCCCCTCTGCTAAACCTCTCTACCTCCTTGCAGTCTGCAGCATTTCCCCAGGAGGTTCCCACTTGCCTTTGTGGGGACAGGGAGATAATTCTGGGCTTTATTTGTGGTGGATTTGAAAAAGCAAACTCCAAACTGTGTGAAGAGACTCTGGGGGACAGTAACTTACAACAGATGTCATGATTGTTCAATGTCTGACTGACAAGAGAGCCCTCAGAAATAATAAACGCCTACATGTGCTTGCAAGACAAATAGTATTCAGATACTATTTTTCTTGGATTTCCCTGCCCTGATATACTACTGTCTGCTTTGCCCTGAAGCGAGAGCCTGTTCATCCCTTGTAAAAATCAGAGAAACAAACCCAAACTGATGGGGAAATCTCCCGATTGCAAAACTCCACACCATAAGTGCATCACACCAAGCATGCACACAAAAAGCAGAAGTGAAAAGAAGTTTCAAACCCATTAACTCCAAATGCCAAAGGCAGCAGAAAATCCTGCATGTTTCAACAGCTCACCTATCCCAGAAATGAGATTCACCTCTCTGCTGCCCAAAACCCCACTCAGCTTAACAGGAGCTGCTGTTCTGGAATAAACAGGCTTTGCTTCAGATCCTCAGCTTCCGCCAGTGTGCACAGGATCAGGCCTCACGAAGTTCCCATGCCTTTAGATAACCAAGGAAAGCACAGTTTAGAGCTGAAGGCAACATGTCTCCCATATCTCAAATATTTTTTGCTTTCCAAAATACGATGAAGAGCTAAAAACTCTGCAGCTCCTCCCCTGCAGATCCATCCCCTGTGGAATGAGGGTGTCACAGCAAGGCGGAGGAACTCCCCAATAGTTCCGGGGGAGCACCCATGTGAAGGAGTCTCTGTGCAACACCTTCCTGGGCCTTGACCCATCCCACAGGATTCCTGTCTGAATCCAGTATAGGAAAAAATGCACTTCAGGCTGCTGAGAGCCAGACAAAGTCTGCCTTTCTAGACAAAACCAGAATAGTGGCAGGAGGAGTGAAATCTGAAGTGGGATAAATGTCTGTAGCAGAAAATATTCTCTCAGGGAGCAGCAGAGAGACGGTGTCAGGCGAAGGAGCGATGCTGCTGGAATGACTGGCTTTGGGCTGTTGTGTTGGCTTTTCAGTGAAACCACAAGTCTGTTCATGTCAGGCACAGGCCTCTCTCTCCCTGGTTATTTCCAGGAATCGGCCATCGGCAGTTGACAATTAGAAGAGCAGCGTGAGAGCTGTGGCTGGCCAGTCTCCACAGGTCTGAGGTTCTTGGTTCACTCTTTTTTGCAAGAGAAACAGCTGTTGACCTTCGGTTTTCTGTGTCACTCATGGCCACGGCGTTGGATGGAGGTATTTTAGGATGACCATGTCTGTTTACACCAACAGTTACAACATAACCCCTGCAAATCTCACTGTTAGGTGGACAAGCAATGTGCTAGCTAGCCATCACTCCTACTTGCGTGGATACTCTCTAATCATCCCCTTCTCCACTTCTGCTCAGGCCAGGGCTGAATTTGGGAAAGCAACTGAATTTTAACTCCCTGAATCTATTTTGGGGCCCCCAAAACCTCCTGCTGAAGCTCCGTGAAACCCTATGCCAGCCTCAAACGAGTGAGAATTTTCTGTGACTGCATCCTGTGGTTTCAGCTGGTTTTGCAATTAAGTTTGTGTCCTAGTTTCGTTCTGAATTTCAGCTGATGCCATGCTCAACTCAGATAAATCAGAACCTTAAAATGAAACTCGACCCTGAGCCTCTTCTCTGAACTAACTGTTGCCCTAAACTTTTTTTTTTGTTGTTATTCTCTTGCCCACCCCACTTCCAGTCAGGTCAAACTCTCCCCTAGTCACTCCTCTTTCCTTTACGGCACAAGGTGTCTCTCAGGGCGTTTGGAGGTGGCTACTGGGCCTTTCCTTCCCAATGCACATTAATCAGTGGCGTTGCTTTCAGTCTTCATGCACTGCTGGAAACATAAATGCAAGCAGCTCTGTTCTCCATGGATGATCATGTGCTGATGGGGTTTGAATGCTGGGCCCAGTATCCCCCAGAAACCCATCTGGTGTGCACACATTGGCAACTGCAGCCTGTGCATCAGGAGAGCTCAGCTGACATGACAGTGTTTGTGCAGCCTGAAAAGCACTTTCTTGTCTTGTTAATAGTCCAGAGCATGAAAAAGTAGAAAAGATAAACAAGCATTAAAATGAAGAAGAGTGGTCAAGTGGCTCACATCTTTCAAAGGCTCAAGGGCTTCATGCCTTTCCAGGAGCCTGAGGTTGAGAAGCTGAAATCTGGGATTTAATCTAAAGCTGAGAAATGAGAGGTCAGGGGGAGCAGGCCACTTGTATGCACCGAAGGTTTGGAGATGCAGTTGTGTGTGCTTTTGGTTTTGCAATCGAATGTGTTGCCTCCATCTGTGTAAACAAGGAGCAGAGAAAGTTAACATTACAGCGAAAATACAGGAGAGGGAAAGAGGGCTGAGCAGGTTTTGGCTGCACAGCAAAGAAACTCAATGGGATTTCAGCTTCAACTCAGTCATGTCCTCTTTCCAATACAAATGATGAAAAAAGGGGCAACTGACCAACAAAAGGGGGAAAGGGGAAAGACCTTTTGAGGACTGTACCAGCCAGGCCAGCAACATGACCTGTGAGAACTCAGTTTGATTTTTATGTGGTGGGAAGTGTGCCTGGGACTCTAAATAATGCTGTGTTGTGTGGAATGTTACACAGAGTCCCAGCTAGATGGGGTCCTGAGTCGACACAGCTGGAGGGAAAACGCTGCAGGAGTCCCATGCAAATAAATAAACAGATATAAAAAATTCAGCGCCGTTCGGATATTTATAGAGGTTTTGTTATTAGGTACATGAAAATAATGCCCAGCAGCCAATAAAGTCCTTAGCTGTGCTACCTTTGTGTAACTAGTGATCTTTTAAGTATTACCTCTGTATAAATGCATACATTTTTTCTCAGCCTTATCCTGATCTGCCTTGCCCTGCCCAATATTCCCCAGCATTCCCCTTGTTCCCCAGAACTTTTTTAGAGGTTCTCTCACCTATACTTTCAGGTGCATCTTATCTGCCAGACAGGACACTGAATTTGTTCATTTTGCTAAAAAGCTCCCGCCAAAAAAAAGCATTTGCCTAAAGCTTGTCATGTATTAATAAAAAGCTCTGCCTAAATAGGTAATCAGAAGTGTCACACAAAGAGTTAATAAATTTTTAATAAAGCAATTTTTAAAAGTCAGATCATCGAATCCTGTGAAATCTGTGAGTATCTCAGGATGTGGCTAGATTGCAGAGAAAAGGTGCCCCACTGCAAGGTTTGCATGCCAGGCACTGTGGTGCACATCCCTGTTGGATTCACTGCAGATCCTTTCTGGCCTGTGTTTCCTTAACCAAAACTTGGTTTGAGGGAGTCAGGGCGAGCTCTGCTCCAGCAGCAACTTCCACTCAGGAGCTGCAGGGGCCGGGGCTCACATCTCACCCAGGGCTACTGGATCTGCTGCAGGCTGCCACGATGGAGTTTGGCCAACTGGAATAAAAGTAAAATATCATTCCACAGTATTTTTTTAAATCCGTATAAAGGAAATATTAATGATGGATAAACAGAAAATGTATTCAGTGACTAGAATAGAAAGATTGAAAAAACTTTAGGAGCTCTTACAAGCAGCTGGCATTGGCTCAGGCTGTGTATTCATTGAGATATGAGAAATCTTTGACAACAGAAAAGAAATCAAGTTGTGGAAAAGCTGGTAAGTTTCCTTTTCTTAGCTTTGAGTGTGGGCCTATATATGGTTTAATTTTTTTTTAAGCTATCAGATAATGACAGATGCACAAAGCTTTCCCTGTGACCCTCTCCCTCTCACATACACCCCCCAAGTCAGATCCAAACTGGATAGTGTGGGCAGAAAAATGGGAAGCAGGTAGCATCTGGAGCTGTAAAACTAAACACAAAAGAAAGGAAGAAGAAAAATCACACACCAAGTGTTCAAGTAAATGTCTCCTTCCCTCTTCCACCTTTTTTTTTGTTTGTTTTTTGGTAACTTGATGGAAATTCAAATCTCAAAGCAGACCTTTGGGATGGAAAGCCAGGGCAGGAGAGGAGGAAGGAGATAACCAGCACTTTCCTAAGACCAAGTCTGCTGCCTTTTCACACAGGTAATTTGTTGAGAGGAGCTGGGCAATGTCTTCTCTGGGCAAACCTGCACTCCCTAAAATAAAGAGGAACACCTGATACCATCCATGGACTTTGATTCCACACTTAAGCGAGGTTCTTTACTATTCAATATCAACAGCACTTATTATTTTTCTGCTTCAAAATTGCTGGGCAGTGAGTCACAGAGTGAAAAAGAAAGTGATGTGATTTCTATGACTCATCTTGTACAGGCAGTAATACAAAAGGTGTAAACAATGTATTATTGCTGTCATTCCTGTTGGCATCTTATTAAGAGCATTATGGAATCCATTGGATTCCTCTATCACATCCCAGTACATCTTTGTCTGTAGAACATACATAAATTATGAAAGTACTTGAAACCAACTTAAGGTCTTTTTTCTCTTATCTTTTTTACGTGTATCAAACAAACAAACAAACAAAACAAAAAAAAAAAAACCAAAAAACCCAAAGCAGATTCAATGAAAACTCAGAAAAAACTCAGAAAACATTTGAAAAATCAGAAGTCAAAATGAGATTAAATATTTCACGCCGCACAAATACATGAGATTTTTCCTGCCAGCCTAACTACGTGAGGAACCAGCCCTGTGCTCTACCCTTTTTATCCCTCTTAGCTGTGTAAACTACTTAAAACTGGAGGGCACATGTCACTTACACTGACATGCAAATCATTACTGCTTTGTCTGCCAGGAAATTTGTGTAAACCAATGCTGAGTTCAGGTTCATTATATTGACATTTTTACCAACAAGTAAATTGAAAGGTTACATTGTTGACATACCAGATGTTATGCAAACTGCTTTTCAACCCATGGTTTTCATACATCTCTATAAATAAATAAATTAGACACTTACAAATGGTGTGTGAATCAATATATGGTAAATCACCAATTTATATACACATAGCAAAAACTACTGTGTGTAAACCCCATATTTCACACAATGTCAAAACCCCCTTTTCCACCCAGTACTTTTCATTTTCCTGAAAATAGCTGTCATCTATGTAAATGTTTTCCCTCAAGACCAACTGTTCTTCATGGTAAGAACAGTACACGGAAACCTGGGTGCCTGAATTAGCACATGGTGTTATCAATGGGAGTTAAGAATCCAAGTGAGAGTTAGGCTACAACACAGCTTTAAGGATTTGAGTTTATGTAGTGAACAGAGTAGATTTGCATGTGATAATTTCAGGAACACTCCTTTTTTTAATATGGATTTGCTCGTTTGGATTTAGCCTCGGGATATTTTGACCCCCTCCTTCTGCATTTTTTTCTCCCTTGACTCAAATAACAAAAATGAGCAAAATGCTATTTGTCCAATGAGATACTCATGTGAGACTGTTCTCCCTTCTTGGTGATGCAAATGACCTTGGAAATCCAGCCTCTATGAAGTACATGAGGCTCAGAACAAAATCACAAGGGTTTATACTGTGATTTTAAAATGGTGCCTCACTCCCTCGGTTTCAGGACTTAAACCAAGAGGGCCTGACCCCAGCTTAGCTTACAGAGGACTTCAGGTACCTCAAGCTCCACTACTCCAGCAGAGAAAATGGTGTTTGGTCCTTGTTTTGTCTCCCACTGAGATCATTATTTCTCTAGAAGTCCCCTGCAGTACCTGTGATTTCTTGCCATGCCCAGTTTCCAATGTATGAATTTATCATGGTGTAAATCAGGGCAAAACAGACTGATATCCTAAATCTCCAGCTGCAGAGAAACAAGTTTTATTGGAATGATGGTGCTGCCTTCTGCTAGTTGCCTCATCTCCTGATCAGAGCTATGTCGTAACAAATCAGCTTTTCTGTAGGACCTTATATACATTCAACATACAGACAGACAATGGTCTCAATACACTTCAAAAGACTCCTCGAAGCTGGAAGAAGCCTTGATCAATGCAGACCCTTCTCAACCAGCTGTGACACAGGACTGTATCTTTCCCACTTTATAATTCTTTGCTGAGTGCTCATACTGAAATTGTTTCATAACCACATGAATTTGGAGTTTTCATTTCGCCCTTGGAAGAAATGTAGAGCCTGGCACACTGACAAGTATAACAGTGTGTAAAAGCACAATTAACTTATGCTCCCACCCCATTTTTTTACATTTCTAAGGAAGCCCTGCGATTTCAGAGTGATTGTTTTCACTTCAGAGCCAGCAGCACACGCTCACTTCATCAGCAGTGCCGTGCAAAGCCAGCACGTTCGGCCACCGGCACGAGCCCCTGGCCCAGCGCTGGGCGAGAGAGCTCACAGCACATCCTGCTCCTTCCCCCAGCAACAGGCGTCCCAAACCAGGGAAATGGTAATTAGAAAGGCCACGTGGAGTTAAATACGGTGATAACACACTTAGGCACCATAATCCCTAGTTTTTTTCTTAGTACAACCAACTTTTTCATTTCAAAATGTGGATTTGTCTATACATAAACAAATAGCACCTTAGAGACTAAAGATCAAACAAAGTTTTTCAGTATGTTTAAGTCAGGTTATGCCCACGGATGCTGAAGCTATCTGCTTGCCAAGTATTTTGAGATCTTGAATTCTCAACTCATGTTGATGAAACAGACAGCTAAAAAGAAAATGGTTTCAGTCACTCCATGTTAAGATCCCAACACTACAAATGTTCATGAACTTTGGTATTTACCTGCTTTCCAAAGACAGCTTGGGAGAGCAGAGTAATTGTAAATGTTTGCAGAATATGGCCCCTTTTTTCTGACAATGACGAGCCCTGTGACTGAGACAGAGCAGCGTGTGAAAGTGGAGCTTATTAAGGCAAGAAACTTTCTAATTAGTTTGAGGCTGTTGAATGAGCAAGGCTGAAGATCCCTGTGCTGAACATGGGTGCTGTATCAAACCACTGCTTTGAATTTGGTTCCCTGATGACTTCAGCTTGCTGCCACTTGCTTCCCCAAGGTCTCAATGACACTATGTAGAGCATCTCACTAGCATTTCGTCTTCTTCCTGATGAGTGTAGACTCCAAAAACTCTTTGTTGATCTCCCAATACATCTTAGTATTTGCCTATTTTCCTTTTAATCACGGTGGTAGGGACCTGTCTTTGGCAGCTACATGTAGATATCTCACTAGTAGGTGGTGCTAACACAGATCAGAGAAGCTTTCAGATTTAACCACCCTCATATTTGCCTCAATAATCTCAAGCCAAAAAAAAACCCCAAACCAAACCTCCAAAGTTCATCTGTCTGAAATTCTCTTAGAGTTTGCTTTAGATATGCACCAGACTTGTCTCTTCTAAGGGAAAATACTTTAAAACCACTATCAAGCTGACTGTCACTTCAGAACCACCATCCCTTGGATCATGAACGGTGCGAGGCTCCAGCCAGGTCTCCCGTTTCCAGCAGCATTCGATAGCACTGCACATGCTTTGCCTTTAGCACCAATCCCATACAGACATTCTGCCAGACACAATCATCTCTAGCTAGCCTGGCAACTTGCAAACTCTCCCAGGCACATGGTCTGGAGAACCTGGCTGTTACAAGAGGAACGTGCAGCTGCAGAGCAATGGATAAAATTGCACCTAAAAGCAGAACAAAACACCACCAGGCCCGAGCCTTTGCTAGCTCTCTTTCACAAGCCTGTGCCCAGATCTGTGCAGGATTGTAAAACTCCATTTAAATACATGGATAAATCAATAAAAGTATTCTGCCACTCCCAAAAGTTGCAAGGGTCACAAATTAAGAGCAAAACACACATATATTCACGGGAAAGGCAAAGAGGACTGGGTAGTTTTATACTGTGATGCTTTGCTCTGTGGATTCTGATTATTTTTTAAAAACGGATTGTTCATTTTTAATGGAGATCTAATGAAACACCCTTAAGCCCTCCGGTGGTTTGCATCTATGGTTAGCAAGCCAAATACCAGCATGTTTTGTTTCACAAGTAGCATTAGAGATAAGAGAGGGTAAGATCGTGCCCTGGTTTTACTAGGCTGTAAGAGGCACTTAGGGGCCATACAGTCTCCTGCTTGGCTGCCTAAAGCCCACTCTGGTCATTAAATAATGTGAAAGGCTTATAATACCAGCTGGTGACTAATCTATTCCCTTTGTACAAATGTTTTACATTTGTCACTATAACCACTGCAGAGAGACAGCTCTGCTCTCCTGAAGGCTGAATCTTGCCCAGAATTCTTTTTATTTACTCAAAACTGCACCCTTACAAGTCACCACTTGCCAAATATTATCACATCATGATGAGAGCTTACAATCTGTAGTAGGTATAATCAAAAGATTGTAGTCACAGGATCTTTATGGTATCAAGGTAACATAAAACATTCAGCAGTAAGAAGGAGTGGGAAAGGTGTTAAAGAAACTCTTTAAACTACTTGAAACCACACTTTCCAACAGAAGTTCTCCTCAGTCTGCAAATGGAAAAGAACCCCTCAGTTTTGTGCGCAGTGAAAAAAAAAATAAAAACAAACCAGTAGAGCACTGGGAGTAGAGATGCACCACAGACGCACCACAGCTAAAGTTCTCTATTGTTCAAGTCACAACTGAGGTCTGTCAGACACTGACTCTGCTTTCCAGACACATGGGTTCATTTTTTCCCATATTTCATGGTTTTAACAGATCACATATGAATTGCACATGAGAAGCACATGCACCAAACATGTCTCTCTGTTGGTTCAGTGCCTCTTCCCTCTTATTAAAGAAATAATATTGCATTCTTGGACATCCCAGGACATCCATGGGTCATCCTAGGTGAATGGCAAATTATTTCACTGAATGACTTCTCCAAATGAGTTTGTGACTTACACAGTGAGGTACAGCCCAACAGTGAGTGTGAACCTGGACTTGACCCTGATATCCTGGAGAAGGACCAGCAGCCTTCATGTTCTAAAGAAATTTTAATTGCTCACCTTCCACTCTATGTGGTCGTTTATATCTTTTCTACTGGCCTACTTCCAAGTAAAGGTCCAACTATTAACCTTGCTTCCAGCACTTTAACTGCACTTCTCGGGAATATCAGCCACACACTGTCCCATCTAATTCAGAGAATCCAGATTCCCTTTTTCCTCAGACCCTTTGCCTTCCTGGCAGCAGTATGGACACTTTCATATTATAACCCCTTAAAAAGTTAAAATTTCCAAGTAACAGATGATGACGCTTTTCTTCTACTTGTGAAGGTCAGCTTAGGACCAAAGAATATTACAGCCCTTGTCTTGAGTGAAGCCATGTCCTGTCTTTGCTAGTATCTTAGTATATTCAGGAAGGGAGGAGAGACAAGATTGATGCCTAGAGCTGCTCGAAGTGTTAAAGCAAAGATTTCACCAAAATCTCATTTCTCATCAACCAAAATGTTCCTCAGCTCAGTGTAAGTTGCTGCAAAATCTAGATGTTTAAAATACCCCTCTCAAACTATAAAACATTTAAATGTTTAGTTTTCAAGTTTTCAGAAGGAAATATCTTCATTTTTCATTAATAGTTTTAAACACTGATTTTTTTTTTTAATTTCAAGCTTAAATAAAATTGAATTAACAAAACCAATTAAATGAACAAAAATTAAATTCAATTTCCCATTTAACCCCGGAAGGAACTGACAGCTTTTCAGTTCACACACTTTTTAAAGACAGATTGTTTTGAATGCACTCAAAATTTTGTTCACAAAAAAGTTTTCTGCTTGTTTTCAGAATTGTCAGAACAGAAAAAAACATGGCTGCACCAGTAAGTTCCATGACTGTGAAGGACACAGGCTCATGTATCCTCCAACAGCTGTATTCCATCTACTTCTCCTACTGCAGCTTTAGTTTCCTATTGGTTTGGCAACCCCGAAGGTCCAGAATATCTGTGGACAACATTAGGCACGAGTACATAGGTAGAATTTAGTCTGCCTGAAAACAGCAGTGAGTTCATGGACATTTTCCATCTCCTGCTGGTCTTCCGGGAATGGTGCCACTCTAACCTACCTCTTCCTCCTACCTCTGTGCAGGACTCTGTTCCAATGGTACACTTGGGCTCTGCAAATGCATAAATGTGCCACAGTGGTGCCAAGGAAGAAGCCAGGACTGGCATCAGGTGAAGGGAAGGAGAATCTTGCCAAGGGAAAAGAAACCTAGAAGTGATGAGTCCATTCTCAGAAAGAGAGCGCTGAGATGAGGTGGGATGGGATGCTCTGGTGACAAAAGGAGATGTGACTCACAGGAAAGTCACATGAAATATAAACGTGTTGCCCAATGCTCCCTGCTGTGTCCGGGGATGGCTAATTCCTCACAGAGGTATCACCAGGAGGAAACTCTGCTGGCTGTGTGTGGTCACCTCTTCCCTGAAATCCAGAATTAGAGACTGAAAGAGGAACTGAACAAGATTCTGTGAAATTTGTCCTTTTTCCCAAACCTTTCCTAATGTTGCACTCTTTGCATCAAGCTCAGCTATGGAGCTCTCTTTTGTGACTTACACTCAATATCTATCATCATCAATTGGTCCCAAATCGAGAACTCCTCTGGAATAAATCTGACTGTTGGAAAAATAAATGCCAAATCACATTCTGTCCAAGAAGCTTAATATCTAAATGTAGGACAAGAGAGAGACAGAGACAAACAAACAAGAAATAAAAGAGATCTAAAAGAGAACAACTGTGATAAGCAGGAGTCCCAGCACATCGTGTTCCCTGGCATTGCCAGCTCCCTTTGTAGGCATCATGGCAGGGGAAAACTTTATTCTCTTGGTCCAAAAATAACATATATTTTAAAAGTCTTGTTATAAATCTGGTTTGATCGGACATGGGATCTCTGGAATGAGAATAAACACAGGCTATCTTACCAGACAAATAACTCATTGGATGTTTATCTTTGAGCTGTTTTTCCCAAACAGTTTTATAATCTACACACACACGTATTTAATTGTATGCTTTACATGAAATGGCGTTCATGCTGTGCCTTAGCCTCATCATGAAAATACATTTTCTGGATAATTGAGACATTTCTATAAAAAATAGATTTTGTGACTTGTAGTGGACCTGATCTTGTAGCAGTTTCTGGCTTGTGAGGTTATGGGGATCAGGCCTGGGCTGCACCTCCTGCATTATGAAGCAAAGACCTTTCTCATATTAAAATAGGTTGAATTAAAGAAGTCAACAAAGAACCACAAATGACGCCATCAAAAATTATTTCTAAGATAATTCAGCCCAAACTAAAGTTGGTGGAAATACTCCAAATAACATCAGTAGAGGCAAGTCCTAAATATAGCACAGAAAATTTTATAAAACAGAAGTGTTGGCATGTTTTATTTACACAGCAGAACTATAATTTTTAAATTCTTTGAGATATTCATATGCAAGGTCCAGTTAAAGTGAAGGCTCTGTCTCTACATGAATCACTCCTAGAACTCGATGTGACTTGGTCTGTTCCCATACATAGGAAGCACTGATACTCCAGACACAGAGGAAGAGGTAAATTTAATCTATTCAGTGCCTTTCTCATCCAAGGCAAGAGTGGAATTACAGGGGAGGAAATGAGGCGAGCCTCAGCTCAGCTTGCTGGCAAGAGCATCTCAGGCTGTGTGGGGTAGGAGACGGGAAAGCAAAGAGGCCTCCTGAGGTTAAACAGCCACCAACAAATTACTGACCTCCCTCAAACTGGAGGAAGCAGGGAAGAGAGGGATTTGAAGGGAGACTGAAATTCCTGCTCAAATTAGCAAAAGGATGATGCAGTTTAGATGTTACCTTTTCCACTGGGCAATACCTGTGGGCACAACACACAGCACACTCAGGCACAGGGTGGAATTGCTGGGGCTGTCCTGTGCAGGGCCAGGACCTGCACATTGATGATCCTTGTGTATCCCTTCCAACTCAGGGTATTTTATGATTCTATAATTTATGATAACATAGTGCAGAGAAATCCAAAGACATCTCAAACTTTTTAACTTAGGTCTGCAGATAGATATAGATCTAAAAACCTTCACCTGGCACTGCAGTGAGCAGAGGCTATTTTCAAAAAGTACAGTGGCTCCCACCCACAATGGGACCTCCAGCACCAAAACCTTTATTGGAGATTTTAGTTTAATTCTCCATAACCTGTAGCTCAGGACACTAAACCATTTTCCTCTATGTAACCTATCCAAACCTGGCTCTGAATAGCAGTGAATTAAAGTGTTTACCATCAAATAATAAGAGTTTGGTGACAGAAATAAGCTGCCAGTAGCATTGATGAGGCCTCAATCAGGCAGAATTTAGCAGGGCTACCAGCGTTGCCCAAGGCAGGCTGGAAAAAGGACTGTCTGACCACTGCTTCCCTGGGGACCTCCAGGGAAATGAGATGTATCTCATGAGCTTCTCAATCAGCAGAAATTGGAAGAAAAACAAATAAAACAGTTGGTGGTCTCAACTGTGTTTCTTGTGGGCAGTCACCCATGTTGCAAAAGCTTTGCTTGTGATGGGCACTAATTCCTCTCCCTTGTGAGAGATCTTAGTCAAGAAGTCAGAAGTGAAATTAGAACAGAGAGTAAAGGTCAGGGTGACAAAAGCATTTAGGTGCCTTGCCCCAAACAAGGAGCTTGAACATCCAGCAGAACCAATGGGAAGGCTGGTCCCTATGTAGGAAAAGCGACCTGGACTCACCTGATCCACATTTAATCAAATTTAGGTAATCACTAAGTTGCTGTTTCAAGGTTTTCTACAAAGGAGGAAGAAAGGCATCTCCAAAATCAGATCAGAGCTTCTATGGGACACACAGCTTCCCTGAAGGTGCCCATTTCAAACATCAATAGAAAGAAAGATCAGCCCTAAAACCTCAGGAAACTGCCCAATCTGAGGTGTCCTGAACCTTGGCCTGTGTATCTACACCACTCTGCAGACCAGCCCTGATTGTAGGATCTCTCTCACCTCATCCTACTGCCTAAAATACAAGTGTTGAGTTTAAGCTGGTCTTCCTCATGCTCCCTGTTGGGAACCACTTCTCCATTGACCTAGATGGACCTTCCACCAAAATTTGAGGCTTTGAGCTTCTTCAAACTGAACTTGGTGTTTGCTCTCCTCTGCATGGTCTGTGAATGAACCTCAGAGCTGTTCCCAGGTTGGAGAGGAAGACCTTGAATTTTGGACTTGAGATCGTGATTTCTGAATCATCAGTGAGTTATCAGAAGGTGCCAGACTGAGAGAGGTACACAACCTCTCTGCCATGAAACTCATGGAGAAGTGTACAAAGCAGTGTGAAAAAGCAGTTCTGAAACCGCACATTTTCAAAGAAACCAGATGAAACAGGCAGTGATTCTCAAACCCAAATGTTAGTTCTCTAATCAGAAAGCAGGTCACTGTGTGTTTCTCATGAAGAATATATTTGTGGTAAACCATATAGATGCAGTTTCTAAATCAAATAGAGTATTTTCATTTCTAGTGAGCTCAGTACATACATATGTCTTTTTCAGTTAAAAAAGTGTTTTTAATTGCATATCTAATCTTATTTTCAATAATTAATATATAACTTTGCTTATAGAATTGAGATTTTTAGAAAAAAAATTGTAGGAAATACAATTTCTTCATGTTTATCCTCTGAGGCCCATATGTATTTAAGAACAGATCCTAGATGTTCTTCTCATTACAGAGATATCCTCAAAACTTAATTTTAAGGAGTTCCCAATCAGAATCTTGATCTTGAGGGATCATGGGGAGCTGGCAGAAGGTTCTCATGAAAGACACTGTGAAATGGTACATACCTGATGGCAAGAAAGGGATATTTGGTGTGATGTGGACAAGCCCTTTGAGTCATCGCTGCAGCTTTTCCCCTCTGAATGTGAGGCATAATCCTAGGTTTTATTCTTCTGTGTGTCCCCTGCAGGAATAATGTAGAGTGGCAAATCTCCAGGCAAGCAAATTAAAAATTGGGCTACGTCACACAATGTCAGAGGCTACAAAGAAACAGAAAACAGAATCAAATTAAATATTAACAGTCAGATTAGATATGACAAAACTGGTAATAGGGAATTTTATTGAAATCAGTTTAATATTTCTAAGAAGATATCTCGTTGGTATCTGGTGGGGATGATTTTCTAATGTGATATTTCAATGCTCAGAAATGCCAAATGTTTAAAAAGTCACCGATGGTGGTGTTTCAGTGGAAAATGTTGACATTTTTTCACTTGAACATCACTGATTCTTGGGGAATATTTTATTCTACAAAAGCTTTCCAAGACTTAGCCAAGTCTACATACTACTCTCGAAAGGAGAGTAGAAGGGGAAGGGAGACATTCTTAGAAGAGCAAACAGGGTTTAGGATAACAGGAGCAACTTGATGCTGAGTGGGAAGGTGAGTTTGTGCAGTAACTGCTCTGATCTGAAATGTAATGTCCAACCCCATCTCCTTTTTAACTTCAGCTCAGAGCGAGTGTCAGATCCCAATGTAAACTTTCCCATCTGTGTTATTCTATTTACTGAAAGGGAAAGGGATTAGTATGTGTACTTGTCACATCTTTTGACCTGTTGCACACTGAGACCCAAGGTAATGTTAAAGCAAACAGCATTCTTCTCCCTCTGCCAGGATAAGCAGGGCACAGGGGTGGCGTTTTGTGAGAAGAAAAGAAAGCCAGACCACGTAAAACAAAGTATGTACCCTGTGCAAAAATAAATCTTGGACGTTGAAGATTTCCAAAGGGTATACCTTAAACGGGGTGAGAGAGAGAGAGAGAGAAAATATTTGAGAGGAAAGTTCCCTTCCCTGCCAAGCACCAGATGGAGGGCCTTCCCACGGAAATAGCTGCAGAAGACAGATCGCTGACAGAAACCTCTGCCAAGAGAAGGGGGTCCCACTCACTGTGCTGGTAAAAGCTCAGTGGAAGAGAACAGAATCCTCTGCCTAAAACTCGTGCTCCAGAGCAGGGGGGTTGGAGAGTGGCACAGCACCCTTTAACAGCGTGGCCCACCCTGCAAAGGAGCACAGGTTTTGGAAGGATTATATGCTTTGGGGCTTCGTTCCTTCTTTTCATACAGATCCTGGTTTTGCCCTCACTGTGAGTTTGTAGAGCACATGTGCACACACACAGATGTGCCTAATGGCAACAATAATCTGCTTTGCCTCTCCCTTCCTCTGCATTTTATTTCCACAAGGCCTTTGCCATGATTGGGACAAGATGAAGTGTTGGATGCTGACACTGATAGAGAATCCATTTGGGGATAGAGGGTTTAATGAAGCTGTGCACCAAAAATCTCTTTTTCAAACATTTCAGTTAACTTGGCACTAAATTATTCATAGAAGAAGAAACTGAGGGCTTTCTGCTCCTTCTGCTTTTTTCCTGGATGTTTCTGATTCCTTCGTAAAAGCCCATAGGAGTGCATGCACTTTGTGAAAGAAGAAAACAAACTCATCATGTCCAGGACAAACCAGTCAGTTCAGCAATGAGAAAAAAGGCAATTAAGTGTAGTGCTATCACAGAGAGCCAAAGGAATGGGACAGGATGACCTGGGCACAGTGTGTTATGAGAGAGGCTCTTCCAAGCAGGCCTAGCAGGTATGCCCTGCTACCTCAACATTTGAACGAGAGCCATTATATTACTGTTATGGCCAAGGCTTGAGCATCTGATGTCAACAGAGTAGACAATTAATACGAAATATTAGCCACAACTGAGGCCCAGTTCCACTTTTGGATGGTTTTCCCTGCTTACAGTGCAAGAACAACATCAACAAATTAAATTGAGTCCAGCAGTAGACTATCAAGATAGCAAAACACATGAGGAAGAGATGAGGGAGGTGAATATTTTCAGCCTGAAAAACCTAAGTTAAAAAAGGGACTTTAACTGGTGTGTTCTACTACTGATAGACGGCTACACAGGAGATTGAGTCCAACTTTTCTCAGATACAGTGAAAGGATAAAAGGCACCGATCA
Organism: Corvus cornix cornix; assembly: GCF_000738735.6. Taxonomy (NCBI): domain Eukaryota; kingdom Metazoa; phylum Chordata; class Aves; order Passeriformes; family Corvidae; genus Corvus; species Corvus cornix. The sequence continues at coordinate 4,693,139 of NC_046349.1, read as the reverse complement.
CAAGTTGCAACAAGACAAATTCCTACTTCATTAAAAAATAAATTGAAAGGAGGACAGTTAAGTTCTGGAATAGGTTGCATAAAAAGATGGTAAAACACCTAACCTGGCAGATTTTTATAACTTGACAGAACATGGCCCTGAGAAACCTTAGCTACCTTTGAAGTTGGCCCTCTTTTAAGCAGGGGCAAGATGATCTACAAATGCCAGTTTCAATGTGAACTAGTCCATGATTCTGAGAGTACCAATTATAATTTTTGCATTGATACAGACAATCACCTTCTGAAATCCCCATCTCCTACCTCAACCCTAATGTCCTCCTCTAAATGAAAACTTTTTCTTTTCACTCCTACAAACCAGAAAAGCTTTTCTGGAAATAGAGAATGCACCACCTGCCCTTTGTGCCTTCATGGCAGGGTTTTTAATTCTCTGTGAGCATCATCATCATCACCATCTATGACAAAGAGGTCACCAGAAAACAGTGCAACAATATTAGCAAAAAATTCCCTTGAAACACAGAGCATTTCCTCTCACTGGCAGAGCCATAACAGTAGGAGTCTATAGAGAAGACAACTAAGGGTGACATGCAACTTTCCTGCAGTGACAATTAGGGGTATCAAAATGAATTTCTTAGGGAGAGACAAAGAGGAATTTCCTGATTTTCCCTGGATCATTTTAAAAGGAAATATTTAGCAAAACATTAGGCAAAGCTGGGTTAAAGCTATAGAGAAACTCAAGGGAGATGGCACATGGAGTGCAGGGAGTAACACTGAGCTTGTCCTGTGTTGTGGGGTACCAAATGAGAACCCAGACACTACTGCTGGGACCCGTCACCATGGCTAATGGTGTTCCCAGAGCAGGTATTAGCCCCTCTCTAGAAAGACTACTGAACCAAAGTCTGTGGCAGGCTGTTATAATAAATGCAACCATTTCAGTGCTGTGATTGGAAATGTTTACAGGATGATATTTTGTCAAGACAAAGAAGGCATTTTTGGGAGGCCATGTGGCCTGGGTCATTGGTTTGCTGAAAGATAGAAAGCGATAAGAGCCCTGACACTTAGAATTAGTCTTATCCCTTTTCATGACTGGAAGGACCCAGGCTGTGTTATCCCAAATTTCCTCATGCAGCAGCATTACCTCCTCATTTTCTTCTCAGTTCCTGAATCATCTTTATGGACTTGTCTCGGAGCAGTACATAAACTGCCCCATCCACAGGCTAAGGCTCCACATGCTGTGCAAGCACAGGATGCAACCTTGACACCACTTCCATGGTGCCATCCTTCCAGAAGAGACATATACAGTGGTATTTGTACAAATTTATAGCCTGATACCTCTAAAATGACATTTCCTAAGTTCATTGTAAATGCACTGGCTGACAGAATAATTCCAAACACGGTCTTGACAATATCTGTGCAGAAGTTCCTGGATTTATCTATCTCTGATATTAGGTATTAAGAGGTCTAATTACCCAAAGCTGGATATGAACGTGCCTGGGTTCTAGGCTTGATATTCACACAAACAGACTGTCCTTTTTAATCAAGTAAATGGCTTTTTTATAGCTGTGTCTTAACGTACATGTAAATATGCATGCACATAAATACAGAAACACACACGCATGTTTTTGTACTCCAGATAAAGAGGAGCAGGGATACTCCAGATAAAGAGGAGCAGGGAAAAACACATCAGGGCCCTGTTTCACATCACAAATTTCCAGTCTCCTGAAACAGACAGACAATACATGTTTTCTCCAGGATTATTCAATCTGTGTACCAAGTCAGTGGCTTTAAAAAGACCCCCAAAAGTTCAACAGAACTTACTAGGACTGCTCAGCAGATTCCCAGTCTAGTTCTGTACTGGACAAATGAGCTGCCTAACACACTTTAAACCTTAGATAAATTTCTGCTGATTTTTTTTTTTTAATTCTGTCTGAAAAGAATATTAGTTCAAGGACCAAGTATTTGTAGCCCACTTGGTGGTGTTCTGACACCAAAATGCCGATATTTCCACTACCAGGGCTGAAAGGCTGAAGGATGCACACACCTGTGTGCACACAGATAGGCACACACCCCCCAAACCCTGCCCTGCTCTGCCTGCAAGAGACACCTGATGATTTGTCCTTATTTAGTAGGAGCAAAGTAAAAGGAAAACATGGTGTGGGACATTTTAATGCTTTAAGCATTTCTATTTACTCATTTAAATAATGTTGCAGTTTCATAAATCAGGATTGTTCAATACCTTCTTTTTCATTGTCTATTTAATTTAACCACAGTTTATGTCTTCAAATTCTCACTAACAATTCTTATCATCTGCTTTAGGTCATAGCTGGTGGGGTCTGAGGTCTGTACAGAATGGTGACATTTCTGATAAGAATATCTTCAATTTTTTATTCTTTAGAACAGGTGAACAAAAGGATCACCAAAGCATTGTGCAAAACTGTTGTAAAGATAGAGACCTTTCTTTACAGGGAGGAATTCAGATCAAGTCTCTCTCTAAAACAGTAAGTAATAGTGAATGGCACTTGTAGGATCACATAGGTTAAAAAAAGAAGGTTTTTTCACCTAAGTTGTGAAGGGTAGCAAACTGCAAATCATCCACTGGCTTCAGTGGAGCTGGGGTTTTACACTGAGTGTTCTGCAGAGCAATATATCCTCTGATTGCCTGAGTGAGAGCAGTACAGGTCTGGTTTGCACTTGATCTTCCCTAATTTTGCTCATCACCCCCCAGCCTTTGGGTACCACTGAACTCAGTGTAGACCCTGTTCTGTCACCATCCTCCCTGCAATCAGTGCTGTCCACACAGTTGATATAAATGTTAAATTAAAAGCAATTGTGCCAGTGAAAAATAATTTCAGATTTGTCTGTCTACCTTACGTGGACACGGGTGTGAATAACGCAGAACAAAAGTAGAGTTCATTCAGCATCAGTCTGAGTTTTGAACCATGGTACACCATGATCTAGAAGCAAACAAATTGCTATCACTTTGCTTATTCCTTCCCATTAACAAAGTCCATCTACACCAACACAGAATCCACAGAGAAGTCTTTAAAAGGAAAAAAAAAAATCAAGCTAAATCAACTCTCAAATTCCCATGTAAACTGAGTTTAAGAGTGGAAAATTTCTTTTACCTATTCTTTGGGTGGTACAAAAATCTAAAATTCCTATAGCCCTGCTTCCCTGGGCCAAGTCAAACAAGGATATTGTCCTTTTAATATCTTAAAGGCTCTGTTTTCTTGTAATGCCAAATGCAATATTTTTTTGAAAACACTACACCAGAAGTTTCCCAGCTGAGAAAACAGGCTGGTGAAAAATGGTTTCAGAAAACGAAATAAACCATGCAAAAGCTGTTCAGGGTGTGTGTATGAAATGAACATCTGGATTTGGCTTGTTAAACTGCCTCTTTTTTTTACCTCTCCCCCCCTTTTCTTTTTCTCACAGCTGTTCGAAAGAGTCCTAAGGGCAAAGAGACAGGTCAATGGACTGGGTTACACCTTTTTTTCCTTTCCTTTTTTTTTTTTCCAAACCTCTTTGCACCTACGCAAGGAATCCAGGCCACATGTGTGTTTAATAAGTAGGCACAAACACAAGAGAGAAAAAAAAAAAAAATCTCAATTCCTGTTGGTTCTTAGGAGAGACACTGAAGGAAAAATAAACTCCGGATTTCAAATTTTCTCTCTCAAAAAAAGAAACCTTATGGTTCCAATAAAATATTTCTTTAAAAACCCAATAGATGGTTTTTTTTGGTTTTTTTTTTTTTTTAAATCATGGTCTTTGCAGAGGATATCTTTTTCTCTGTTCCTTTAGAGAGGAATAACAATGGGTTAATTCCTCACCTGCTGGAGCAAGAGGAAATTATGAAATGCCAATGGCCTGGGTTCACCAAACTGAGTCTTCTTATAGCACATAGGAAAACAGATACATACATTTATATTGAGTGGGTTCTTACTGAATTTAAGGCTGCAACTTCCCCAGTCCAGAAATGAAACAGAGAACAAAAGGAACTGGGAAATGATCTGGAGGTGAGATTTTCTGAGCAGCTGAGGACTCGCCTCTTACTCCTGCCAGGATGTCCCTGACACTGCTACAGCCATGGCCAAGAGCAGAGCATCTTCCAGCTGTGACAGGGCTGTAGGAAGCTCCCTCACCTGGCGCTGTTAGACAAGGTCTAAGAGTTCTGTTAGGTCTGACCTGAGCCTTGGGTCCAATGTCTTTACCACACATCTCAGGCATCAGCCAGGGCTGCTAAGATCCCTCCAGTCTGCTGACAATGACCTGCATGTAAATACCCCATTCCTTTGGGACAGCCACAAGGCACTGAACCCTCATGGAGACACCCATGGAATGAGGCCACCCAACCTGAGCAGTCACTGACAGCAAACCCACCCTCTTTATCTGAGGGTCTATTTTCTGCCCAGCTATTAACAATTTCTGTGCTCCCTGTGCACATTTCCACACATAGCATAGAATGATAACATAGTTGGAAGGGACGCATCACAATCATCAAGTCCAACTCCTGGCCCTGCGCAGGACACCCCAAAATTCCCACCCTGTGCCTGAGAGTGTTGTCCAAACACTTCTTGAACTCAGACAGGCTTGGTGCTGAGCAACTGCCCTGGGGAGCCTGTTCCAATGTTCACCCTCTGTAACAATTTCTTTCCTGATCCCCAACCTAAACCTCCTCTGACTCAGCTTTTCAGCTTAGACAGAAGTATTGCACTTGTGGGTTGATCTATATAAATACCCACCTTGGGCTGCTCAGAGGCTTTGCACACACAGATGGAAGAGTTTGTGACCCTTGTAGAAAACCTGAACCATGAATATTTAGTCCACTTCCTTTTACTGTTGCTCCTCTGAATTCTGCTTGGGGTTAGTTGCAATATTGCAGTCCAGTAAGTACAAAAATAAGTCTCCAGATCCTTGAGTTCGTTTGAGGAATCTTACTTTGGATAGAAAATTGATGCTGAAAATTAAATACCTGAGTAAAAACCCTTTGCAAAACACGAGTGCTGGTGCCAGGAAAGAAGCTGTATTGCTTAACATTAATGCTATAACTGAGACAAGGCAGTGATATTTCCTGGAAAAAGCCTTTGCACAGTAGCCTACATTGAAAAGCTGGTGCTTGGCAATAGGGGCTGCCTGTCCAGAGCAGATGAAACACACAGTGACAGTGTTGAGCTTTGGGCAGCTCTTCCACAGAGGAGAGGACAGTGCCTTTAGTTGGTGTAATGACCCTGGATTTGAACTATGTACATACTACCAAAAAAAGTGAACAACAAACAAACAGTACATAGAAAAGATCCCACTCCAACCCCAGCACTGGCTTGCTTGTCAATCCCAGGCCTGCATGGGATCCATGACAAGAAGACAAATCTAAATCTGAAATAGAAACATGCCAGTGGGACTTTTTACAAAGGTATTCACAGACAGGACAAGGGGGAATGGCTTCAGACTGAAAGGGAGTAGGTTTAGATTAGATATAAGGAAAAAATTCTTCCCTGGGAGGGTGGTGAGGCCCTGGCACAGGTTACCCAGAGAACCTGTGGATGCCCCATCCCTTAAAGTATCCAAGGCCAGGCTGGATGGGACTTGGAGCAACCTGGGATAGTGGAAGGTGTCCCTGCCCATGGCAAGGATGGAACAAGATGAGTTTTAAAGTCTCTTCCAACCCAAACTATTCTGTGATTCTATGATGGTTCTATGATTCATACATTAAGCTGCTCCAATGATTGTTCTAGGCCACAATGTTTGGTCAGTAAGGAACTAATTTGCCCATATTTTCCAAGTTCATATCTGCTTCAGTAGGGCTCAAAGACAGAAATACCTCAAAATCCAGCTGAAAGTATAGTGAATTCCCCTTCTTTTCTCTCCTACCTTATTTTTTTTTTTTATAAAAGACCGTGAGAAGAGCATGGCAGTGAATATTATTTATGGAGCACCTAATAAAAATGCTGTGGGGAAATAATTACTGGAAACATCTGACTGTGTGACTGTAAATGCCTGGGCCCCAGCATGCTGATTTAATGGACCACTGCTCTAGTCTGTTATGCCTTGTGCTACTGACTGCAAGCCCCCTGCCCTCCTATTAAACCCCTCACATCGCTGCTAGATCAGGACTGGATTCTGCAAGGTTTGTGGCAATTTTCCAGAGAGGGATAATGTGAGCAGGGGTGACTGTGTGTTCACAGGGAGGCCTGGAGCCAGCCCTGGGAGAGAAAAAAGTGCTTCGTGAAGAAATCAGAGTGAAAACCTGGAGTTTGTGGTTCTGGGACTGAATAATTTTTCATAATCCAGACACCAGGTGCTTTAGGTATTTCTGAAAGTCACTGGTTAGATGTTAACTCTTCCCCTTTTTCTTTTTTCCAATCCATTTATCATTCACAAGCCACCAAACGTTTTCATTTTTGGCAGGTTTTTTTCTCTTCAACGTCCCTTTATGACCTCCTGAACCCAGTGGTACAAAGCCATGCAGCCTCCCTTCACAAAGGGCACTTCTTACTCAGAAATCCTGGCATCCTCTCCACTGTTTCACAGATAGATGCAAAAATGTTAAAATTCACAAAACACCTTGTAAGTGACATGAAAAACACAAGGATTTGAAGCTCCTGCTTTCATTTGCAGAAACAGTCCTGAAGAAAGACCGGAGGGCTATCATTTAACTGCTACTGCTGACTTGCTAAATGAAGAGGAGAAAGTAAAAGGCAGCTCACTGCCACATTGACAGCAAGAATAAAATCACATCCACTCCTTCTGAACCCAGCAGTTAGCACGTTTTTTCATTTGTTGTTTTTTTTTTCTTTTCTTTTTTCTTTTTTATTGATGGTTTTAATGTACTATTTAAGTTGGAGCTAAAACAGACCATGGAACATTAAATCACTACCAAATGCAAATTTACCTCTATATCTGAACTCCATTTTCTCCTACATTTACAAAGCAAAATTCTACCATTTGAACTGTAAGCTCCTATTGCATTTAATGGGAGGCAGCAAACTCCAGACATTACTTGGAATATACATGCACTTATCTTGTTGTTACAGGTCTCCCTCGCAGAACTAAAAGAGAGCTTTAGTACCAGACAGTATCTCTCCGGGGTCATACCCAATGAATAGTGTTTTTTGAAAGGATTATTTCAAAGGAACGCTGAAAAAGAATCTAATGACTTGCAAGCTACAGGATTGCAGCATGGGAGGAAGTAGATAATGGAACATGACAGCAATGCATTTTTCATAAACCCAGTGATTTCTATCATAACGAGAAGCCCATCTATAATTCGGAGAGCTCCCCCGCAGAAGGAGACCTGTGCCATTGCAGAAAGTGCACTGGAGTACGAAATGAAACAATAATGATGATGATGTTACTGATGAGTCCCATAGCTCTGTCTTCCCTTCTGTCTCACTGAGGTTCAGGCAAGAGGAGCCATTCCAATCCCCCTCTGCCTCGGCATCACTAACCAGAGAAGCTCAGAGCACACGTCAGAGACCTCGTGATAGATGCGAAGCCCCAGAGAAGAGGCTGCTCTTTATCTGCTGAAAGTTAAGGCCTGCATCTGCTCTCAATTAGCAGGCAATTAGGGGAGTTGAAAACAAACCTGTTTACATTGGCTATGAAGTCTAAAATAATTTGTGAGATGTCAGGGCAGGATATGAAGATGTTAATGATCTAGTTTCTGTACTTTGTTGTGTGCACTGTAGTATCGCATCTTCCTTCCGTGGCTCCGCGTACAGCGCTGGATTGATTGACTTCTGGGAGGGAGAGAAACCCCCAGAGGCTGCTTTGGATGGGAGGAGAAGTTGTGCTTACAAATAATGTATATGGGAGACCTCAGGACAAGGGATTCTTTAAAAAAAAAAAAGGGGTGGATGTTCATTGTGAAATAATGCCATGTCATGGATTACAGCCTTCAGAGGGTTCAACCACAATTCCCATAGTAAAGGCCCAGCCTGTAACCTCCTGTGAGCGTCAGAAACACTGAAAAAATCCAAAAAAGACTGTTTGCAACTCTTTGCTGGACTTATTCCTCCAGCTCTCCCCTCAAAAAAACCCACCCAGGCAGGTGATCATGGCACGGGGACGCTCTTTGCCCACTGAGACATCTAAGGACAACTGTGATCTCTGAACTTCAACCTCACATCTGAGATAGGGTCCTGCTTATTTCTGTATAATTTCCTCACAAATATCTATTTACACCATTAACTCTTCCAGAAGAAAGTTTTCACCACTGACCTCTCATTTCAGCAGCATCACCAGGGGGAGGTTGCTTAATGTTCAGCTTCTTGGCTTCACTTGGGTCATTTCTGGGCAGCCACATGAAAAAAGGTTTGCACCAACATTTATTCTCCTTGGGCAGAAAATGAAAAGCAGCATCAGCGTCCTTTGTTTCTGAAATCACAGAATTCGTTTCCATCAGCACAATACAGTACAAGAAGAGTGGAATTGATGAGGAAAGTGCAGAAACACCTGCCTGGAATGTGCATTTTGTACCTCATTTAATACAATCAGTACATTCTTACTGACTGCCCACATTAATTCTGTCAAACTTGCAGCGGGGCTTATTGCCATATTGACCTTATATGACACAGTCACCACATCTATCTTTGAGCCACACAAAAAAAAAAAAAAATTCTAGTAAATAATCCACTCCAAGTTGACAAAATTAAATTTTTACTGTTCCCACTAATGAACTCTGTTACCGTAATTATTTATGTCATGTAAACAGAGCTCTGAATTCACCCTGCCCTCAACAATTCAAAAAGCCAGAGAACAATAAGTGCACCACAGGTGCCACTGTGCCCTCTTGTGTTCTCCTTTGGGCCATCTCCTCTCTTGTCCTCTTGACCTTTTTCACCACATGCTATGGATCCAGCTCTAATAAGAGCCAGGTGCCCAAGCCCCCAGGCTACAAAATAGCTTTAATTACAGTATTAATAGAATTCTGCTAAATCAGAAAAAAAATCCCAAATAGGTCAGTATTTGTGGTTATATTTTTCAATGTCCTGCTGCTTGTTTTCTTTGCAATTTTATGTTTCTTACTGGCATTTATAATGCCTAAGAGACATTCCAGAGGCCAAAATAGAGGTGATCTGATCTTCACATGATATTCCTAACTTTCCACAGAAAGAAATAACAGGAGGAGATCAGATCTACATTATACCAGCCCCAGAGGTACACCCTTGAGTCTTGACCTCCTTAGATGAAAAGCAGAAGAGCTCAGTATTATTAGTATTTATTGTTATTATCTTAATTGCTACTATTATTAAGCAGCCCATGAAATATATTAATAAAAATAACACAAACATAGAAATCCAAGCACAAAGAAAAGACACCTCCTATTTACCAAATATTAAACTAAATTCCTTTAATATTTTCCATTAATAACTTCTTCAGATGCATACTGCATGAGTCAGTAAATACTAAAGGTTAGGATGAATGTGGACAGTATGGGAATGCCAGCTGAGCTCCTCCTTGGTGGACACTTATTATTGAAAAAATTTTAAGAAAGGGGCTCTGTTAAGAGGAAAAATATTATATTAAAGTAGATTCTGTAGTTAACATTCAGATCAAGCCACTTCAGTTCAAAAGCTGAAAAAAATCAAACTGTTGCTGGTCCATTTGCTGGTGGAGAGAGCCTGCAGCGGAAGGAGAGGGAGCCACAGGCTGACAGCTCTGTTCCATGAAGGCTTGGAAAGACACTTCTGTTCTGCAGTGTGCTGGAAAGAAAACTCTTCCAGAACTTTCACAGCAGGAGAATCATGGCCATGGGCATCACAGCTCTCCTGACTGTGCTCCCCTCATGCAGCCTCGCCATGGGGTGCCAGTGATGCCTTGAAGTGGCTACCTGAAAACAGAGGCTACACAAGGTTAAGAGAATAAAAGCAGGTATTTATTTGAAGGGCCTTCAAAGGTACACCTTGGGCAGTCAAGAGGCTACACCCAAGATGGACCCCAGGTCACAGGATTTTCACACTTTTATAAGTTTGGTCCATTTGCATACCAAGCGTAATTCTCCAATTATAATTTCAGACAATGATATAATTACCCCAAATTTGTTCCCCCTGTCCAGAGGCTCAGTTTACCTATTTCAGGGCCTGGGACAACAAGGTGTCCTTGAGTTCAGGCCCAGAGCGGGTTTGTTATGTAACAAATAGATATAGATATGTATATCTAACCAGCATGAGAGAACAGTAGCTAACAGTCTGTATGAAGTTTCAGAGCTACACACTAGGCAGTACAGGATATGAAAAATATAAACGCTAAAACCTAAGGCATCACCAGGAAGGGATCTCTCCTCCAAGGCTTCTTCATGCCAGACAAGCCAACCAACATCCCAACATCCACTTGCCAAATCCTGTCCCTTCTGCTGCTTCACCCCCCCTCACCACCAGCAAAACCTGGTCAGGCACCCAACCCATTCTAAGCACCCTGGGATAGTGGAAGGTGTCCCTGCCATGGAAAGAGAGGGTCTTTAAGATCCCTTCCAACCCAAAGCTTTCCATGATTCTGTGATTCAGCTGGTGACCATGCAACGAGCTCAACACTTTCACTCCCAGCTCTATCAACTCCTCACTACCAGGAGTAGTAAAACATGTTTTTGTCAGTAAACTACAGCGCTGTGACTCAGCCCCTGACGCACAGGGTGCAGTCACCGTGTGTACAGTAACACGGTGCCATATTTAGAGTTTCTGACCATAACCACACTTGCAAAAACTCCATTAGATCAGCAGCCAGTTTCCCGGACTCCCACTCCATGTTTCTGACTTCAGGAATTCAGATTATTTGTCTTGTACCAAATAAAGTTGCTTAGGAGATAAAACAGTAAGAAGGAAAAACAGAGGGGCCTGACAATTAGCTTTAATCTCTTCTGTCTTGAATAGATAATGCTTATAGAGAAAAACAGCAGATAGTAAAGACAAAAAGAAAATAGCAGCAAATTGAAATCTAACATGAAAATAAACCTTTTCCCTTGATTTTTATTTTTAAACTTGGAATGCTATCCTTAGCAGCACGCAAGTAATTTGCAGAAGTGTTGTCCAGTCCTCATTAACTATATTTGTCTTCATTAAAGCTGCCTGCAAATATCAGCATAGGCAGAGAAGACCCACAGAGGAAGGTGTTTGAGCTGCCTTCTGCACTCAGCTCTCAGGAGGGAATGCTGCAGCTGGCTTAGTTCAAGATATTTTTTTTTCCATAAAGAGCAGGATTGCTGTAGTGTAAAGACTCTCTTATGTAGTTTCCTTTCGTTGGTTTTTTTTTTTTGGGGGGGGTTTGTTTGGTCTTTTGTTTTGTTCGTTTTTTGTTTTTTGTTTTTTTTTTTTAAATAACTTTAGGTATTGCTTGTAGGATGAAGAAAGTCAAGAGACTCAATCACACAGGATGTTTTGGGATTAGAGAGGATCAGAAGCTCATGCTTTCATTGCAAGAGAGGGTGTTTAACAGTGAGACCAGATGAGATCAAAGATACCTGTCCTGGGAAAAGAAAGGCAGATAAACATCGTCAGCTAGAGAAGGTGACGAGTGCTGGGACAGGGGATCCGGGACATATCAGATAACTCTGACCTAGGTCCCAAAACATCTCCTGCCTGCAAGGAAAGGGAGGCCTATACAGGTGTATTTATTATTTTGTCTATGCTTGTTTCTTTCCCATGCTATTTCAGAGAGAATCACCTGCACACAGCTGCTCCCAGGGAATTGCAGGGATAACACCTGCAGGGTTGGGAGTCTAAGAAGAAAAGCACAGACATCAAGTCCAAAAGGTCACAGTCCTGTGGTTTTAGGGCAGCTGCACCACAGAGCTTCACTGCCTCGAGTAATCTGCCAGAGAGAGTGTCCCTGCAGATGAGACCTGGCACAGAGGCCAGGGGAAGTCTGGAGTCTGGGAGAGCTGCCCTGGAGAGCAGCAGCTGAAGCCTTTGCAGTGTCCACTCATTTGTCCATTGTCGTTGGCAGAGGGCACAGCACGGGCCCAGCACTGGCACACCCCGGTCAGTGCAGTACTGAGTGACCTCTGCATAGCAGAAACCAAGTCAATCCACTCTGGAGGCAAAACTGGGTTGGAAAACTGCTCAGCATATTCTTTATTTTTTAGTCATTCTTTTAATGAATATACACATTTTCTATGAGGATGGGGTTTCGTTTTGTTTTTGTTTTGTTGTTTTTTTCATTTTTATAAAAATAATCACGGAATGGTTTGGGTTGGAAGGGATCTTAAAGATTATCTAGTTCCAACCCCATGCCATGGGCAAGGATGTCACCCTGTAGATCAGCTTGCTCCAAGCCCCATCCAGACTGGCCTTGGACACTTCCAGGGATGGGGCAGCCACAGCTGCTCTGGGCAACCTGTGCCAGGGCCTCACCACCCTCACAGGGAAGAATGGTTTCCTAACAAACAATCTAAATCTCCCCTTTGTAGTTTAAACGATTGCCCCTTGAAAACAAAAGATAACAGTAAAAAGGGTCAAAAAAGGCAATTGGCTTTTGCCCTGTTTGGTTTAGTTTAAGTGCTGGGTTTTGAAGAACCCTCTTCTATCAACAGCACTAATAGATCCTACTGACCTGATTCCTTTGGGTCCATTTCCGGGGCAGGGGAACAGTTGTGTCCAGTTATCCAACTGGGACTGAAACAGGAAAAAAATCAGAACTGTGACAATTAAGACACCTGGCAACATTGTGATTTTACAGCAGACCCCAGAAATCCTTTAGGTGGACTCCCTCTCCTTCCCACCCTCTTCACTACAAAAAGCCCAGAACTCCTCTGGGTCACCCGGCAGCTCTCTGGAGGCTGGCAGCTCCAGGAGAGGGGGCTGGCTGGCTCTGGCCTCTCTGTTTGTTTTCTGGGAAGTCAGGCTTGGTCAAGTGGAATGAATCTTGTGTTCATTTTAAGAAAGTTTATATTTGACTCCGGTAGGGCTGGGGAGGAGGTGAATGATAGGAAGAGGAGGGAAGGACCAGAGACCTTGTGGGGCTGCCCCCACAACACCACAAGCAGCCGCATGGCCAAGGCAGCAAGAAGATGAAGCAAAACACCAAAATCAAACATTCCTGTTGTTGTTTTTTCTTTCTTCAAAGCTGAGAGATGACTCTGAAGCTAAATCCAGCTCCTTCTCCACAACTGACCTTGTAGCTCATGAAAAAATGTAAACTAAATCCCCTACTTTTAAAAATCATCTTCTAAACTGTGGAAAAAAACACTTCCTAACATTGCAGCACAACCTGACGCATCCTGCAGTAACAATCTCTACTTGCTACCCACACCTTGTGGAACTCTAAGTCTCATCTGCCACTGCTGCCTGCAAGACAAAGCAAGGGGATGCTTTTTTCATGCAGTTCTTGGAGCCATTCTGCTGGGACAAGGCACAGAGTGGAAGTGGAGAAAGCAGCTGAACTAGCCTGGACTTTCACACCAGTTTTGCACAGTTGTATGAAGCACTTCTAAAGTTTTTTAGGCTGTATCCTCAAAGCAGGATAACAGAAAGAATTGATGCAAATCCGCGGCTTTGCATCTTTTGCAGGGCATCATTCCCTGCCCGGGAACTGTGTGGAAGGAGTGTCAGCAATCCTGCCTTGGCTGCTCGCAGAGGAAGCAGTAAATGGAGATGCTCTGTGCAGACTCCGCATTCCCCATGCGGTGTAAACCAAAACCAGTTCCTGCAATTCTCTGCAATAATATAGAAGGTTTGCTGGCTGCTTCTCCCATCCGTCTCCTGTGGGTAGAGACTCCTGGCCTCTGAGGAAATAGAGAATGACATCCTTCTAGATTTATAATCACAGGGATTTATAAAATACAGTGTTGTTGTTAGGTGCCTTGGAGTGAAAGGGGAAAATAAATAAATAAACTACATGGGCGTTGCCACTGGCAAAAAAAAAATCTGATCTCAATCAACCAACCACATTTACTACTCTGCATCCATGGCCAGGCTCACTTCATAAACCACCCCTGTCAGCCCTTCATTCTTTCCAATACTTCTTAGGAGCATCCATCTTCTTCAACACAACATCCCTGATTTCAAAAGCCAGACACAAATTAATTCCGGGAATCCTACGGCGGGGAGACATTAAAACCCATTTAGAGGTTTCTGTGGAAGCCTCTCTCCATGCCTATTTCAGGCAGCTCAGCCCCGGCGTGGCTCACTGGAGCCAGCCTGGAGGAGCAGGAGGTCACAGGTCTGTGGCGGATTTCAGGATATTCCAGCCTGGGATGAGGCAGCCACCAAGGGGATGTCTCTGTGGAAGGCTGGGAGGAGGACACTGGGCAGATCTCTGTTGTAGGAACTAAATTAAATATTTCTTTTATTTTCTTTTTAACTCCTTCATTCTAAGTCAAGGCATTAAATCTCATAGGGTTCTTTTCCAGAGACCAGCTGCCTTCAAGATTTCCATTACAGCTCTCCATGGCTGGGAAGAAGAAAAGTGGAATAAAAAGGAGGGGCAGTTGAGCCTGTGCTCAGAAGAAATGTGCCTAACACATCTCCTGGGGTCTGAAGAAAGAAAGAGGCTTCCTATAGATTTGGAGGGTTAAATTACCCCTCAGGGTTAGGCGCTAAGAAGCAGCTCTCCTTCCAATGTGTAAATATTTATTATTGTTAAGTATCTCACTGGTTCTCTTTTTGAGTGGCTGTGTTAAGGTGTGCAAATGGCTGGGAGGACAAGGACAGGGACCTGTCCCCTGACTCACCTGGCCTGCAGTCGGGAGGGTCCACAGGTCACACATCAGCTGCACCACAGTCGCCGGGTTGCACTTTAGCAGCTGGCACAGAGCAGTACAGCACATTTTCTTCTCTCTAGCTCATAAAAATCATGCATTTTGTCAATAACCCCACCTATTTTTATATTAACTTTATGGGGACTTTTTTTTTCCGGGTATTGTCAAACCTTGCTTCAGACAATCCATGGGTAAAATAAACATTTCCTGAAGATACATTTCCTTCCTTTGTGCTTCAGAAGAGGAAGAACACCTTGTCCTAAGCGGATATGGTGAAAGGTTTGGGTTGTTTCAGGGAATTGACCATCATTTGGAGCTAAGCTCACGCCTTCATTTGTGACTTACCTGCTATTTTTAAGAGCAGAGAAGAACACTCAGTGTCATGTCCACCTTTTAGGGTTGGTGCGGCCAATACTCAACAATGGCCTCCAAACTCCCTGGATCCACACCCACATCTGCAGTGGATGTTGCTGAACACTCCCCATCTTCAGCAAGGACCAACCCAAAACGTCAGCCCAGCTGATTGCCCCAGCATTGGGCTGTGTTTGAACCAGCCACTGATGCTATGATTACATTGGTTTATGTCCCTTCAGGAACTACAAGCTGAAGCCAAAGTGTCAATTGGTACTCAGGGAAAATAGTTGGTGATGAAAAGGATGAGTTGCTGCGTAACAGTTGACATCCTCCTCAAACCAACAGCCAGCATTTGGGATGAAGGTGGCAAAACTCTCCAGATATTCAGGTGTTGTGATAAACAAGAAACAAAGCCTATTCCAGCCATCTAGAGGAGCCAGCCCAACCACAAAGACACAAAGGAAAACCTGAAAAAGGAAATAAAAACTTATATTCAGAGGGGACTAGTTCTTACCAGTATTTCTCCCCCCAGTTATTCATATGATATTGTAGTGTATATGGTATTTGTAGAGACAGAACAAAAGGGAATAATTTTTAAACCAAAAGAGAGTAGGTTTAGGTTAGCTATTAGGAAGAAATTCATCCCTGCGAGGGTGGGGAGGCCCTGACACAGGTTTCCCAGAGAAGCTGTGGCTGCCCCATCCCTGGAAGTGTCCAAGGCCAGTCTGGATGGGGCTAGGAGCAACCTGGTCTAGTGGAAGGTGTCCCTGCCCCAGGGGAGTGGAATGAGATGGTTTTTAAGGTCCCTTCCAGCCCAAACTTTTCTGTGGTTCTGTGATATTTCTGCATTGTGGGAGTCAGCAAAGTGAGATTGCAAAGCCAGTGCAACACACTGATATTTTCAGGCCAGACAACAATAGAATAGATATTTTTTTATGGGTAGAGATGGACAAAAGAGTATTATTTAGAACCCCTGGAGGCCCAGGATTCAGACAGCTCATTTTAGTAGATTTTAGAGCTCCATTAATGTTTTCCTTTGTGTTAGTCAAAGGACAAGACTTGTTCTTGCCTATTATAGAGACCTATAGCTTGCCTTTGGCAAGCCCACTTCAGCTGGTTACATCTCAGTTTCCAAACTACACCAGGAGAACAAAGAGAGCTATCTGCCTCCTTACACACCTGGGGCTAAATGCTTTTCGACCATAACAGACAGGAACTGCTATTAGAAATCTGCCTTACAGACCATGTCTATAAATGCTTGAGAAGACAGGCTCACAAGCAACAACTCAGGGAACAGAAACTAAATGCAAAGGAACAGAAACTAAATTCTTTGAAAGATCTATAAGGAAAAAAACACAACAGACACATTAATTATTTAGCAAAACTCAGATGTCCATTAATGGCCACTTAGATGGCGTTTTGGCAGGATATCCTATTTACTGTACCGCTCTTGTATGCCTGTAGCTGCCCATTTTGCTTTGGTGTGTTTGTGAGTCATTTCTGCTCCTGTACACGGGGTGAGGCTCTGCAGCTCCCCAGCTTGTTATGGGCACTCCCTATTACCATACCAGCTCCAAAAGCCAGCACCCAAAAAGCCTTCCATGGACCACTGAACAACAAAATCAAGCCATCAGCCCTGGGAAGAAAGGAACTGTGGCAGGTATTATTTTTCTTCAGCTGGGTTTCTTCAGTAAATCAGTGAAGCCTCATTTTACTGAAATGCAGGATCAGATCTTTGTCTCTGCCACCCAGCAAAGCTTTGTAAGGGGACAGAGATCAGGATCTGGCCAAGGAACACAGAAAGCTTGGAGAAGTCATATTCCGTGCTCTTGGGTGCCGCCTGCAGGCTTTGGAACTTCAGGTTTCAGACCCACATTGAATGTAGGCACTTGTGGAATACAAAGGGGACTTATTACATTAAAATTCTAGAAAAATCAAGGCTTGAAAAGATGAGCTTTTTTTGAATCAGTTCTCAGTAAGCAGAAGATGAGGTGGACATTTTTTTCTCACAATGAGTCTTCACGATGATTTAAACTCCCAAAATAAAATTTAATTAACAAGCCAGAGGGCCATAAACTCAAGGAGATCAGCCTGGGAGGAAACACATCCAGGAATATCCCCAGATGTTGCTCTCTCTAACACAACATTCTGCTCTGACAAGGCCTCACAGACTGTCAGCCACACAAGTGCCTTTGAGGATACTCATTCCAGCCTCAAAAGGTAGACCACATACAGAGACTTACAGAGTTGCTGCTATTTTCAAGTCTTTTTTCCCTTTTTTTTTTTTTTCATTCATTTTTGTAATGCTTCATGCTCCTGGACTACAGAAGTCCAGAGGCTCTGGCCTCAGTGCCCACAGACAACCTCATCAAAGTTGTGATAACAGAGCAGGATGGGAATGTGCTACCTGGTCACACGGATTGGAGCTACCTGCCCATGGCCAAGGGCTCTCCTGGAGGTCTGGCATCATTAGTGCCTTCCTTCACCCCTTTGTTCTCTGGCTTTTTCACGAGACCTCGGAACGGTTTCCCAAAAGGCTCAGCATTTGTTCTGGCAGCTCTCCATATTTTGCTTCCTCACAGTCCTCTGGGTCTGAGGCTGCCGCTGCCTCCCCTCCTGCTCCCGGTCCCACCACTTCCTCCCCACGTCCCGTGCCTGAGGTAGGACTCAGCTCATAACGACCCAGTTAAAAAAACACAGGTTATTTGTTTACGGAGCACATTGCACTCTCAGAGTGCAAAACAACTCAGAGGGGATGTGGGGGCCCCTCCTTGGGTAAGTAAAAGTAATTTCTGATACTCAGCTCACTTGGGCTGTGTTGGGGATGTGGGATTTGCCCTGGGACTGTGTGTGCAGGGGCTGTAGGGAACGGCAGCACCTCCTGCTCCCCAGGAGAGCCACAGGGGATCCATCAGGGGCATAGGAGGGTGTGGGGAGGGTGACCGAGTCCCTTGTATGACCCTTTGTCTGTTCTGAAACAGGTGATGAATAGAAGGTACAACAGAACGGGAAGGAGTCAAAACAATTTCAACGGGAAAAATTGATTTACCTTTTCTGATGATCTCAGACCCAGCCAGTGTTGGATGTTTTGACCTGTGACATTGATGGCCATTAAAATGTAGCTTTCAAATTCCTATGTTCTTATTAAAAAAAGAAGGTTGCTCTACCCACCTTCTCCTATCAATATATACCCATTTCTAGAAAGAAGAGTAGGCTTTTTCAAAATGGATCCGTAATGGTTTTCATGGTTTTTTGCCAGCTTGGTTCAAACTGCAAATACTGATTTGGTTTTAAAATTTATAGAATCATACTAAAGTTGGAAAGTTACTAGTTTACTGGTTGTTTGAGTTTTTCTTCAAACTTTATAACTGGGGGTTAAATGTCTTGTATAAATATAAAAGAAGAATGAAAAGAATAAAAAGAGGGAATAGGAAAAATCAACAAGAAATACAGAAATGGTAAGTCTGTAAAAAGACTATATTAATTTTAAATCTTTTTTTTCCCCAGAAAAATGAAACCTTTTACTAGTCGAAGAATTTTTCATGGAAATTGCTGCATTGTCCACCCGACTACACTCAACTTAAAAAAAATTGTACTTCCAGAACACATTTTAACCATCACTCATAAAATACAGTCTTTCCTCATTTTCAGTGCTTCCTCTCATATGTCAAGTCTCTGCCAGAAGTTCAAGGCCCTTCTCACTGAAGAAGAAAAAAGGCAATGAGACAGAAGCGAGAGCGAGTGCGAGCGAGATTGAAAAAGGAGGAGACAGGAACAGCCCTGACACAGCAGAACTGGGAACAGTTCAGTGTCCTGCTGAAAATCTCCAGAGCGAGCCATGGAAATCCATCAGTGCCCCGAGTGCCTGGCCAGTTGGGGCTGATGGGGCACACGGAACACCAGCTGGGCAGGGAGCCAGCTGGCGGCACAGCAGAGCTACAGGGATGCTGTGCCCAGCACAGGGAACGTGCAGGAAACAAAACCAGCAGCAGGCACTGCACGGGTGCAGCCCTGAGAGGTCCAGCTGCACTTATGGATTGACACTGGGCTGGGCAGGGGAAAAGGGGGAAGAGATGTCCAGCTGGCAATTGCCAATTAGATGTTGGATTTTAATAGGGGTCTGAGTGATATGTTGTTTCTGGTTTAGGCTGAAACTTTTCTCTTACTGCCTCTTCCTCTAGAAAGGAAAACACCAGCCAAACCCTCTAAAATATTGCCATTCTTCCTATTAGGAGACTTTTCTTCTGAAGGAGGAAGACCTAGATCTAGAAGGGTTTAGGGAAAGCATTATGATTTCTTTTCTCCTCATAGAAATCCAGAAACTTGAGTATTAACATCCATGTGAGAATGTGTGGGAGCAAAGAACGTGGATTAAAGGTCTATCTTTAAGGAGAATTTTTTCATCCACAGGATCCCAGTGAACTCCCCACCACCACTAGCACTAATTTTACTGGAGACCTACGAGCCCACAGTGAGTAAAGAATAGGCAAGACACCAAAAAACAAGGTCCAAGGAACCAAACAATGTCAAGAACTCCAGTGGAGGGGATCTCTGTGGGTAAGCACAGTCTACCTGGGCTGGCTCCAGCAGCATTCCAACCAGTGCCAAGCCCTGTAGCTGTATCAGCACAGCCCACACCTGTTCCTTCAGTGTCAAAAATCTCCCTTTTACCTCAGCTTGTTATGGATCTGGTCAAGCCTGGTCTTCTGTTACTTTTGAAATCAGCAAGAAAAATCTAGTGTGGGAGAGGATCAAATCTATTTCCCTGTCTCCAGCTTCTACTAAATGCCTGACTATCCTCATGCAATGCAACCTGAAGGCCTCCACTCTGACCACAGTCCTATTCCTTCAGCCACTTGGCTTATTCTCTGGTGTTTGTATCCTGGAGTCCCAGCAGCAGCAAAAACAGCTGCCAACATCCTGGGAATATCTGCCTTGGAATCTCAACTACTGTGTGAAGCTGCTGCTCTCCAGTTTGAGATTTGTGTTTGCAAAGGAAATCTGTCCAACAACAACATCGAGAGAGGAAAAAAGGAGGAAAAAGGGCTTTATATAACAGAATTAACAGAGCTGTTGCAATAGTAACGTGAAGTTAACAGGCAACTTTTCCTCCTCCTTCTCTGCTCCCACCCCAATCTCCTCCTCTAACAGCAGTTTCATTTGTTTTTGTTTCCAGGCTTCTTTTACTGGCCACTCACACAGCCCCGCTCCCTTTGTCTAATTTGGATCTTGAACTTATATGCAACAGATTCTTGCTGTAACTGTAAATCTTTTTATGGCCCTTCTGCCTCTGAACTGTAAAAGCAATGCCACTGTAAGCTGCCTAAATGGGTCATAAATCCACTTAGTGCACCGAATGAGAAAAAAAAAAAAGATTTTAAGGGAAAGAAGGAAAAAAAAAGGCAAACTAAGGTGGCTGGAGGGACACAGGGGAAAAAAACCAAGAATGTACTTGCTAAATGGAACCAAAATAACAGGAGTCAAAGGGAAAATATGGACACTGAGGTGGGGGGAAGGATGAAATAATGTATCTTGGTGGTAAAAACAAACGGCTGCTGCAGGGCTGTGCAGTTCATTAACACCCAGCGATTTACGGGACGACATTGGTTGCCCTCTCCACTCCTGTTGGCACCGCTGGGATATGGGAGCACCAGGAGAGTCTGTGAGCCTGCTAGCAGCTAATAGACTCTTTTTCCACTGGGTGGTCCAGGGACTGGTATCTGGGTCTAATTCCAGCTCTTTTGCACTGCCTGACTTCCAGGTTTAGTCGTGGCTCTGTGTCTTAGTTTATTCCATCCTGTAAATGGGAGATAAAGATATTCCCCTTGTTTGCAAACTGTTTTGAGAGCTGCTTAAATGCCACCAAGGAAGGGGCAGAACCAATTCCTCTGGCAGTCAACAGCAACAGTTTAATTTGTTTCTGTAGAAGCAGAGCTAGCCCAAAATGGGCCACTTTTGTCTACGTAATTTATTGCATTTATCACCATGGTATCTGAGCTCTAAGAGTATTATCCAAATTCCACTGAATTCACCGAATGTCTTTCCACTGCTTTCAATAAGTTTTGGATTTGACCCCAAAGTCACTAAAAAAACCCAAACCTGAGGAATATGTCAAAAGAATGTAAGTGGGTGTGAGTTGAAATTGAGGAGTTTGGAGACGGGAATATGCAGAACAGTAGCTATTTAAAGACCAAGTTCGCTACTGAGTGGTCCCTTTTAATAGGGTTATATAAATACATTCCCGTCTCAATACATGTGGAAAAACAGGCAGTGAGGTGAGACTCTATTGCTTTATTTCTTATGGGAAATATTGTGCATAGCTGAACTACCTCTTCCCCTTTCCTCACCCACCACCCACAGTCCCTGGAAGCCTTCAGCAGCTGTGTATGGTGTGAAGAGGCACATCCGGCAGCACTGAGAGAGTTAAAAAGTTCACAGCTCTGCCCTTAAAATAAAGCCCCTGTTTTCACTGCATTCTCACTTTGCCTTACAGACTTGATCTGAATTTTGTCACTCAACGTGTCAGAATGGGAGGGGAGACTGGTTATGCCTTTTTTTATTATTGTTATTATTTTATTGGTCTGCTTCTTTGCAAGGAAAAGAGGAGGGGGGAAAATGTTCTTGCTTGGCTTTCTGTGAAGACCAAATGAATTTCAGTACAGCTCCCCCCCAGAAAGTCACTGCCCAGGTGGGCACCAATGGGGATTTCAATTCCCCTTCTCAGGACAAAAAGCCAGTGATAAAAGAGAACTGAGAGGTGAAGCCTTTCTTTTTCCCCAGTACCATGTGTGCAGTGCGCTGGCCGATAGCTCAGGTCAGGAGATGCTGATACTATAACTTAAAAGAATACTATTAAAATGATGGAAATCTTTGCCTATGAAAGGTGGGGACTGCACCTGGATAGTAATCACATTTCAAAGGAAATCCATCTGGTATTTTATTGCTTATTTTCTCCATGCACTTTGTGTAGAAGAACAATATGAGGGCTGGAATATTTCATATCGGGAGACTTCCAAAAAGCTGTTTGCTTGGTCAGGCCAATCAGCTACACAGATTTCTGCAATATTATCTCAGTTAAGGGCAACAATTGGAATATACTTTCTTTTTTAAAAACCTTCCTAAAAACACTGGCACAGCTCCTTGGAGCAGGCAAACTCCATCAAACTCTGTGGTGCTCATATACAGAAAAGTATGGAAGTCTTCAGTGTCTGGCAAGTTTTACAACTACAGCTGAAGTCAAGGGAATCTAATTTTTGCCATCACCAGAGCGAGGAGCAATCTGCTGCACTGAGGACTGAATCCTGCCTGCATGTATGGGCTGGGCAGTGGGACACAGATGTCACAGGGTGCAGCACAGGACAGTTAGGAGGCAATCCTTTGGCCAGGTGAGAACCAGCTCCAAGAAAAGACTGCTCATGTTTTAATAACACCAAGCTAGAGCTGGACTGGGCCTGCTTGCAAACTGTGTCTGCTTGCAAACAACCATGCCTATATATTACAAAGAGCACATTTTCAAAGAAAATCTATATAAAGTCTTTAAAGACCCTGAGAATGCAGCAACAGTCTTAAAATAAAATCACATACAGGCAGAGCGACCTGATGACAAGACAACCTCTCCTTCACTGCCAGCTCAAGTGATTTTGTTAATTCCTGTGAATACATCACAGGTCTCAAGATGACTGATGCTTTCATTACCACCTTGGCCTCAGCCATTAGATGATTGTTATGAACCTCAACTTTCATTTTCAAAGTTTTAGCTGTCACCATTCAAATGAATGACGAAAACAAATTTTAGAGCAGAAAAATGTAAGGTAAACCCTACAGAAAAGCAGAAGACAATTTAAAAATATTATTATATTAATTATTTCTTCTATGTCTTGAACTTTTAATGATGATGATGTTTGATGGCTAGAATAAAGGTTACTGGCTAGCTGACAACAGCAATGTGACTGTAAATGAAACCCATGCAACAAAATTTGGCTATAACCCACACTTGCTTTAAATTTGTGCAACCTCTAGTACAGAACTAGGAAACAGTCACAGATTTAATTTACTTTTCACTTCTGATGCTCTCTGCATATTGTGGGGGATATGGTTTTGGCAAGGAGTTTGCATTTATTAGCACATATAAATATACCAAGAATGTTTAGTCTTGCTGTTAAAGCTCAGATCTAGAAGACAGGAATATGTCAGAAGCTGAGTGTCATTTTTAAAAGCAAGCTTCAAACCCATGTATTTCTCTTGAAATACTTTACAAGTAAACCAAACGCACCCAAAAGAGTTCAGAAGGCAGAAATTAGACATAACGTGAAATATTCTTCTTAAAAAACTATTTCATTATTTCTAAGATCTGGAAAACTGATTCATGATTTCTAAATATTTGGAATTGCAAATACTGCTGTTAACTGCTTGTCATTGTTTCACATAACAACACCCGGGTGCAAGGACAGATTTCTGTCTCCCTAACTAAATAGTGGAGAGAAGATTTATTGAAATATTGTGCAGAGCCATACTTCAGCAGCCCAAGTTCAATAACAGATGCTGGCAATGGGTCTCCCTGCCCATTCCTGTGTTGACATCCCTGCAGGCATCACAAGACCGAGCATCCCAGGGCACTGCAACATGTTTTGGAAGATTCAGGTGAGATATTTTGCTATGAACCATCCTGTGTGACCCTGGCATAGATAAGCCCAGGTCCCTTGGGAGAAGGGTAACATCACACTGGAGAGAGCAACATGGCAAGAGATATTAAAGATATTCTTATTTCTGAAGTGTTCAAAAAGCTGTTTAGAAGTGTTATAGTTCAGAGAAGCCCTTTTATTCTTCCTTAAGCAGTTTAAAAAACAAAAGAGATTTGGATGAAGATTTCTGCCTAGCTCTGAACTGCCTCTTTATTTCTGCTTGCTTTTTTTTACTCCTTTTGCCAATGTTTAGGATGAGAACAATTTATTTTGGAGTCAGCCTCAAATTTCTTGTTCATTTCAGTTTATTTTGGATCAGATTCCTAAATTCATTTACATCCACACACAACCTACCCACACTACTGAAGGGAAGAAGCTTCCTCCCAGCTTGAGGAGAACCTGCTGCCGACAAACTCCTTCTCCTCTGGACCATAACCTTTGACTCCTCCTGTGGGGGAGAAGGGAGAAATGCAATCAGCTACAGAATTCCAGTACGTCCCTCTGGGGTGTCAGACATCCAATTTCCAAGCAACCATTAAAAAGTCCATATGGAATTTCATTTTTAATATGAAGCAACAAGGAACAGGAAAACCCAGCAGCGAACACAAGCCGTGTGTTACTCCTGCCTGCAGGCTTGGGACAGGCTCTGAGCCTTTCCAGGTGCTCTCCTCTGCACAGAGCATGAGCTGTGGGGAGCTTCAGCACGCTTGGGGTGCTCTTACACTTTGTTTTTATTATTTTAACTAAGAAACTAGCTGCTTGGTCCATTTGAGGAGGGTATGGCTTTGAGACAGATGTGGAAATAATCTGAAAACATGAGGGTCAGGCAGTGGAACACTTCCAAGATTATATGAAACATTAAGCAAGTGAATGGAGAACATTTATTTTCCCATCTCACATCCCACCTTAACATTGGATTTCTCAGGCTTATCTTCACATCTGCATTATAACTGAACATTAATTGTGTTTTCTTCTGTGTTTTTTCCTGTAGATCAAAAAAGTTCCAATCTAGAGCCTCCCCTTTCATACCAAAGAGTTGTTTTTTTCACCTCTGGCATCAGCTGAGCAGCCAGGAGCTGGCTGCAATGCCAGAGACACTGATGGACTGCGGGGACACGCTGCAGCCCATGGACCTCTGGAAATGAAGATGAAATGAGGCTCCGTTGTGTGCAGCACATTGATAAGATTTTGGCCCCCATTTCAGTGTGACCCAATAGGTTTAAATTGCTTCATTTCTCAGCCAGCCAAGAGCAAATGGGTGGTAGATGTGATATGGCTGTTCACTGGAAATCACCCTTGATTGATTTACCTTCTCCTCCTCCGCAGTGTATGGGCTCAGTATGTGGCTAGGACACATAAATTACAGAGAAAAAACCTTTCATGGTTGTGTATAGTCTATATATGTTGTCACCCCATCAGAGGAGAAGCTTTTATGAAGTATTAGCTCTAAGTGTATACAGAATAGAAATGATAATTTTTATTTGCTTGTCAGAAGGTAAGTCACATTTCAAAGTACTATTTGTGCATTAAAATCAAATAGAACCAGGTAGCTTTGATCTTTTTTTTAGTTAAAGAAACAACCAGAAAATGCTGCTGCTGGTTATCAAACCAAGAGAGTTTTTAGGAGAATTTTTGTTTTTTTGAAAAGAAATAAGAGCTGTGAAATTAAAAAAAAAATCAGTTTTCATTAACAAGATTTCAACAGTTTGGGATTTGCTTTTGCCTTTTTTGAAAGAAGATACAAAGATGTTTCATTTGAAAGCGTTTGCAGAAAAAAAAAAATTCTACCAGCACTGTTACATTGTTATTTCTGGGGGCTGAGTAACAAGAGATTGGAGAACTCCTCCTAAGAATCATTTGGGTGATTTATAAACTTCACTGCGATTGGAACATGGCCCTCATTTCAGGCTGTAATACCCACAGTGCCACCCCCTAGTATTGAGAACAATCACTTGAACCCAGATTAAAAAGAATTGAGATTAACATCAGCGAATAAAGACAAGGGGTGGGTCTGTCTCGGGTTTGTGCAGCATGTGAGAGCACAAACTGACTGCAGACTGCATTTCCCCAGGGACACAGCACTGACATTTGTACAGACACACAACAGCAGGAGCTGGGCACAGAGCAGGGTCTCTGCTCCAGCCTGGCTGGGATGCACCGGAGAGCCGGGCTTTGGCTGGGAGAGGCAGCTGGGAGAAGAGAAAGGGAGGAAAGGGTCTTGCAGGCCTGTGCTTAATATTCATTAAATTGGGGTTTAGATCAGGTAAATTTGGACAAACACACAAGGTGAGATTTTTAGATTCTTTATCTGAGTATTGAAGCTTTTAGGACACTCGTAGTCCACCCATCTCTAAGTAATGTCTCAAAGTGATTTTCCATCCTATGCTCAAAACTTCAAAACTACCCCAAGTGGGAAGACTTCTTTTTGTCCATACCAAAGTCAGCTCCCACTGAAGGCAATAATTTCCCCCCCTCTCTCCCCAAGGTCAGTATAGATTTACAAGATTCAGCTCTATTTTAACATTTTAATGTCCCTTCAGTTCTGAAATCTGCCGTGCTTCTCTGGTAACTGTAGGGTAAATAGTGCGTAACTGCTGACTGCAGGAACCCTGGAGAAAGTTACCACCACAACATTTGATAATTAATAGTTACTAGCAAAATTCCACTGTTCATATCAATTTGGTGAAAGAAGAAAGGAAATTGATATATTTTGAACCATAAAATATTACTCCTCCAATGCAATACGAACTCCCGCAGCATAAAGACCATCCCTGCAAACCACTGCCAGAAATCCCTGCCAGTCTCCCAGGATCCCAACCAACTCCTCCCCATTTTCCCCAACCAAAGCTCTGCACTGAGCAAAGCACACCTGCCATTAATCTCAGAGCATTACCAGCTCTCAGCACAAACTGGTAGTGCTGTGGCTGGGGGATGATGTATGGGGATGTCACCAGCTCCCTCTCCTCCAAAACATGCCCCCTTCCCCTCCTGCAGGCATTTTTTATGGGCTCCAGTGACTCAGGCGTTCCAGCTCTCCCAGCCATCCCGCTGGGTGACAGGAGGCCAGTGGCAGCTGTCCCCTGTGGCCGGTGGGGACGGGAGGCTGCAGGAGGGAGGCAGGAGCTGGGCGTAATTAACGGGACAATTGAATGGGTTATGCCTCTCTGATTTCAATTAACCTCTGAACTTTGCCGTGACAAGATCTCATGGTTACCAACTAACTTCAGCAAAAAACAGATGTGATAACTGGTTAATCCAAGATCTCAGGGTATCGTCGGGGTTTGACGGGGCTCTTCTCAGATCACTTAATGCTCACCAAAAGAAAAAGGAGCAACTGTGGGTCTGATTATTGTATCGGAGCCAGAGTCCGATTTGTTCCCATTTCAAATCAACCTCAGGATTCAATAATGGTAGAAAAATTAAGTCAAGAAACCCAGAGAAATATATTACTGGCATTAAGGATGCAGGCATTCAAAGCGGGCAAAACAGATTAATGTATACAGACAGATAAATAAGAAAAAATATCTTTGTTCAAGAAAGACTGAGATAAGCACAGAGCTGACATCAAGGAACAAACCAATCTGGCTATGTTAGGAATAGAGCTTCCTATTATTTACTCATGTATTTTAGAGAGCACTTTTTAGTTTTAAAATCAGCACAGAGTTTTAGAGTTTCAATACAAGAGGTTATTTTAAAATCCTCTATGAACTACAAAGATTTCTAGCTTACAACAAACCTACAACTAAGAATTAATATCAATCAAAGGAATGTAAATTTTTAAATTAAACATATTTTGCATTGTTCTGCCTTTTAAATTCAGACACTAGAGAGAAAAATCGTGGTTTTGCTGGCCTTTCTTTTCAGTATAATTTTGTCACTTAAATTGTTGACCCTCTTTGGTTATTGGAATAGATTTAATTGTGCTATCACGAGTAGGGCCGACATGGCCAGAGAATAAACTGTTATCACTTTGCCTATTGGCTTAAATTAATTTGCTCTTAATATTTAAGCAGTTATAAATGAAAAATTAATTTATGATAGTAGAGCCTGCATTTTCATGTAGTTGCAGTTACAGCACCAGGTATGAGAGACACAGAAAGGTATCGAAGCAAAACCAAAGGTTACAGTGAAAAAAAGGTTATAAACTCCAGAAACCATGACCAGACTTATAACATCTCAAACAGATGTGTTATCCCATAAGCAATTCCAAGCAAATTTGAAAAAAAAAATCAGTGTTGATGACTGGATAATAAACCTCAAATACATTAATAAAAATATTAATTTAAAAAGAAAAACAATGCAGAAATATTTAAAAGGTATTAAAAAAATCCACTGACTGAACAGTGCAGACTATTGTCAACCTCTACTAAGACTTTGTTATGCAGTTCTTCGTAGCTTAAATACCACAATTCATCAAATTAATTGCAAGCCTGCAAATTTCTTATTCATAACAGTAAATAACAACATCTATTAAATAACTTCTTGCAATGAAAATCTCACTGCCTAGGCTGATATTATGATGTGTTTTTATCCTAATGGATTTAAAGCACCTACAGTAAACAAGAGCCAAAAGTCAAAGCTTTTTTAAAGCAAAATATGCCATTCTTAATATGTAAGAAATGCCTTTCAGACACTTGAAGATGCCCATGTCACAGCAGACTTCAGTTCCTTACACATTATCAGCCCTATCTAATAAAGGCTCATGTCCCAGTGAAAGAAGCATTTGGCTCTTCTCACCTAATCAATAACATTCAGGAAAAGTCCCTTCTTCCAGCAGCAGCATAAATTACCAGATATATGCAAATAGACTTGACAATGTTAATTGCCAGGGCTGATTGGTGATTAATTTTTTGATTATGATCAATCATTCCACACGAATTTTAATAAGACATTCCAGGCAATCTGCAAATTGGTAATAATTAGGGATCCCAACCAGTAACGCATCCACAGCTAACTAAAACACATCCCTGTGATTGAGCCTGTTCTGTGAACAACAGGCTCCAGTCTGGAAGAAGAGAAAAGGGAAAGATCAAAAGCTCCAAAGCCTGCTGGGACCACGGTGTCACCTCTAACAAGAAGTTCCTTTTTTGCCAGTTTTAGGCAAGATGGGGTTTGGCATCCTCTAGCACAACCGGCCACCTTCTTCGTGTCCCTCAGATGGTCACAAATTAAATCAGAGTTTCAGTTCCATGACAATGCCTTGGAAATGTCGCCTCAATTCACAGTCTTCCAGATGGGAAGATGAACACAAGATCCCAAAAAAAAACCAACCAAAAATATTTCTCAGAGCAATCCTGCCAGACCTGCAGGGAACATGCCTAAAGGCAGCACACAATTAGATTTTCAGGCCCTGCAAATTAAAAAAGGGCCAAACAGAAGGTTCATACAATATCTTTTCTTTCTAGTGCACAGCAGGCAGCAGTACTAACTTTTTAGCAACAAGAGAAATGTTTTCCCTGTGTGACACTTGTTTGTGTACTTTATGGTGAAAGTTCAGACATTGCTGTAAATACAACAGCTCAAAATGCAATATGATTAATAATATTTCCTTTTAGAAGGAATTCTCTGGCAAACATAAATATCCTCATACAACACTTTAAACCCAAACACTATTGCTGTGTACAAACCAGAAAGTGCAAGTGACTGGAAGAGGGCATGAAGTTTTTTAAACTTTCAGAGCAAGTGTTTGACTTTGCTCTGCATTCTACTTGGACAGACAGACCTTGACACCTGCGAAGAGAAGCTGAAAAGGCATCGCCTGCTGTCAAAAATGAGTGAAATGCAAGTGAGGGGTATAGAGCAGAGTAAATTAAGGGCACATTGTATCTCAGCACTGCCCTGTCATGTTCAACTAATACTCAAAGCTTTTGAAATTTCTGTCTCCATGGCCTGATTCTGATTTGCACAAAATACCCCTCTTTATGTGTCAAGAATGTGTAAAGGAGTTTGAATATAAATGAAAATAAATCCCTGAGGTCTACAATTCTTTCAGTTCTTTCCCTGCTGCCAAATGGACCATTTTATGATGAGGTCCCAGGTATTTGCTCTTTTATTTGAAGAGCTTGCAGTTAGTACAGTGTAAGTAGCTCAGCTTTTGCTTTTATTAAAAGGACAGACTAGGATTAGCCCCAAATTTTATGTTAAATTTTCTGACACAAGTTAATTTTCAATTGAATGTTATTTTGCACAGGAAATATCTTCTTCCTGAATAAGTCATCTTTTCATCAAGACACTGAAACATGGTTTTTACAAAGTGCAGTTTTAAGTGAAGCTTTTAAACAAATTGGGAAATATTTTCTTTTTCTCCCAACAGTTCAATAGGACTGCCAAGCAGTAAAGAAGTGCGTGCTTGCTGTCTTTCCTACATAGCAAACAAGAAATGCTTTCAAGCAACACATATTCCTGTGGGTTTTAACTATAAAATGGTTTTTATCGAGGCGTTTTGAAAATCTTCGCTCCATCCTTGCCTTAATCTTCTAATTCCCAGCCAGTTCCAAGAATTTTAGACACTTATAGAGGGAATTTAGTGGCCACAGCAAGCACAGAGAAACACGAAGAGTAAACATGAGCATGTACCAAAGGAATTTACCTTAGACAAACCCAGCCCAATTCTTTTCCAGTTGTTCCAGTTCAAGAACAACTCCTCTATAGTCAGGGGAACAATTCTACTGTTAAACTGATGTGTTTGATAAACATATTAGGTCCTTATTTTTTAAATTAATATTCCATTAATCTTTCATTTTTTTAAATTCTGCATATTTTCTTAAACCAAATAAATTAACAAATGTTTAAGTTCTCTTTTCAGCTGAGGTTCCTCACAGTTCCCTTTATAAATCTCGTTCAGGAAAACTGAAATGCTGACACGTTCCTTGGATTTGGTCTGTCATTCCCCTCTAGCTCCTCGCACTTGTACAATTCACAAGGTCATGAGTACAAAATGTGCTTGCTAACTTACACAAGAATAAAGCTGTCAGATGGGCTGAGGGCTCCTTGTGTACCAGTTTAGTGAAATATGATTATCCAAGCTGTAAAATGGATAAACCTATTAAATTAATAAATCTGCTGCCCTGAAGACTACGACTGATGTCGTTGCCTTACCTACAAGGCACCCTTTCTTAAATTAATACTTGATAAAGGAGTAAATCTTTTAAAGACACACACTAAAGCTTTGCATTGAAGAGTTATCTTTTGTGTTAGAAACTGTAAGTACTTTTTACTGCAATGGATGTGAGAGGAAATGAATTCCAGGGAAAAAAAAAAAGGAGTCTTAGAAAATGTTATTACCCAGCTAACACTGTGGGCTGCTTCTTATCTGTACACAACTAATCACAGCCCTGTTTCTTTTTTTATTCTAATGTGTGAGTGGATTTTAGTGCTCATGAAAGTGAAGGATAATTAGTAGGGTAGTGGATAAAGTGGAAGGGCACTGCCTTATCAAAGGCAGATTGGGTCAGCTATACATGGGCAAAAGAAATCACGATTTTCTTCTTTCAGCTGCTTTGATTTATTACTCTCAAGGTCCAACAATGAAGTTTCACATCAGGGGAGAGAGAAAGAAAAAGAGTTTCAAAGGGTTCATCCTTCTTGACTTCTTAGAAAGCCTTTAGCATATTGTGTTTGTTAGGGCCCAAGATCACTGTTCTTTATTAATAGTCTATTACACAGACAACCTTGCAGAAACAAAAAAAACACTCTACAAGGCACCGACCAAATTTAGGCCAAGACAAAATATCTGTTGCTGAGATTTTACAGTCCAAAATAAAAACCCTAAAAAGTGGAAGGGAAATGAGCACAGACATACAAAAGGAGCTGCTTTAAGATCACATGGCAACCAACCAGCAAAAATATGGAACAGAAAACAGATTCCCTGATCCACCCCAGGACCCACTGATAAACTTATACTGCAATAATGTTAAAAATGAGACAAAAATAAAATCTCACTGCATCCAAAGGCATCCAACATTGTGCTCAAAACTCAAAAGTGAATTTGTAAAAGGAAACAGGAAATGAAAACTAAAGAGGGTTGACATGATTACGGGGTGTTAATAAGAAAAGACATAAGCCAGGGGCCTTGATGTACAACTAGACAACAAGAGGTTACGTTTGGAGTCAGGGCTATGCTAATTTGCAAACTTGGGTCCATTTCATTAAGTGAGCTGAGAGACAGGCTGTCTCAGTCCAGCAGAGAGGGATCTCATTATCCATGTAGGGAGCAAGAGATAAGAATCTTTTAATAATTGCTGGGAAGTTTTTTTTATGATGATATGGAATGCCAATTTATGCCTCTCCACTCAATGTGGATAAAAACCAGCCTCCTTCACAGTTCAAACCAGCCCCCCTCTGGCTGTGGCCATTAGGACAGGGAGGGAAAACAGAGACTAATGTGCTTGCCCAGGAGACCAATGCTGCAAAACTCCATTAAATGCATTTCATATTGGGAACATGTTTGTTTACGATGGTTGGAATACTTTGCCAAGGCTTTTTACTTAATTTTTAATGGGCACAGCTGTAGGATTTAGGGCCAAATCCAAACCCCAGTGCAGCCAACGGGCAGGACTGCTACTGACAACTAGCCTTTGGATCAAACCCTTTACTCACTCCTTCTTAAGGAATGGCGCTGAATTGACACGTTTGGAAAAACTTGAAGAGCTTATATTACTTTGGCAAAAGCATTGTTTGCAGTGCTTTCCCTTTGGTCCCTCTCTCATAACACAGCCACAGCAGCCATGAGAAAGGAGATTTCTAGCAGGTAGAGGTTTGTACAACTACTGCCTTCCCTGCGAGAAGTATTGTGCCTACTTCAGGCTAAGCAGAGCACAGATTTTGTGACAGGGACAAGTTTAGCCTACGAGAGACTGACTTTGAGAGGCTTGTGCCTTTCACATGACAGTACCAAATACAGTTCTGACCACCTCTAGAAGCATTTGCATGAAAAAGAAGGGGTAAAGTTAGACAAAGTCTCACACTTATGTTTTACTACATAATATCTGCTAAAATCTGAGATACAGACACAACAACTTAGCAAAATCACACTAACAGCATTAATCTTTTAAGAGTAGGCTTTTCCCTCTGCACAAACTTACACTGCAAGGAAAGGAGGAAGCAGAACTATTTCCACAGTCAAATCTGTTCCTTTGGTTGAAGTCCCTGGGTTGGACTGTACATTAGTGTTGGAAAACACTGTCCAGGGAACTCTGAAGCCGTGCTTATCTCTAAAGCTGGCTGCATGATTTGTTTTTATGCACTGGGTCAACCTAAGGACTACGTACAACTTATCTGTCTCTGCAGCAGGAACTAAATTATAAGGCTCTCTTCAGCTGACCTTGCCTCTTTTCCCAGTTTCTGGCTGTTCATGAACCATCTTTAATTTCCCATATGCCCATTTGCTATTGGAAGTCATTTGGTCAATATCTTTGTGAAAGGCACTCCCAGATTTCCCTTTGCAGGCAAGACTGGAGACGGATTGGGAAAATGGAAACTGATTTTTTTGGATAAAAATTTCATGTTTTGGGTCCTCAATTTGATGGGAACAGCATAAGAATCAGCTATGTGGGCACAGTTACTCACCCAGGATGGCAACAGTGCCTCCAGTGAGCATTTAATGGCATTTATATTTGAGGAAAAAAAGAGAAGAAAGTGCTGATTTAAGTGTGCTCACAAGGACAAGGTTAGTCAAGGGAAACCCAGAAGTCTGGAAAGAGGAGCAGAGGGCAGGAGTGGCACCAAAGGGCACACATTTCTCCCTGGAGACTGTGTGGCTGCCCGGGGACAGCTCTCATCACATGCCAAGCCAACAGAAAGTGTCCCATCCCAGACCTGAGACTGAAGGTGCTGCAGTACATCCCATTCTTTACTCACAGCTGGAAGAAAAGAGCTTGAGGTTTACACAGAGCACCTTCTCGCAGCCTCACTGCAGAGGGGCCTGAGACAAACTGTTTTTAAGCAGCTGGTGTTCAGTCCTCTAAACTAACAGTGCCCACCACCACTATCCCACCCCTCAGGGCTATGAAGAAATACGGGCAAAGGCTGCAGTAGATCATGCCCAGCCAATATTAAATGGCTCTAATGAAGTTTACATTACACCAGTCATCTTAAATGCCCAGGTAAACACCCACTGAGACACGCCACTGAAAGTCTTGGTCACTGGGCAGTATAAGCATGGCTGGAAGCACCAGCCTTGTGCCTGCAAAACACCTTGAGTTCTTGATATCCTAAGACTTATCCTGTAAGTCTCATCACTGTCCTATAAAGTGATGTTTGCAGTCCCCTCTTCTAGTATTTTTTAACACAATGGAAAAGCCTCTATAGTAACCATGTTGTGCGAGCTTTCCTTTCTGTGCACTTAAACCAGAGCTGAAGTATCCAAATAACATAGTTTCAGACTTTGAGAACATTTCAGTAAATACTAATCAAGCCACTAGGCAAATTCTATCACTTTTTCAGCTTTGGGTTCCCCACATCTATGCAATTGCTGTACTGTATCATACTTCACCCCAGGCAGCAGTGAAATGATGTACATCACCCTTCACTTTTAAAAGCTTCTATCTCCCAGTCATCCTTGCTAAGGATATTCCAAGCCTTACTTTGCTATCAAAGACCTCATCATGGTAAAACATATGGTGATCTTTCCAAGTGGATAAATGATTTCCACTAGGGGTTTGTGTGAGACTACTGAATTCAGTTTTGCTTTTGAATTAAGTCACCAAATTTCAGCCCAGATATTTAAAAAAGAAAACCTAAAATTCATAATGTGACACTCCTGAGGCTTAACGCTGGTTCCTCTGGTCTCTTCTGTCTACTGCCCACAGGTTCCTGTTTTTGAGTTAGAAGCATATATCCCAGTTACCTTGGCCTGAGTTTATTTGCAGTGTATGGAGATAAAAGTCCAGCTGTAATATAATTGGAATTAAGTGGGGTAATAGGCTCCAGATTTTTAAAAACATATTAAAAGGAGATCTCTCTTTCTCTCTGCTTATTTCTCATAATTAGAATATGAATTTAAGGCACTATAAAATTAATAGAACCCTGACTGGTGACTGAAGTCTCCTACACAGGCAGACAGACAGCCTGTCCCTGCCTGTGCCCTCCAGCTGTGACTGTAACCCTACACATGATAACAACGGCTTTACCTCTAGGCAATCTCATTTATTGACCCTTTAAGAGGGATGTTAAAAGACCAATTGAAACTAATAATGTGTAATGCTTTCCGTGAGCTCAAACCTTGACCATACGCAGAAGATTTTAAATTACTCACCTCATTACATGCCACAGAAAAGCTGTGGGAAAATCACCCTCTACTACTGATGAGATACGTACACACACATAGGGAGATTTGCAAGCTGGAAGTGCAGATATGGTAAAGTCACCTTTAGCCTATGATGGCTATGGTTTGATTTCATGTTTTAGGGAGGTTTTGATAAACTTGAATAATAAAACTATTTTTCTTGTCCCATTTCCTTGCAAGGTATTTTTGGCCTGATGCTGGTGTCCGAGCAGGTCAGGGCAGAGGGGGCCATAGTCTGCAGATGTCACAGCCACTGTTCCATGGCCCTGGGGCTCTGAAAAGGATGCATTGTGCATCTAGGACCACTTAGGAAAAAAAAAAAATCTTGTTTTCTGTGCTCTCATTTCACAAATAGGTGTAGTCATATCTGGAAGGCAGTGGCTGTGTGTTATGAATGCAAGAGGGAGGAGATGGAAAGGGAGGCTCTTGTTAGCAGCTCCTGCAGATGAGCTATTGTGCCCAGCCACATACCTGTAACATGTACAAGTAAACCAGATCCGTGCACACAGGCATATTCACTCAAGTGTAGGATATGATATAATTATAGCCAATTAAATCATTTTCTCTAAGACGCTTTTTAGAAATCAAGCTGTTACTTACTCATCAGGCTGTCAGTAAACACCACTCTCTCACATACAACATGTTTAACTTCTGCTCAGGTTACATTACTTGAACACAATCTTCACGGTAATTAATGACACCTCTATCAGTTCCCAGCTTTTCCGGACCTCTGCAAACAAGCAAAAATAATAATTGAGGGAATTTTCCTTTACCCATTTGATAATGGGAAGGCTTGGCTAGTTTGTTTGCTTTTTACTTACTATTTCTATATTCAATACAACTTCTACAGGTGGGGAGGGAATCACTCTGACCCCAGTCCTGGGAATGCTCAGTCATGCCAGCACCTTCAGGTTAGGGAACAGATCACAAAAAAAATTGAGAAGTTCAGCTTTACAGAGTTCAAGGCTTGCTTTGCTAGGTGTGCATTTGAAACTGATTCCTGTTCACTTCACAAATATATATATGTTCATTTTGGGTCACAAACATACTTATTTTTGCCAGTACATATATATACTTATCTGTCCTGTAAACACATACAAGTGAGCCCTGGGCCTGCAGCCCAGCTGATTGCAGTTCTGGGCGTTATGTTAGTTCTGGCTCAGTTTTCTGAAGTTATGTCTACACTTTTCCCTTGCATCAGGCAGTTCTTTCAGAGTCACTTTCTGTTGCAGTTATAGATGAATAATGACGTATTGCCTGGCCCGGAAATGTCAAGTGGACTGGTGAGAAGTGCATTTTGTGATGTTCCTGGCAACAGCATCACTAAAATCCAGTGTGCAAAGCTGACAGGCTGTCTTAGCCCCTCTACAACCTGGGCTTGTCCTCAGCATCTACCAGCCAGGCCCACCTTAATTCATCACAATCCGCTTCTGTCTCTATCCTAAAAAAGACATGGAGCTTAAACAATGTTATTTAACCTCCCGTGCCCTCTCCCCATATTTCTACCAGCGCCAAACACCCGTAAACTCATTCCAAAAAGCCACACATTACCCAACCAATGCTGCCTAAGGAAAGCATTCAGGAGTGTTTATGGGGCAGCTGAAGTGTAATGATTTAGTAGATGTTTATAAATGTTTATACTGTACAGATTAACATTCCCCAGGGGGCCTGTAATGAAGAGAGTGCTCCAACTGGAATCAAACCAGCCAGCCTGGGCTGAATGAGCATGAATGAATCCTGCTGGCCTACCCTCACGAGCTGTTTACTCAGTTTGAACGGATTTCCTCCATCCATGCTCCTTATTTTGGGAGAGGCAGTACAGGAATCTGGTCTCAGAAGAAGCACAGTTTGGAAACATGTTAGAAAATCCAGCCTGTCACTTGGATCATAGGAATTACTCACAAACTGCACTATACAAAAGAACAAAGAGCCCAACCCTTGGGCTGTGGAAGTGGAGGCTGAAACTCCTGTTGGCTTCAAAGGGAGCTGGGTCTCACTCTCAGAACCCAGTTTTCAAACATCATTTCCAAGTGAAAATCATATTGAAACAGCCAAGCCCTGCTACTGGGACTTGGCAATTACAATTTGTTTCACATTAGGCCACTATGGTAAAAAAACATGACTTGAGGTAGTGAGATGTGCTGGAGGCTCCCAGCAATGGCTGATGAAACACTGAGCTACTGTGGTGGGCAGCTTCTCCAAGTGCCTCCCTGAAGGTGATGGACATCTTTTATTCAGAGTAAATGAAGGAACAACTTCAGTTTGTTGGCTGATGGCCCAAAGAGTAAAAATATCTGTTTCTGGTCCTGGCTGCATGAAATGCGTTTTAAATTGCAGTCAGTTTAACAACATGAACACCAAACTCAAAAATTAAGGCTGGGAACTGGTGGATGAAGCTGGGCCTGCCTTGATGCCTCAGAAGCAATAAGCAAGCAGGTTTTAAATGATCCTAACAGCAGTGATGACTGGGAGAAGTACAAGAGGAAGATAATTTCTTTTGGGGCATGGTGCCAAGTGGAAAAAAGTCAGCCTTTGAAATCACAAGTAAAGAAACAAACCCCTCTGGATTTCTGCTGTGGTCAGGAGAGTAAGATTTTTGTACATGACACATATTCAGAGAGTGAAACATCTCAAAGGGTCCAGGGAAGGGTGGGAAGAAAATAGAAAGGATGATGACATGGCCATAGTCAGCATGGGCCAAAAAGAGTGGCCAGAAACACCAAGCAGAGTGAACTGTATCTTCAAGAAATCTATATCTTCTGCTGCCAATGGATTTCTGCAGAGGGCCTTCTTCCAGCTGTGCTTTTTTTTTTTTTTTTTTTTTTTTCTGCTGTGATAAGATTTCTCACTTCTCCAAAAATTATTCTACCTCTGGCTCTGACAGTGACATGCCTGCATTGGACAAACAGAAGCACCATGCACTTCAGGTGTTCTCAAAGTAAAATACCAAATATTCCTCGCAAACTCTTAAACCACAGCACTAGAGGCTGAAAATGTGTACTGTGATTCTGGAGCCTATCCAATAGGTCAGAGAGATGGAGAGGGCTCAAGACATAAAAGCATTACTTTCAGTGGCTCTCTGAGATGTTTTTAAAGGTGCAAAAATAAGTTTGCTTTGAATCTTGGATGGAGACAGTGGACGAAGGTAATTTTGTTTGCAGTGGTTTATTTGCCCATCTCACGAAGCTGTCTGAGCTCGTTACAGTGTTTGGCAAACACTCCTGGTACAAGTTCTGTGCTGTAACCCCACTTGGGTCTTTAGAGCAGTGGAAAAGACAGATATTTGAAATCTTCTGGAGCACTGTAACCATCAGGTAATTAGCTGTAGCAGGCTTACAGCGTAGGAAAGGCTCACGAGAGCTCTGAAATGAAAGCGAAAAATGCCTCCTGGAACTAATTTTAGAGTGGCTTGAAGTGTTTAATCCTGCAAATTATTGCCAGTGAGGAAACATCAAGGTACTGCTGGATCTTAATAGCGGCAAAGCAGCAGGAATGGTTCACCCTAAGCTGCCTCCTGCTGATGGCTAAGCAATCAGACACACTGTACACCCCTCACAAGGTGCAGGGGCAGCTATGTTTTGTTCCCAGTGACTTACAAAGTGGCCTGGAATTGTTCCTCTCTTCTTTGTGTCTGGGAAGGAGCCTTTATCAGCAATGCCAATTCAGGCCTACTTTGCAAACAGCAGAGAATAAGGAAGAGGAGACCAAACGCTGGGGTACAGACAGCATCTACCACTGCATCATGCTGGATCCCTCTTCCATGGGGATCTCCATCCTTCAGAAAGCAGGGAAGGGTTTGTAGAGGGGCACAAGAAGGCAGAGCACTTTACTCCTTCATACCTAGGACCTGTCTCATTTGGAAAGATGTCTTTCTGATTCCTTGCTCTGCTCAT
Source organism: Corvus cornix cornix (assembly GCF_000738735.6). Lineage (NCBI taxonomy): Eukaryota > Metazoa > Chordata > Aves > Passeriformes > Corvidae > Corvus > Corvus cornix. The sequence continues at coordinate 4,654,242 of NC_046349.1, read as the reverse complement.
GAGTCCTCATTAATGAAGCTGAGGAGATTGGATTTATTCTTTCATCCCTCCAGGAGTCAGTTTCTCCCGTGTGGAGAAAATAAATGTCAACCTTGTGAGGACTGCTTTTAGCGATAAGAAATACCAGATATGAGACCAGAAAAAGATTTCTTAGGGTCTTAAGCCCTATTTGCCCTCATACAGATCTTCAGCTCTGCAAACCCATTCTGTATTTTTACCAGACATCTTCTGAGGGAAAAAAGGAAACTCCATGTCTCCTCCCAAAGGGAAGGTACTCAAGAATCCTTTTGCTATGATGGTTAAAAACCCCTTCGTTTACCTTCCAGACAGAATTTATCCATAGCCAATTAATACCCTTCTGTTATTCTGCCAAAATATTCTTGGATCTTTAATAAGTACTCTGTCTAGCTCTGTGGAAGCTCTGCAATTGATTGCTACAGAACTTAGGAGTTCCCTTTTCCACAAGCCATAGGAAGAAGTATTAATAACAGAATGTGCTGTAATTCCCCATGCAAATTTTGCAGGAGCCCATCCAGGTGTGTGCAAGAATCCAAGCATTAATCTCAAAACTATTTCCACTACCAGCCTTCCCAGCTGTAAAGCTTTTCTCATCATTTAAAAACAAAGGAGAGGTAACAAGCTACACTTTAACATTTGCTTGAAAATTCTTTCCCAAACAGGAGAGCTGCAGTGTCTTTCCAAAACCCACCAGGCACCAGGAAACATTTCCTTTGCAGAGACCAGAATGAAGATCCTGCATATTTCATTGAACAACAAGCATTTTTGAACTCAGATTTTGTATCTTTTTAGGCACAGGTATCCTTTTGCACATGCACCCATTAGATCTGCAAACCCAAGTGATCGAAACGTCAGAACTAAGGTTAACCATAAACCCCTATTCATCTGCATTATGAGTCACTCTTTAAATATAGAATTATGCCTTGTTTTCCAGATTCTACCTCAGGATGGACAGTGTTCACTTAATGAGCAGATATTCAATATTTTGTTTCAGTGTCATTATTCAGCATGTGGCTTGAGGCCTCATTTACCACATACTACTCCAAACCTGCTTGCAAGACACAATTGCTAATTTTCTTGTGTGTTTTTCTAGGGCTCTTATCAGTATGGCATATGAGTGCTTCACAACCCTCATTTCTCCTAACAACACCCTGTAAGACGAGAGGATATTATTATTCTTGTTTAACAGATGGGAAACTGAAACACAAAGAGATTCAGGTCAAAACATTCTGCTAGAGATGGGTCCCCAAACTGAGATGTCTGGGAATTGATTTCTCAGAATGTTTAACGTTGTACAGCTTCATATGTCAGGAGAAATAGCACAGGCAGTGTACTCTGCAAATGGAAACGCAGGAAGCAAAATAAAATTAATAGCCAGTTGGGAAGAATTTAGTTCAAATTGACTTCTCTGAGACTGGATGAAAGTTTTGCAGGATTCAGATGCTTGAACCATGAGATCTCACATTTTCTTTTCAATTCTCTGCCTTTTACTAAGCTCTCCCTGCTTCCACAGCAAATACAGGCAAAGTCCGTCAGGCATCAGCCTCCTGCTCTCCCCAGCTCTGACTCATGTCCTGAGCTGCTCCACCTTCTGAAGTGAATTAGACCAGGGTGCACTGCTGAATATAGCACATGGTCAAGTAATTAAAGACTAGACCAAGCTCAGGTACAAAGGGAAGCCAAATAAACACTTTGCAGGAAACCCTAATTTCATGATTTCCCGATACCCATTTCTAAATAATAAGCTTTTCAAGGAGAACAGTCCCCCTTATACATAGGTATATATATATAAAATATAAATTTTATATACAAATGCAATTTTAAACTAAAATATGAATGTATTTTATATATGATAAATATAATATATAAGATAAAAATGTTATTATATATGTGTAATAATATAAACTCATGTATACTTATACTCCTGTTCCTGATTCAAAATCAGTCAAAATTTGCCAAAGACTGAAAAAGGTACCTGGCATGGTATATTATGCCCAAATGATTATAAAGTTTTCAATTTAAAATTAAAGGTGAACAAAAATCTTCCCAATAGGTTTCAGTTCAGCCTTCTGACTGTGTCTTTCAGGAAATCAGGATACATGTGCCTGGGTAAATCAGAACCACTTGTATTTTATAACATTCCCTGCTGAAGGAGTATGTAGAAGCAGAGCTCCAAATTTCCAGTATTCAGGAAATTCAGTTATTTCATAATTTCATTTCATTCTGAATCGAGAGAACACCTATGCCTCCCTTGCCTCAAACTTCCAAATTCCCTTAAAATTTTATTTGTGTTGGGTTGAAACTGTTCTAAGTAAATCAACCAGAGCTGATACCAGCACTGGAAATTTTAATGTGAGTATTTGGAGCTTGACAGAATTACAAGGAAATAAAGTAGCCTGGAAAGTTTCAAGCAATCCTAGTTACAGGTACGCCACCAGCTATTTCAAAAATACCACTGCAGTAGCATCTACATTTTGCAATAAAAAACTTATTAAGTGTGCTATGTGTTATTTTCAATACAGTGATACTCAGGAATGTATCCTCATTTTCCAGGTACTTTTACTGTCTCTCCCACTTAGAGCAGAGTGAGGAGTGGAGCTCTGCTCTTTCCTCACGCACAGGTCTGTCTCATTTCATACACTCATGAAAGAAGACCCGAATCTGAACTTTTTTAACCTAAAGGACTGACCACCAACTTGTGTAAGAAGGAGCAGCAGCTCTGAGCTTCCCATACAGACGCAGTGACTGCAGCAGGCAGAACCAGCCCGCCTCAGCTCCCAGCACAGAACACACACTTGTCGGCAGATCAAGGGGGCTTTTAAGAGATGAAACCAGGGTTTGCATTAATTAAATGCCATAGAAAGTTAGACAACCTGGCAGTTTTGCTGATTAATATTTTGTTCATTGTTTTCTTATCAAGGGGACAGGCAGTCTGACTCAGTCACCTTTTGAAGGATACGCTGGGGCTTGTGTGAATCTGGGCTTCTCCCAGTTCTCAAAGGAACAGTCATGAGAACTGTTTAATCAAAAAAACCCCTATGTCAGGATCTTCTATTTTGAAGGGAGGTGAGAAATCAGAATTCAGCACTCAGCTCAGAAGGGCTCTTTCCGTAATGCTCGGGGAGTGGAAACCGCTCAGCGTGGCAGCTGCCAGCAGCCAGCAAGGAATTCCCCTGTCATGAGGGCCATGACTCACACGTGCCCCTGCTGCTCCTCTCCCTCAGATGTAGGGGCCATACTTGTGGTCTGGGATGTGTCAGGAGAAAGGACCTGGCAGAGCTCTCCTCTGTTACACAACCTCGCTGTCCCTGCCCAGAGAGGCACGGTCCACCCAGGGCAGGGAGCTGCTGCAGGTGGCATGGGCTACAAAATCCTTTTGCAGCTGATATTTCCTTTCTCCCCTCATTTTCCTTAATCCTCTGCTCTTCTGGAATAACCAGAGTAACCCAGTCAGCTCCTGAGCAATCGCAATGCTGTTATAAAAGTCATCCCATAAAAAAAGGATTTTTAGCATGGGTTTCAGCGGTGTAAAATGAGGCTCCACACAGAGCAGAGCTGACACAGGTACGGAGGTCCCTCATCAGTTTTGCTCAATAAATTCACAGCAGAGCTGCTGCCACAGCAGCATGAGCAGTTTGCAACATTTGTATTTGTGCTCTGGCTATTTATTACTGTGTTTTTCACAAGCCCTTTTAATGCCTCCAGGAGTAATTTATGGGGACAGAATAGCACGAAAAGAGCAGATCCCACTTATTTAAATCTCTGGATGATGAAAATCACATGAGAAGAGCAGGTTTCACATTGTTTCCTCTCCATAAATGGCTTTCTGAGGCAGTAAAAGCCATGTAAAAGCAAATATAAACACTGTACAAACACCAAGATATTCAGGTTTGTTTGGACTTATCCAAACACTGCCCAGAGATTTTCAGGTTTATTCAGGTTTGGGCTCTGTTTTGTTAACTCATTCCATGAAACACTGCAGGGTGTAGTTATTCTCAATATAACCAACTAGATACATGCACTAAAATTTCTTTTAACTAATTTTACTGCACAAGAGGATTACTTTAACAAAAAAAATTCTTATATATAAAGTATAAATCTTGTTACTTTTCAGATTGATAAGTAATGTGTGTGACTGTGGTGATTCTTTTTTCCTTTTTTTTTGTTCTTCATTTGGCAGTTCTCACAGCTTCTGTTCCAGCACATGAACCAGACTGATCTGGACACCCAGGATGATCCAAGTTTCCAGCAACTGACATGTTGGTTATTAATTTTATAAAATAAGCAAATTAGTGAAGCTTGACTAACAAACTTTTTGATCCAGTGAACACTCATTTGTGCAGTCACATTAGGAATCATAACCTTTTAGTGCCAAGAGTAATAGCAGGGACATGGAGAGGTCACCAAGTTCCCTTCCTAGGGCTGGGGGTATAATTTTGGAGGTATCTGCCACACACAAAAGTTTGAAATGACATGAAATTTCTAAAATAAGTAGCACTTGCCTGTAAAAGGCAAATTAAAAAGGTTTCTTTGCCCTGTCTTTTTTCATTAATTAACATTCTGACTCCCTAATGAAGTTTCCAGATAAAGTCATTCAATCCCAGAATGGTTTGGGGTGGAAGAGACCTTAAAGATCCTCTTATTTCAACCCCTGCCATGGGCAGAGACGCCTTTCACTATCCCACTTTGCTCCAAGCCCTGTCCAACCTGGCCTTGGACACTTCCAGGGATCCAGGGGCAGCCACAGCTTCTCTGGGCACCCTGTGCCAGGGCCTCCCCACCCTCACAGGGAGGAATTTTTTCCTAATATCCAATCTAAACTTACTCTTTCAGTTTAAAGCCATCCCCTCTTGTCACAGGATACAATGTTTTCTAATTCAGCTCTACTATATTTCATGTTTTCCCTCATGAGACCAAATTTATTACACTGAGGGATGTAATTTAATAGTATATTTTAAACAACCACGAGTTTACCTGCTTGGCTGCTCATTTTTCACAAAGTCATTACAGGAAGCATTTAAAAGTCAGAAAACTGCCTCAAAATTTGTTTGAGTAATCCAGGCTTCATGATTCTGCAAGAGAGAATGGAAAGTTAACTTGAGAGGTTTCCTCTGCTGCTTGTCACACCAAAATGCCATACAGGCAGGCAGATCCTTTACCACACTGTTTTCCTACAGGTTCATGGAGAGAAATCTCAACCTAGACCTTCATCCAGCAAAAAAACCTGCACTCAGTCTCACCTTCCTTCACTATTGCCTCTGTATAATCAGAGGAAATAATCCACATTGCACACAAAGCAGCCATCATTTTTCAAGTGTTTGCAACATCCCAGCCCTCCCAGACCCGAGCTGTGCAAAGCCGCAGGATTATTCATAATTTCACCAGCCTGATTCAGCAGAAATAACATGGAACCATTTCGAGTCACATTTAAAGCTGTTTATGGGTATGGGGAAAAGTTGTGTCCCCTGAACAAAATGTTGCTTTCTCTCAGCTTCATTGCTGGGTTAAAGGAGAATTAAACTGTTCTGGAACTTGCTTGGAAGAGAGGGAGCAGGGGGATAGAGAAGGACAATTTATCTCTAAATTACATTGCTATTCAGAGTAAACCACAGAGAGCTGTAATGGGACAAGTAATTTTTTTACATAGTATAATTAATTAGAACCCATAAACCCCAATTAAACAGCACTTTTGAGACTATCAAGTGGTGCATGTTTGAAACTGCAAATATGACAGTATAAGTACGTTTTTATAGCTGGGCACACTCCTCAGGATTATTTTCAGTGCTCTACTAAAATGGGAAATGGCACCAGTTAGGCCCCTGCTAATAAATCGCTTGGAAACAGGCGATATTAATAATCTTTATGGGGGTAGGATGGAAGCCAGATGGGGCAGGGAGGGAAGTGTGAAAGTGGCATAATATATTGGCCTGGAAAACATAATCCAGGCCAAAGCAGAAATGTAATCTTGGTGTGCATCAGAGAGGGCTGGGAATATAAAAGGGGAGGTGATGTCTGAAAGGGGACTCGCCCTGGGAGATCAGGAGGACAGCTTCTGAGGTAAGGAAAGCAACACCCTACAAGGTGAGCATCTGCATGGGCAAGGAAGCAGAGGAAAAAGATGCTCCAGGGGATTTAACAGCCCCTGGCAAGGAGGGGGCTCTGTCCCTCGGCCTGTAAATGGGCAATGGCGCTGGGAGCTCCCTGGGTGTCCCTCCCTGGAGGAGCCGTGCGTGCAGGCGATGGGACGCGTGTGCGCGGGCTCCGTGCACAAGCAGTGTGAGGAAAAGCTCCCTCTGCCCTTGTTTATTTGCACGAGGCCCCGGTTGTGTTTGACTTGGCAGGCAGGAGCCCCGCGCCCTGTGCCAAGCGCTAATTCCCGGCCGCCCCGCAGGCCCTGGCGCGCACCTGACAGTCATTAGCGCCCGGGCCCATTTTGTTCTCACATTTCGGGCACTGACCCGCAGCCACGCACGGCTCCGGCAGACACTCCATCACCTCCCTGTCAGCAGCTCCAGCCCCTGCCCTGCCAGCGAGCACGGAGCTAATGAGGGCTGGGGAGAAGCCTTCACCTTCAGAGAGACGCCCCTCTTCGCACGGAGAGCAGCGGACGCTCCACAGAGGCCTTCTTGCTCCTTAAATTATGACTTTGTTTGGGTTTGGAATATTTTATCCTTCAGAAAATAGCGTGATAAGTAAACAACTGGTGACAGCTGAGCCTTGGTGACAGAACCAGACATTAAATTCTAGCATTCCCGTTCAGCTGTACAATGCTCCTCGTGCTAGCTACTCCCCAAAAGGGGCATCTCTATCTTATCAGTCACTCAGAAAATTCCTCCAGTCACCTATCAGCATAAGAAGAACATTTAACCTAGAAATGCAGAAAAACACACTTTCAGATGAAGGAGAAATGGAGGGAACAGCTTGGCTGGATAGAAAGCGTTGCGGCAAGGACCCACAACATCCATGAGGAGATATGGGAGGAGTATCAAGGAGATAAGAGCTTTCTGCAGAAATGCTTTGCACTACATGTTATGCTCTGCGGAGGTCTGCAGAGTGCTGCCACATTCTTTATATACATGGGGAGGCTATTCAGCCCTTAGTTTTTAAGAATCCATTTACTAAATTGGAGAATCTTATAAATATTTGCGTTTCTTAAGTCTTATGCCAATTTATGTGCATTGAGACCCTTAAGCTTTCTCACCAACATAAATTATTCTAAGATCTGACTTCTTGCCAGCTCCAAATACTGTCATTTTAGTTTGACAGACACATATCTTTTCTTTTTATCCACTTCGTGCACAATTTTCTCCATTTAATATCAATAGGGACAGAGACTCTAACAAGTCAGCAGTCAGTCCTAGGTTGCAGACAAGTTTTGGACTAAGTTCTTATGAACTTAAAAGGAAGGAATAAGAGACTTAAACTGCTGGAGAGCTCCAGATTTCCATGAGAGAGAAGAGCATTATAATTTTTTTCTATGTCAGTCTCAAGGCAATGCACTTTTCAGTGATCCCTTACTAAAATTTATTTTTAAAAAAAGCAAAAATTCCAAACCAGCAGAGACTCATTTTGGATTTGTCTTAGAGGCTTTTTTCCAAATTTCTCTGGAGCCTGCATTGTTGAACGTGTGGTAATTTAGCACAAGACCTTATAGTCAGATCTACAGTTGTAGATCTAATAAAATGCTTATGCCATGTTTTCAGACATTGCAAAAGCAGTATTTTATCTGAAATATACTAAGTAGATGCTGATATTGACATTTTTTCCTGAGTCTGTAGAGTTTACACACAGCTTCTCTACAAGCCTTGTACCTCAGGTCTCACTTCTGTCCTCCTTAAACTGTTGGGCTTTTTGGAGGATAATTTCCCATTTGAAAGTTAAGGCACTGGTAGACAGGATACAAATGCATAGAAATGAAAATGGACCTGAGCATGTAAAAGCTGGGATGATTTAATGTAAAATATATAAGGTGCTTGCTCCAACAGCACAAAATACAGGTTTTCTTCCTAATAGAGGTTTTATTTTTCTTAGTCCAAAAAATACAAAGGTGTTCTGCACTGTACAAGGCATAGTGAGATGAAGAACCCACTCTTCAATTTAAGCAACAGACATGGCAAGAATAATCTCTCTGGACACTGCAGAACCGGACATTTAGTAGATTCATGCAGACACAAACAGGGTCACCACCTAGTGAAGGAAGGACAGAAAAATTGCCTTAATCTTAAATCCTGGTTTAGTTATTTCAAGGAAAAAAAAGCACATTTTAAGGAAATTGGAAAGCTGTGACTGCAGCAGACTCATGGTCTAGTTAGTTAGGGGATAGAGGCATGAAGAATATCAGCAACCATCAACAGGATGGCAAATGCCATTTGAATAGACATGTGTCATTCCTGTACCGCAGCCAAGTGAAACTACAAACACTATTAAAAGTATAAAGAGACTTTAATTTACATTCCTGCTAAGGCATCTTTCTGTTGCCAGAATATTGCTAGTGGGCTTAGTATAAATGAGAATCTGGCCTTAATATTCTCAAACAGAAAAGTGAAATACACAGACATATTGACTTGGATTAGTATGCTCTGTTCTGTTAACCCAAGGTATCTGCATGGACCAAAACTGGCAGAAAGAATATGAATCTGAACCTCAAGTGCATAGCAGCTTCAGCGAGCACAAATGATCTAAAGAGCCACTTCCTATGGCAGTAAAATCAGGCCTGTAGAATCATAAAGGTTGGAAAAGACCTCCAAGATCATGGAGTGCAACCATTAACCCAGCACTGCCAGGTCCACCACTAAATCATGTCCTGGAGTATGGATCTAAACATTTTCTGCACACTTTAATATTGCTTATTTCCTTTATTTTTAGCATCACATCCCCCAGCCACACAGCACACAACTCAAAACACTGTCTACTTCATTTTACCCCTGCCGTGGCAGCAATCTTGGTGCTAACGTCAGAATTCCAACACCCACCTAAACACAAGCCACCCAGGAAGATCCAATACTTGATAACAAACTTCAGACTTCTAACGAAAAAGACAAAAAGCCTTGAATACCAGCAGTGCCTGGAGAGGAAGTTGTGTCCTTTGCTGGAGGGAGGCACAGCAATAAACAAAGGACAGCAATCCCTGCCAACGTGACCAGGGGCAATACACACCAGCCAGGAGCTGGAGGAACTTCCTTCTATCACCAGAAGCATCTCTGCACCCTGCCCATTAGCCCATTTTCAGCTGTGGCCCATTCCAGATGTTCCAGAGGAAGAGGGAAGAACAAACCAACCCGGAGGCCAAGTTAGGCATGAAAAGAGGGATGAAAAAGACAAAACACCATCTCATGCTGTGAGGAAGCCCTCCGGCAAAGGGATGAGGTGTGTTTCAGGCTCTAAAAAGACCTTGTCACCAAAAATAAAAAATCATCATATGAAAAACACAGGAGGGAGAAAGGTAACTCCAAACACATGTAAGCAAACTGGCAGGGGGGTTGGAACTAGATGGTCTTTAAGGTCCATTCCAACCAAAGCCTTTCTATGATTCAATGAAAATGGGCAAAATTCTAAGGTGTTTGAAATCAATGGCAAATCCCTCAAAATTTATTTGTGCCAAGATTTTGAGATGAACACATTTAAGTAGATTCCTACATTTATTTCTAAATAAGGGATGTGTAGCTCTTGAAATGTCTTCTTGGGATGTGCTAATTTTGATAGGAAAATGAAAGGTGCTAATTTGTCCCTGTCGCCATATAATATTAAACAGTTCAATGTGGGCTGATTTTGGAAACAGCACATGGCAGACACACTTAAAAAAATAATTGAAAAGGTACTGAAAGAATAATCTTTTCCAAATCTGTCAACAAGATTCTATCCACTGAACCTGGCAAGAAATCTAGCTTATTTTGGTAAAACAATCATTTTTGCTCCCCCAAACATTGTAAAATAAGAGGGGTCATGGAAAGAAAAGTGGGAACATTAAAAAGACCCTTGATAAATATTCAAGGCTGTGGTGCTGTTATCGTGGGGTATTTCCAAGGACCTGCACACAGGTTTTAAAAGTTCAAGTAAATGAGGAGGGCAGGAGGGAGCTCAGACTGCAAGGGCTGAGGCACTGCAAATTCAATTCACTGCGTGGTTTTGCTGTGAATGCTTTTCCAGCTCTCACACCATTACATAGGATGTAGCATCATAATGATGTCAACTCTTGGACCAAAGAACAAGCTGATTTAAGTTTTATGAGGGGAAGGATGAATACTTTCAAAGGCATGGTGAATCGAATAATACAGAACTGGTAGGATCACAGTTCAGGGAACTCATGGTTATGCTTTGAACTATTTTTAGCGAGGTACTGCAAGTTCAGGGATAGTTAGATGGAAAAGGCCTGCACAGCTCAAGTGAAGCACAGCCTCTCAAAGCATTGACAATTTGCTACCAATTTTGCAGGCAGAGAATCAAAACCTCTCTTCCCTTTCCCTGAGGGTGACTGCTGCAGCAAGGCTGCTCTGTGTGTGTGTCACTGAGCATCAGAGGCTGTGCAAAGCCGTCCCTCCCTGTGCCCCACCCTGGCACAAAGGACAAGCACTCACCTTGCATTCGAATCAGCACACGCCCCTCTCTGCTTTCTTCAGGATTCTCCAAGGCACAGCGTAGCAGGAGGGTGCAACAAAAGGATCCAGGCTCCCTCCATCCCTGCCTTGCCTAGAGCAGGAGCAGTCCCTCCTTGTCACTCTCCATCCCTCTCCCGAAGGTGCTGTGACTTTGTCCTGCCCACCCAAGGAGGGACTGCATCCACACGGTTTTAGCCCCAGCATTTTCAATCTGTAGGGAAACACAACCCCCCTGAAATTCAGATACAAAAGAAAGCACAGGTAGGGTGGTTTTCAATCAAAGCCACTGCTGTTCCTGCAGTAAGAGCAGGTCAATAAAGACCTTCCCCCAACTCCCTTTGGAAAGTCACTGCAGATGACTTCTGCCAGCTCTTGCTATGTTTTTGCCTCCTTTAAATGCATACTTGAGAATATCCAGTAAGTGCAGATCACCAGGAACACACAAGGAATGGGTTGCTTTATAAGCTTTACTACAATTATGGATAATGTTGGAAATATATACTGTATATTTCCTGTATGGTGGGACTGCTACGAGCACAGAAAATCCACATTGAAGGGGATTTCTATGCAAGCTATGCAGCAGATGAAGATTGTATTGCAAGCTTGAATTACTGATTCAAGCTGCTTCTTTTCCTCTCCCCACCCACTTCTCTAATAGCTTTTAAACTTAAATAGCCATATAAGTTAAAATGTTCTTTTATAGGGTGAAATAAACAGATTTTATGGTTCAGAAACTGCAAGTTTAGAGATCAACACTTTACCACTAATTCATGCAGGTTCAAGCTAAGGAAATGGCTCATTTTCCTCTCTACAGTGTCTGATGCTTTTTTTTTGCTCCAAAAAATCCAAGATGCAATTTAAATTAGATGTTATGAAAACTCTGGATGCAGACAATGCTTTCTCTTAACAAAGTACATCTAGGTTGCTGCATTCCAGGTCCCAGATCCCATGAAATCAGAGGAAAATTACTGCTGAAAACCTCAGATTGGCTGGAAATTGATACAAAACTTTAGAATTTATTGTACATATTATTGATTGGGCCTTAAAGCAAAAAACCAGAAAACATCCAACAAAATAATAATAATAATAATAATAATAATAATAATAATAATAATAATAATAATATCACAAGAAAGCTTTCATGTGCCACTCTGGAAATCTAAAAATGTCTTATGATTGCAAATGTGATTTATACTTAAACTTCTTTTTAACTCTCAAAATGCTGCGAAGAATATTTAGCCCCAGTCCATTCCAGTGGAATAGTAGCAAATACCAGGTCCAGCTGTCCCAGTAAAGCAGAGGAGAAGCGGGACTGACAAGCCCCATACCTTCCACAGCTCATTTCCATTACTAGAATTATCCACTGGAATTCATGGGTAACCCTGGCATTCCAGTGAGCCAGGGGAATAACCATGACCCGGAGATGTGAATTCCAGATGCATGCAGAAATAATTGGAGGGTACAAAACCCCAGGAAGATACAGCTTGGAAAGTTTGGTATGATCTGAATGCACAGAAAGTTATTTTCAAACTGAGAGAGCAAGAAGTGATTCTACTGAGCAGTGGGAGACTCTGCCCTAAAGAGTCTAAAGAAAAATTGTGGTGCCCTGATAATTTTATGAGAAAAATTACAGTGATTATGTTTTATTTGTCTATCTATCTGTTTATTCAACCCTCATCACTATGATTTTTGAGTGTCTCATATATCCAGTAACAACAAGGGCGTATTTTTCTTCCCATTTATCAGCTACATTAACCAGCATTTAAGTGGTTAAAATGGAGGTTTTGTTTCCAAGCAAAGATAATCCTGTTCCTGAGGACACCAGTAATGGTGGTATATGACAACATAATCAGCAGCACAAGGATATAAACAACTCCCAATTATCCCAAACCAAAATTTTTGAACATCTTGTTACATTTTTTCCTAAGGCCTTAAAATTACTGAGTTGTTATGGTTGGATGCTTTGTGGTGAATAAATCTAGAATAATTCCCTGGAAAGAGTGAATTGCACCGAAATTCTGTTAGTGCAAAAGACCACAGTACCAAGCTTGCCCTGGCTTTCCCATCCATGGGGAAAAAACCAGACCATGTTCTCATTGTGTGGGGACAGGAGATAAAGGGGGAGGAGCAGTGGTGATGTGATTTCTAGGAAGTGGGAAGCAGCTGCATGGAAAACAGAGAGTGCAATAAGAACGCCACAAACAGTGGGATTTCTTGCATTTTTGCTTCTGTCAAAAGGCCAAATTCCCTGTGCCTCCAGGTGAGTAACAAAACAACAACTGTGAAAAAACCCCATTGCACATGAACACAACCTGAATGGAATTTGAGAGGATCCATTGGTGCCGTTTCCCACACGAGGTGCTCGGAGGCACCCATCATGTCTCAGAGCTCTCACACAGATAGGAACACGAGATTCTGTGCTAGAAACAGAGATGTCACAGGACACGGCATCCAGATCTGAAGACAGATCAAAGTAACCACACTGAGAGCCAAATCCAAGCTTGGGCTTTGAATATACCTCTAAAACATGGATGTTTTTGGAGCTAGAATTTGGGTTCTGTCATCCATCTAATCTTGAAATGGGTGGATCAAAGATGTTCCGTCTGAGGCTTAGCAAAGTGCTAACAGATACTTTTGAATAGAAATGGTTCAGTGAAATGCTCCAAGCGAGAAATAAATTTGTTGGTGGGCAAGTTGTGAAGCGAAGGAGAAGTGAAACTGGCTGAGGAAATTGCTGCATACCTGTTGATTTCTTTGATATGTTACCTTTTGAGGTTGGATTTATGTGCAACAGAAGTGAAGGAGAGGCACAACGTGGTTGAGGAATTGGACCAGAAAGTTGGTAGCAATGCCAGAAAAGACTGGAAATTAAGAAGGATGCCCAGTGGTTTGAGAGCTGGCTTGGAAACCAGCAGCAATCATATGTTTGGTTCTTCAGACCAAATTTCCTGTATGACCTTGGCCAAGTCATCTAATACCTCAGCTTCCAACGACTCAAATGGAGCTCATAAACCTTGTTAAAAAATAAGAAAACTTGTGGGGATGAAGGACCATGTCTCACCCATTGCAGCCTCACAGCTTGAGGTGGCCTGATAGAATCGTTAAACAAAAGAGACTGGATGGCTTCCTGAATTATTCAAAATAGAAATACAAATATAAAATTATAGAAAAGAACTGCCTGCAGAATGTTTCAAGCTGTAGGGACCAGCCTGGTTATAGATCTTCCAACATTTCCATGCTCCAAGGAAGCCACACTCCTGTTCAAGCTATAGGAAAAACACACACAAAAAACATTGCACAACTCTGGCTGGCACTGGCATTTGCTCTGTAGATGGCACAAGTGCTAACCTTATTTTCTACAATGTTTATGCCAATGTAAAGTGGAAATAACTATAGGAATTAATCCTGACATACATATGTGAGACATCTGGCCACATCAACACTATCATTTATTCCAGCATGCATTTTCCTGGCCACCATTTTTCAGCCTACCTTAGTCAACTGCAGTAACATTTTTGGCCAGTACAAATTTTTGACCTGATGTCTGTGTAGATCTGAAAGGAATTTCCCCTTCAACACGCATGATCTTCCATTAAGCAAAGCCAGTTCCATGATTCCTGGAAGAATTAAGCAGTACAAATACCCTGTAACTCTGGATCCTTGCAGTTAATGCTTTGGTCTCCTTTTAAGGGATAAGAAGTTAATTCTTTCACACCTAGTGCTGGTGGGTCATTTGGGGACAGTCTTATCACTCCGTGAGGAAAGGTACATGCCTAAATAATTCAAAATCTCAGATGCTGCTTATTCTTCTGCTCTAACTGACCAAGTGTTGTGCAAATTTTAGAGTGAAAAATATGCATTCAGCCTTGCAAATGGATTTACAGCCTAGATGGGTTGCTGTGTTCTGGGGAAGACAAAGGATAAGAATTTACTAATCATGGAAAGCTTTCTCCTGCTGTTACACACATTCATTTCATCAATAGTGACAATTAGAGAGGGACAAGCATTTCTACTACTGTGTCATCCCAGCTTGGCCCACAGCACTTTCTGAAGAAGGATTTTTCTTGAGGCACAGTTATCTTTAATGGAACAACACTCTTGGGCAACTGTTAGTATAGAGTATAGAAGGGAAGCAACCAATTAAATACCTACAAAATTAGAAGCTGAATTTCTACTGAAAACCAAGTGTATATTTGCATTAAAGGCCAATCTTGATAAAGATATTTGGGCAATAGAAACAATGAAAGTAATCAAATTGATCAGTAGAATCAGAACACTGACAATAATGAGCAGCAGAGACATAAAAAAATTAAAACTGAGTTAACAACAAGATATGGATTTTAAAATAATTAGAAGTTGAAACTTTTCCTCCTCCTAATTATTCCTTCAAGCTGTGATTTTCAAACTTCCATTCAGCTGCTACTTAAGCCTGATACCTCTGAAAACTCACAGCTGCCTGGTATACCTGTGTTAAAAGTCCCCAGAAGCCTACATGGTGCTTCACTTACAGTACACAACTGCTCTGCTTGGAGAGGGCAAAGCTGTTGCCTTCCTGCTGGAAATGTCAAGGTGAATTGTGAAAAACAAGGGTTATGTCCTAAACCTTGCTCACTCGTTGTTTTACACTTTTCCATCTTGGGAAGGCAGCTCCCATTGATACATATAAGTGGGAGAAAACGCTCAGGTCTAAAACTTGCAGTTTCCTGCCTCCTGCAGAACGGTCACTCAGCAAAGATATCCAGGTCCATGCATGTCTCACATGTGTGAACATGGTATTTTCCTTTTCCAAGCAATGTCCAGCTGAAAACCACGGAAACCTCTTTAGCCACAGAGACATAAAGATGCATCAGAGAACATTCTCACAAATTACATGCATCTTTATGCACAAGCAAAGACAAAGTTAGCTGCCTCTCCCTGTAGTGTAAAAATTCCTGTACAGATTACACACCTTATTAATTCTAGACCAGTGAACTTTCCTCCTAGTTTATAACAAAGTGTTACATTATTAGTCAGGCTTCCCAGCAACTTTTGATAAAAATGGTGTTTTTATTGCTGTATAAAAAATACAAGGCAAGTTAAATGTTCAGTATTTTCTTATAAAATATTTAAGTTTATAAACTGTTGCAAACAGGCTGGTGTTTATATAATATTCACAGACATCTGTAATGCCTCTCATGAAAGCTAATGTATAAGCTCCTAGCTACTGCAAAAGGGTTTTAAAGATGCTCTGCCCATCTTAAAGTGTAATTCTACATAGTCTGAAGAGCTACTTTGATAACAGTTTGTTTTGAGCTTAATGTTTATTCCTCCCACTGCTGTCTAGGCTGAAATTTGCTTACTTTATGATTGAGGGCCCCAGTGCATTTAAAATTTAAATACCTGACTAGGACACACTTACTCAGCAGAAAGCACACACAGGCCTAATTTCAGGTACATGCTTACATCCTTTATGTCTCAGGACTCAAATCATACGCCCACATTATTTAACAGACAGAAAAGCAGTTGGGAATACAGGCATTTCTGAGGCAGAAGAATGAATCTCCCAAAGGAAAGAAGCTCTAATGACCTCTTTCCCAACTATTGCCCAAGTATCTACCACTGCTAAGAAACAACTGCTGCTTCAGGTTCTGAGTTGTTGTAATTCTTGTTGTGTGTTCCTGTAGATATTTTATCTTTGCTGCTAAAATAAATAATAAAACTACTGAGACTACAAGCACACAACTGCTCCTACATCCAACAAAATGCCAAGCAGAAGTGGGATTCTTCTCCCCCCATCAATAGACTGCCAGGTGTCATATTTGCACCTTGTGACATTTTGATGTCAAACACCAGGAAGAGTCAAGAATATTTATAATTTTGAGTGCCTTGTTTAAAACTGAACAATGTCAGAGAGACTCTCCTTGGATTTCTCCTTCAGTTCATTTAGAGGCAGCAGAGCTGATGCAAGAAGACTGTAAGTCTCAACCACACAACCTGATGCCAACAGCTGACCAGCAGAGTCTGAAGAGACTCGTGGCATTCCCCTCAAACCTATTTCCACTACACATCAAGTGTAAACTTGGATCAAATGCGGTTCTGAGCCCAAAGGCTCACAGTGAGGATCTCAGGTTACCCTCATCTGGCTCCACTCAACGTCTTCAGAGCAGTCCTGCCCAGCAATCACTTTATGGCTTCTGCAGATGGAGCATTTGCAGCATTTCACATTTGAAAAGGCCAAGTGGTTGGTGATCAGTACCAAACCACCAGCTCCACTGAATGACAGCCTTTCTGCTCCCTCACACAAGTCACAGACTAGAAAACAGCAATGCAAGCCCACAGCAATGTTTACTATTAAGGAGCAATTTCCATATCTACCTCTTTCTTCCCACAACTACATTTTATAAGTTCCAACTCAGCTGATTGGCAGGTGATGGTCAGAGCTGTGATCTCATATCAGGGACAAGCATTTCTCACACATGCTTTGGGCCAGGTGAAGACAACCACAGGCTGGATGGAACTCTAGGTCTGAGGAGCAAGAACAAGTTGCAGAAATGGACCAGATGAACTGTAAGCAGGTACAAGAATCTGAAATGGGGATCACATGGGTGCCACACAAGCAGACCTCATGAAAGAAACAGCTCTGAAATTCTGTGCGAGCTATGAGTTCCAGGTGTGGGACCTGATGGAGAAAGGTTGACAGTAGCTCACTGTGTACTGGATAAATAAGGTGCACACTGACCATCTCCCCAGGTCCTTTCCTCATCCTTACCCTGTCTGTGCTGGGACTTTGACCATCTAAAAGTAATCACAGATTAATATGGTGGGAGACAGTCAAGTGCTACAAGTTTTAAAACTCACCTATCCCAGACAAAAGACTGAGTAAAGGAACACAAAACATACTGGGTATACTCATAAATAAATACAGGTTGTGAAAGTAAAGGAGCAAGGGCAGCTGTAGGATACACTGGGAGAATATCTTTCCCCTCTACAGCAGACAGATGATCCCAGTCTCAGAGTTTTTTCTATTTATTTATGATGACTGATACATAGTTTGTACTTGATTTTAAGGAAAGTTACAAGGAGGAGTAACTTAATGTACTGTTTTCCAGGAAACGTGTGGCAGAGCTGGTATTCATCAATGTGGAGCACGCATGACAGGCTGTCTGATGGGAGAGGAAAACCTGCACTCGACACCAAGTGCATCCAGAGAGGATTTAAAAGAGAAACTAGATGTTCTTATATCCCACTCTGTTACTCAATCAGTGCCCAAAAGTAACTCTAGCCTGCTTTTTCTTCTTTACATCACCTTTCTTTCAAAGGTGTGAGGAAGCATTTAGCACCTTCTGTTGTCTGCATCCCATGCTCACAGATAATCTGGGAATTTTCTGTTTTAACCACATTATGTATAATAGCCAAAAATGTAGGGGACTGGAGCTGTCCTCAGTGTATTTCCCCACAGCTTTTCGCCTGTGAAGATTTTTATGTTGTTCCTCTATGCAATTTACAGGGTCTGTGATCATGGAGGGGAAGTTCCATAGTACTAAAAGGCCTAAAGCAACCCCAGGACAAGAGCTCTTATCCTGTGAGAAAAATTTCAGAATCCTTAAGGGTTTATTTTTCATAGTTTCTACTCCTTTGTCAGGTGTAAGCAAATTATTTTTCCCCATCACTGGACAGATCTGCCACCTTATGGGTCTGTGTCCTCAAGAAGATTCATCCTCTACAGTAAATGCAGAAACACCTAATTCCTCCCTAAGCTCTTGCAGAGTGACAGACGGAGCCAGTGCAGCAGGTCATATTTCTGCTAAACTCACACAAGTAATATTTCCTTCACAGATCCAGCCCTTCTGGAGCTCCTTCTCCACCCACATCTATATAGCCTCCTTTAGAGCTTTGCAAGCCAGGACTGAGCAAACTGACAGGTCCCCTCTGCTACCATTTATACACTGCAGCATCATCTCTGGTATCTACACACGGTGGCCAGAAAGGCACCCACTCTTTTGGTAGGTTCACAGAGCAACACAGAACAGAAACACCTGCACAGACAAAGAGCTGTTCTCAAAGATCCTCTGTGCAATGCTGGTGGCACTGAACATGACCTTCAAAAATTCACTGGGTAGTATATTAACTCTCCTCAAAGCATGAATTTATAGAAGAAGGGAAAAAACCCCAAAAAACATCAAGACTGAAGAGCTTTCCTTTTCAGAACAAAAGTGTCCTGGTAAATTAAAAAAAAATATATTTAAAAATAAATTTAAGTCATTATAAGCCAGGAATAGCCTGAAAATATTCCCATCCATGTCCTTTCTTAGTTAATGAGGGGCATTAGTTAACACTGCCAATAACAGACTGTTGTGGTAACTCATCATTACCACTACAACCCAGCTGTAATCAGACAGAAAGGTACCAAGGGTTGGCCAGTGCAATCATTACCAGACTGAGATTATTCAAAGAAAGAAAAAAAAGAGCAAGAGTTGTTTTTTTTTTAAAAAAAGGAACCTTTGTTTATTTGATTAACTCTTCGCCATCTATTTTAATTCTTCCCTCTTCTTCATGTAGTCATTTTCCACTCATCTCTCCCAGCTCCCCTGCTTGCTTTGCTTAGCAATGCACTTCTTGCAAGCACATGAAAACTATTCCAATGGTACCAATCATGCATATTCTCAAAAGGCAGGCTTACCCTAAAAAGCACTCAGAGTCAGAACAAGATGCAAGACAAGTGGATCCAGCAAATGAATAGGAGGCATCACAGTGAGACAATTATGATGAATATAAATAAGCTGGCGAAAAGAAATATCATTTCACTGAAACATGCAATTTTGCTGAACCCAAAATCATTCTTGGAGACAAATCTGTCTTCAGAGAGCTTTCAGGATGAGGATTTTTGAGGTTGCGTCAGCTGTGATCAAAGAGAGCAACATCCCAGATATTTATACTGAGTCTGTCCTCATCCTGCAATGGCAAATCTTGAATGTGAGAATTGCCATTATCTGACCATCTCACGGTGCAAAGTTCACAAGAGCCATTTTTGGGAAGGAGAATGTTTTTAAAGCCAGTTAGGCCACACCCTCTCTTGCTTTTGTTTAGAAGTCACTGTGCAGCACTAGGTAGAAATACCTGAGCCGATCCAGCATGAAGCAGCTGGAGTACAGAGAGCAGCACAGACACGCTCAGCTGCCCAGAGCCATGAGGTGGAGATCCCCACCACCGGAGACTGCAGTGGGGGCAGCTCGGACAGGTACCTCCATACAGAACTGTACAGCCTCCTCTGGACATCCACAGCCTCCTCTGGACACTGCACACACCTCTCTGCTTTAGCCTGAACAGTCAAAGCTGTGACAGCTCATGGAACACTGCACATTTCTCACATGGTGCAGTAAGTCAGACAAATCCAACCACCCAAACACTGCCAGTAACTCTGGTTGGTAATGATCTACAGGATGAAAACCATCCAGCAAAATACAGCAGTTTTGAGGGGTTTATTGTGGGTTATTTCTTTTTCTCTTACTTTTTTGCCTATTTGGGAATTACTAATTGTTCCAAACTGATATTATTAATTGGCTCACAGCTCCACATACATTGTCAAACTGCTGGTCAGCTGGCGGGCACACTGTGCTTTCCCAGCAGATTTCTTTCACAGCTGGATTTGCCATCTGAAAGGTCCTTCCCATTTCCAGCTCTGCAATCCTTCCAGGCAGAAGGGAGAAGAGGAACAGACAGATGCCTTTCCACAGAGATGTAACAACCCTAGCAGGTTCTCAGCATGTCAATAACAATCTAATCAGGCTGCATTATACTGAGGGGAAAATGAGGTCTCTGACTTTGCCAGAACACTTCACACATCCGCCTGCTCTTACAAACACATACAACACACTCCAGTTTCCAGATGCAGATAAGGATAACCACAGCGTGGAAAACAATCCAAGAACTAGTCTAGCCAACTCCTAGCTGGACCTCAGCCTCTTTCCACCTCCTCTCCTTGCTCTGGAATAACAATCGCTGCCTGTAAATTTAATGAAATTTCACAGACAACTGCTCTGTGTTGATGTCGAAGACAGTGTCCTGCTGCTCTGAGCATACACAGGAAAGCTGTCCCACCTTCCCTCTCCCCCTGTCCTGGTGTAATCACAGGGAAAACTGCAAACCTAGCTGTGCCCAGGAAGTAGGAATTTATACTGCAAAAGTCCTGATGGCACCCTGAGAAGGAACAGCTGCAAGGACCTCTCCTCCCTATATGCACAACCAATTGTACAGAAATGTCCTGCAGCTCACCAAAAAATAGTGCACCAGGATTTTCTGTGCAGTCCAATTCCTACCAGAGCTCCCTCCCTGGGCAGGGCTGATTAAAGCTGACCTAACCCTGACTGTAAAACTGAGCGTCTGGTCCTCAGATGACCATCGTTAGCCTGAATTAGTCACTGACTTGTGAATCAGAGAGCTATGAACCACCACAGAAGCAGAGCTGCATGCTGGCTGCTTCTCCTGTGTGCTCCGAGGCAAGGACTCATACCCAGTAGCAATCTGTTTCTGTGAAAAAAAAAAAAAAAAAATTACAAAACAGCAAAATAGGATTCTGAGTCAAGACTCACTGCCTGCAGGAAGGAGGAGGATATATTTTTTTTTCTTTCCTGGCTGATTACCTAAAGAAAAAAAATTACTAGCTCCAGTGAATGAAAAAGAACCTTTCAGTCCAAAGTCCTCAGTCAGGCCATCCAAATTCCCGGTTGCCTTGATCTCTTTTCCAGCCAATGAGCTCCTCTTATGCTCTGACTGATGGTGTTGTATATTTAAAAATGTGTTTATTCTGACAATTTTCTCCTCTTTTATGTAAGAGGACAGGCAAGCAACTCATCCCCCAAACCTCAAGGAAAGAGCACAAACCTTGGCTGCAAAACTATTTGGCTCCCTGAAGACTGTTGATTCTTGGACAAACTGTTATTCCATCCCCAAAAGATGTACTTACCCTGAAAAAGAAAATGCACACACAAACATACAACTGAGTATTAAGAGCTTTGGTAGATCTGTGACTCTGGCCCTATGACTAAAGTGTCAGCTGCTTCTGCAGAAATGGACATGGTAGTGGAAAAAAAAAAATCCCAAACCAAAAAACAAAGGAAGGGTGAACACTGAACTGCCCACAGCTGGACTGAGCTGAACTTCCATGGCTAAGCCACTAACACTGGGTTCTCCTCAGTGCCTCAGTGTCAGTGAGGTTATGGAAACCAGAGAGGCAAACAAATGGGACTTTCTAAACAGATCAAGGGCTAAAGGAAGGGGAAAAAGGGGTGTGGGGGAGAAAAGTCAGAGAACATCCGTTCTGTGGAGGGCTGTGTGTTTCTCAGGGTACCCAGGAGAAGGGGAGATATGCCTATACAAGAGAGGTCAGCGGGTATCAGATCACATCACCCCTTTCCTCTTTCCCTTGGCTGCCTCTTAACACTCCCTTTTGAGTGCATTTCCCTTTGGTTGTGGGAAAAGCATATTCCACCAGCCCTCTTAAAAAGCATGTTGCAGTGGCGCTGCCTGAAATAGAAACCAGATTTTTGTCTTCAAGACCCCTGCCTCAGCCTCTATTGCTAAGGCCTGGCCTTAATCTGAGCAGAAAAGACAGGACTGGAAATGTGTGTACAACCCCACTGTACACCAAGAGAGCACATGAATTAGTCCAAACAGAGCTGGCGGGGATCTTTAGTCCCTTTTACTCCCTTTTCCTAATGAGCTCACCCCTGGTTTTTACAGGAATGCCTGCACAAATACATCTCCAGTTCTGCATAAGCTTCTGCATGCTGAGGGGTCAGCAGCCCTGAAAATGATGACCAGACAGCCACATGATGAATGGAGCACAGGGACCAGATCAAAATAGACTTTCAAATTAAGTCCAATTTCAATAAATCCCTCTATTTTTATTACTATTGGCTATCTTAAACTGCATTTAGTGTCTACCATTTGTCTTCTTTTTGCACAAACTTTTTGTAGTTAGAAGAGATTGCCTTTAACAAAATCAAAAAGAAGCACATGAGCTCATTGTCTACCAGGTTATACCCTCCCGCTCCATGGCCTCATTCCCAAGGGTTTTGCTATTTAAAGTCACTCCTGATATCCAGACCCTGATCTCCTGGGATGTCACCCAGGTGTTGCCTGGGGGAGAAAAGGGGCTGAAGGTTTCACTGAGGGCTGGCCAGAAGAGGGGACATGACCTCCATGGAGGTAGCAGCCAGCCATGAGAGCCATGGGAAGCACCAGCCAGGCTGAGTGAGTCCCTGCCCAGTCCCTGCCTCCAGCTGAGCTGCTGGAGGAGCCCTTGGCCAAGCTCACACCGAGTAACCTGCCCACAGAGCAGGACCCAAGTGCTCTCCACCATGCCCAGTTCCAGGCTGCTAATAAGAATGGAAATAGATAAGAAATTCATGCCTTGTTATCTTCAGATGGCATCGATTTTGGAATGCAGCCAGCCAGCCATCCTGGACCAGAAGCTTCCTCACAAAAAATTTCCTGCAAAACCTCCTACCTGTGGCAGTCCTGCATTTCCCACCCACATGGTTTATCCTGAATCTTTCCAGATGGGACATGTGGCACTTAGGGACATGGTTTAATGGTGTAATTGGCAGTGCTAGATTAACAGTTGGGCTCTATGATTTTAGAGTTCTTTTCCAACCTAACCAGCTCTGTGATTCAGACAGTGCTGGAAGAGCTCGTGACCTCCGGGGCACTGTGTCAGGGCTGCACAGATCCCATTGATCTCCTCCCTTTTAACTTGGCGGAAAGCTCCAGTTTTCAAAAACGATTCTCTTTAACCTCTGTGAGGAAGGAGAGATCTCAGGGATTTGAGTGCTCATCATCTTAACGCTGCATTAGCGGGCAAAGGAGCTTGTTTGGGATTCTGCTCAGGGAAGGGCGGCTCGGAAGAGCGGGCCAGGGAATGTCAAAAGAGGATCAACACTGAAGAAGATGGTTGTGTTTTTCAACGAGCTCTGCTGCTAAACATGCCAGAGAGCCGGAGCTAGGAGGGAGGGCAAGGGTGTATGATGACATGGAGGAAGGGAGAGAAAGCCTTAGCCAGCAAGACAAGCATCCTGAGTCACAATGCTGGGGAGGTGAGGCTGCTTTGCCAAGGAAAGGCTGACAGAGGAAGTCAGATGCCTGGAGTAATTCCACAATGTTGTAAAAAAAAAAATGAAAGTAAATAAATAAATATAGAAAGGGTTGGTGCAATTCTAGCCACAACCAGCATGCAAAATCCCACTGATGTGAACACCAGCTACCCACAGCTCCGACTGCCAGAGCTGCCCCTGTTTGTGTGTACGACTGAGGGGGTGAGGACAGTCCATGGATGAGCTGCAACCCCAGGCTCATGCAGAGCATCTCCTGATTAATCAGCCAGGCACATGAGGCAGAGAGCTCCATCCACAGCTCCCATGGCCACGACCAGCATCCCTCCACACAAGCGTCGAGGGGAGCCGTGTGCTCGGTCCCAGCCCCAAACCCCAGACTGGGAGACAGCTGAGTCCTGTGCCTGCCTCAGCCCCGCCTTGCTCGGGCTTGGAAGCACCACGGCTGTGAACATGGCCAAGATGAACAGTTTTAGATGAGAGAAGAGCTTGTTTTGCTGACTCATAGATGCGATTTTCATAAAGATGCAGGGAATTTGTTGAACTCTGGTTTCACTTTGCTTAGGTCTCCACAGCTTCTTTCTATGGCTATAATCCTCTTCTTATTTACTTTTAATTTCTGCTGTAAAACCTCCTACATTTCACTGAGCTTTTAATTAGAAATGCAACAATGAAAATCTGATTTTTTTTTTTAATATATACCAAAAGCACTATGCTACACACCAAGGCCTTTGAAAACACGCCAGAGTTTCTCTGCCAGCAAACCTCAGCCATTTTTTTTTCATCTGACAACGTGTAAAGTGAATAAAAAATCCTGAAAAATAAAAATAATGTTTTTTCCATCATTACTAAGGCATTAATAAAGCACAACATTTCATAGTCCTCTGAGAACTGGGGTAAAGTTGGGACCGACAACAGGAGGAAACCATATTTCCATTTCGTCTTGTAAATATTTTTCTTGCAGTGCTTTGCTTCAACACTGAGGGTCTAAGGACCAAGGCACAACAGTGTGTGTAGGCAGAAATAAGATCTTTCATTAGATGAACCGGAATAGCTGGGAAAATTAGATAAGTTTCCAGGTGCTTCCTAGCCAGTCTCTCTCACACAGCCACTAAGATAAATCTATTGAAACCCTTTGAGCTGGAGGGCTCTGAGGGCTCCACTTAGGTTTGCTTTCAGTCCTTGTTTCCAGAAGCACAAGTGCTTTTTACAGCTTACCTGACTGAAGGGCAAGGATTAGATCTCTTCAGTTTCAGAGAAGGGTCTGCCCACTCCTTAAACCAGCCAGAATCACTCCAATTCTTTAGGCTCCTTTGTTTTCAATGGTCAAAAGAGTGATTTAGAATATAAACACACAAACCCCATAAAAAAGCAGAGATAAAACCAATTCCCTAATATGAAATATCATATCCACTCTTCTTAGTCCCTTCTCTAAGTTCAATTCTCACCAAAATCCACACCAGATAATGTCTGGTTGCTCCCAGAACAGTGATCTTGTGGTGTAGCTGCTGAAGAGCAGAGTAGATGCCGCTCTATTTCACACCCCTGTGACCAAGCCACCAGCTCCATCCCAACTCCATAAACTTCACAGAGAGAGAGGGAGGAGGAGGTTAAAACGCCCAGCAGTTTGCCATGCCCAGGCAGAACAGATCTGCCATTCTGAGAACTCAGCAGACATGGATGGAAATCATTGATGGAAAAAAGGGACACCAGAGAATGCAGAGATCGCTCTGGATGATCTGAGTCTCAGCTTCGCAGTGTGAGGGGCTTCTGTGCATACGCACTGAAGGAAAATGGCTCTCAGTGCTGCTGAAAATGATCTTAACCTTCGAAAATAAAAGCAATGATTGTGAAAGAGGTGACAAGGTTGTTCTGGATACTCTAATTGAAAAGTGCTGCCATTTTCCTGCCTCCTCTGGATATGGCACTGCAGTTAATCAGAATTCAATGATAAATAGTGCTGGGAAGGAGAAGGGGTTTTATTTGCTCTAAGCAGAGGACAGTCAGCAGAAAATCCATGAGGGGCTGTGAGGCAGACATCAACCTAACCTGGTACACAGACACATCACAGGATTTCAGCATCAGCAGGAGCAGCAACCACCTTGTTCAGAGCTGCTGAAGCCGTGCTCACAGCTCAGCAGCCTGCAGAGCTCTTTCACACCCCACCAGCAGACCTCAGCAATGGGGCTGAACTCAGATCCTCTAGCAACAGGCAGTGCAGAAAGCCCAAAGGATGACTGAATATGAAGTCTTTCTTTGGAAGAACAATGGAAAAATCATCCAGCCAGGATCTGAATGAGTAACTGGTCCTGACACCTGAACTACCAGCAATCCCAAGGGCTGCTTTAAAAAGAGTAACAAAATCACAAGATTTGTCAGCAGATTTTCATTATGAGGAAGCTGAGGTCAACCATATTTCTAAATTAATTTTCTAGTACATCTTGGTTAGACTTTAGGTAGTAGTCCTTCCTTCACCCTCCCTCCCCCCCCCCCCCCCCCTTTTAAATAAGTACAATTTAATAGAGTTGCATAAAAATGAGTAATACATTAGTTTCATTTAGACCCAATATGAAATGAGTCATTTCTTTCCAGCACATGACCAGGCTGTTATGTCTCTCCTAAGCACACCACAGAAAGATAAAGATGTTACATTTTGCCCATAAACAGACACAGTAAATCATCTGATTCTTTGAAGTGACAATGAGTTCACTGCCTGAAAAGGTCTATTTGAAGTGCACCTTTCCCTGTCATACCCACATCCCCACAGCTGTGTCAGACCCTGGGAAAGGGGCACATACTTTGTTCCCAGACAAACTATGTCTATCTCCTCTGGCTGACAAGGGGGGGGGGCGGGGGGGAAAGTCTCTTTGACAATGTGGCCCCAAAGGGAATAAACATGGTACCTTTATTTATAGATCCAAGGCTTGATAACCTGACCACTACATGCTCCATCCCCTTCAGGCTTTAAAAAACCAGTATTTATTCTTGCCCTGTTTTGGGCTTTTCTGCTCCTCTCATCTTTCCAGCTCTCTGCCTCTCAGACACACTCCCTTTAGGAAGGTGGTGGGTTCTGACTGGGACTATGAAGTGCAACGTTTGTGGAGATAACACGATGGCATCAAAACTGCTTTTCTGTCTTCCCCAAGCTCAGCTTTGCCTTTTGGCTTTATCCCTTATGTTTGAACTAGAGGGAACTGCACAGACCAGGGATTCCTTATCTTGTAAATTAGGCTCAGTATAAGAAAACCTGGCCAACTAAGCCAAGACAGCTGTTCTCTCTTAAAACAGAGAAATTTATATTTAAAACTAAAAATGCAGCAGAAACAAACTCCCAGCACAGGGTAGAGCAAAAGAGGGTATTTGGCATCCACGAGGCAGGATGTGCTCTGCAGTGCTCCCAGAAACTCAGCAGCATTTGAGAGCCAGTCCCATCACAGGAGCATCACGCCCGCTTGCTTGCATACCCCAAATCATTGTCTCACACACTGGCAGGAGGGATCAACCCTACCTTGGCTGTGTAGTGGCAACAACATTCCTGCAAAATCTGTCAGGTTACACTGAAATTAGGGTGGATTCACTGAATTATTATTTTTCTTTGCTAAATTCACCTCTGACCAGTCCTTTGGTCACTCTATGGTAAACATAAGCACTAATCAAAGGCAGGATTAATGGTAAAAACCAAAACAGTTATTAACCTATCTACTTAAACACAGCCTGACAGAAACAGGTCATTGCATCCAAAAATCCCACCTTAAGGAGGAGCTCCCACATCCCTCCCAAGTCTTTTACATCTTCTCTGGCCTCCTTCACATCTGAATTCACAGAGCATGTTTTAAACGTACTGGTGGGTGCTCCCCAGTGTCATTCTCATTGACAGCCCCAATCACTGTCAGTAAATGTACCCTGGCAAGTATCCCTGATAGAGTCTAACCCAACCTTGCCCTTCACTGCCCTCCAGAAACCAGCCCATAACTTACTGACTACAGAATACATCTTTTTCCTTCCCAAGGAAATCTCTTTACTGCACCAACTGACATAGAAGGAAGAGACAAAACACCTTTCCTGCTCCCAAACCTGTTCTCAAGGTCAGGAATGGGAGTAGGAGATTTTTCATTCCCACTGGAGTATTAGTTTGTTCCTTGGCTTTGTAGGACTGACTACAGCATTTGCTGTAGTTCCAAATCCATGTGCAACTTTCAGATCTCCTAAAGCAGTAACTGATGACCAATTAACGCATTTCCTATGTGGGGATGTTCACCCTGCTCACAAATATCCAACAGTGCTGACAGTATCAAGCAAAGTATTCCCTTCGTTTATGCACAGACCAGTTTTGGTGTCAGCAAGGACAATTCAGTGTCCCACTATGCACAGAGACTTAAAAGGTTTTTCCACCCTTAATCAAAAAGAAATTAGGAAAAAAAGAGAGAAAACCCAAAATTCTTATTGTCACTTTAAGTAAGAGGCAGACACAAGATGATCTCGTTTCACATGTTTTGATTTGGTAATAGTAAGAAATCATTGGTTTACACAAGACAACTGTATTCCTCTGGATTTATACAAATGTGGCCAAGACCACAGTGCTGGTAAAAATTCACCAAAGCTGCTCTCTTGCCTTCACATCTGCCATGCAGATCCCATGACATTTCTGCAAACTCAGCTCCCACCCACTTAGCACAATCCATGAAGATACAAATGGATGACTTGAAGCTCCTTTTCAGATCCCAAATCCAGGAACTTCTCTTGTATTGCTCAAAGTTTGACACAGCAATAGTGAAATCACTTTTTTTAAAAATCTTTTTATATGAACTGTGTATCACCATCTCTTCACTTCACAGTTTGAGCCAGTTTTAATCCATTGCCTTCCACCACCTCAGTCCTGAGGGTGCACTGAGGTCATGTTTCCCATATTTTCTTTGAAATCATGAAACTTATAGGGAAAGGGGGGGGTGGTGGTGAGTAGAGTGTATTTTAAGACCTTCTGTAACTCAAGACCTGGAGCTATAGGAAAGGACTATGCATTGCAGCACTGATGATCAAATCATGAGTTGGCAACACTGGGCTTTCATTCAACTGAACCACAAATGCACTTGAAACAGTGACTTGCTTTTCTCCTTTTGTTTCCGATCTGCTCGGCATCTTTGCTGACACAAAATGACCAAGGTCATTTCTGCTCTGAATCAACATCAAAAAAGGGAAAGGAAGAAAAGTGAAAATATCACTCTCCAAATCTTCATCCCACAGCATATTCCAGAGGGCACAACTTGATCATAACTCTCTCACTCTCCCGTGACCTCTTGCAAAATAATCCCCCCTCACATGCAAGTCATAAAGCAAAGCAGTTCCTTTTACAGTGAAAGTGCACACTGGCTGTGATGGCAAGATAAAAGTCATCCAACAACACACACAATTCCAGCTTATCTTGAGAAAAGTGATAGCTCAGCCACAAATGGTGAGGGCTGTGCAGTGAAGGCAACTTGCCCAAGGTTACAGGGGATCCACATTATGGAGAATTTAGCCTCTCCACCTCTGGGCTGATTCAGCACACAAGTGAGGCAGGCAAAAGGTCTGCTGCCCTTAAATTGTGGATACTGAGTATCCACACAACCAAACTGCACATTAGCACTCATCCAAAGGGGCTACCTTCCCCTTCCCAAACCTCAGGAAGCACTTGAAGGACATGGCTGCACTGTACAACTGCCCCCATACCAGCAGCCAGATGATGTCTCACACCATCACCAACACAAGCCCTAAAGCAGGGTGACTCTTACTAGTTCAGGTTTGAGGCTGCTTCCTACTGAAGCGTGTGGAGGAGGGAAGCCAACCTGTTTGGGACTGTGCTTCCTCCTCTATTTTCAGTCACATGGACACAGCACATGGATGTATGAAGTACACCATCCAAGGCCATAGCCTCACTGGGAGGAGTGGAAAGCCCCAGTCCTAGGAAGTGCAGGTGCAACATCATTTCCAGCCATGATCCTCTTTATCCCAGGCTCTGCTCCTGGGGAAGCAGCCCCTTCACCACCCAGCTTTCCCTCAATACAATCCCACCTATTTCACTGCACAGCAGAGAGGCAAACACGAAGCTCCAGATCACCAAGGACATTTCAGGTTCCTTTATGTATCAGCAGCAAAACCTGAGCCAAGCCTGGAGACAGCTTTAGGCTGTGGTGTGTATCCAGGGGAGAAAGCATTTCTTGACACTCTACCAAGGACCTCTGCTTGCTCTCAGACTCGCACTGATCACAGCTAAGGAGTGAGAGAGGAAGAGCGTGTTATATTTTTTTCCTTTAGACAACGCTCCAAAAATTCTTGTGTTTGACAATGAAAAACGCAAATGATGTGGGTGTTTAAACTGATCACCCTGACAGTGACTTAAAAAGAAATGACACAGAGCCAGGAAACCCCAGATTTAGAGAGCTGCAGCCTTGTTTCCTTGTAGCATTGAAGGAGAAAAGCTGCCTGTACACACATGTTTTTCCAGCCCCCAAATTTGTTATCTGTCCTGGCCTTACATCAGAAAGTATTTCTCCAAGACACCTCCAGGTAAGCAGGAATAAAACCACAACCCCTTTTTGTGCAAGCCAGAAGTCATGAAGGCAGATAAAGCCATGGGCCTGTCTTTTTGTCTGCTCTTGGACACAAACATTTAGGTCACTGAGTAGGAGAAACAGTGGGCCAGTCTCTGCTCAGGAACCCCAGAATCCATTTCCAAACAGCAAATTAGACCTGAATAAAGAGTTGGCAAATGGGACAGGCCTGCTCTGCTGCCATAGCTCACCCTCCACATGGTCTTCATCCTTTCACTTCCATCATTAGCTGGTTTACTGCATAATCATGCCTTTTTACGAAAGCGCAATGCCTTCTCCTGATAACATCACCCTTGGGAAGCCAAAGCACTCCAAACGCAATGGCTGGCATTAAACAAGGAGAGTTATTGTTACGCTTCTTACCCCTACTTAAGCTCGATTTGGGCATAGATTAGAGGTGCAGAACAGACAGACAACTGAAAGCTGAGAAAATACTGAAGTTTCTTGTCCAAGGGAGAAGAGGGGGAGGGAAACAGGCTGGAGGTGGCTGTTCCATAGCCAGCCTCCGCTAATCGAAGCGAGCCATCCTCATCAATATCACTTTGCTTTGGCAGCTCTTCAGGAGGAGAAAAAAAAAGAAGGAAAAAAATATCCCACTCCCTCTCTGCAACATGCTTTAATTGCTATGTGTATCACACACCAAAGAGGAAATCCAGGGGGGTAGCAGCAACATGATGAGCTGCACCACCTTTATTGCTTTCAAGAGAAAATTCTTGCAGTTGGGGAGCAGGAAGGGGGAAGGCACATCCCCCTCTGACCCACAGGGCACATTCTTTGCCACTCCATCTGCCACCCCCAGCTGCTAAATCCTCCGTCACCAGCACAAGGTGATCTCGGAGCAAAGGCACTACTAACACATGAAAGGAAACAACTTTGGCTGGTTGCCTCCTTACAAGCCCCTCTCTCCCCACCCCCTCCCTGCACTTCCTCTCTGACATGTTTAAAGCATCTGAACGTCGAGGTACGAAGATATCACAGAGCAAGTTTCCCTTTCCTATCCTGCTCAGATGGCTCCTGTCAGCAGCTCCCTTCAGCCCTACACTCAGCCCTCTGTTTTCCATGAGGATTTCCTTCCCTCCTGCTCTGGAGCCACCGCTCTGGAGCTCACATTATTTGATTTCTTGGAGCCTACAGTCTGGAGCCAGAAAGGTTTGTCTGCTTCCCTGGGTTTAGCTAATAAATTGGGATCAGGGGGTCACACAGCAGGGGACTTGGAAGCCTGAGAGCCTCTGACACCATTTTTATTAGTTTTTACTATACATACCATTTCAGGAGCCGGGATGCCATCCCAGTGGGGCCCTACCCATTGCTTAGTAACTAAGATTTTGTAATCTAAGTTTTGACAAGGTCATTTTTTACCTTGGGAGAGTGTGGGGGAGGAAGAACCCCCACATACATTAATTACACAAACACTGTGGGGACAATGCAAATAGGAACCCATTTCCCTTTTGCATCAGGGCCAAGAATGAAAAATCTTTTTACTACAAGGCTATTACAAACCAAACAGGCCAGGATATTTTAAAAGACACACTGATACAGTCCTGTCCTCTGCCTGAGGAGTGGATGAGTGCATTTCAGCCTTTCTGCTGTCTATCCCTAAAAAAACCCCCATGCCATCAGCCAAAGTGAACAAACCTGGAGGTAGCCAAACAAACCTGGAGCTAGCCACAGAGCCCTGATGCTCAAGTTGTATTAAATGCCCCCATGCCTCTGCTGGCAGCATAGGGATGACCCTGATCAAGCTAAAATTAAGCAGCAAAACTTACACCAGCATCAGCATCCCCATGCTGGTGATCACCTGGTATTTAGCTAATCACCACACAGGGTATAAACGACCTTTTGGCAAGCTCTTGTCCCAAAGACAGAGGTGCAAAAAGCCCAAACACAGTGGTCCTTCTGATCGCCCAGAGACAGTTTTTTTTCCTAATATAAAGTTTCTTAGGCTAAAAAGCAGGATGTTTAGAAAGCATGAGAAACAGGGAAATATAGTCACTGACAGCATGTCAGTGCTGGGACAATTCCATGAGAGCAGGTACAGGCCAAAGCCAAGGCTCAGGAGCGTGGTGGTGACACTGCCATTGGTGCAGGGAAATGGTGCCCGTGTGGGCAATGAGCTGCCAACCACCCTGACCTGCTGAAACAAGGCAAAAGAAGCATTTTGGCTCAAAGACACACAAGATGATTTAGGGAAGGAGCCAGTCTGCCTTCCCTTGTGCACTTAGTGCTGCTCTCTTCCACTGCAGCTTTGCTGAGTTTGATAACCCCAAGAATTTTTTTTTTTTTCCATCTGCTGTGATAAATTCACTGTGGAAAGAGGAAAACAGTCCTTTGGTCACTTCTACCTTTCCCTTACACCCTCTCCCCTGATCCAGAGCTGCGTGAGGTGCATGCCTCTGATGTGGTTAAAGTAGGACTGAGGTTGGTAAGGCTTTGAGGTCCCTCGGTATGAATCTTGCTGGCTGTCACCTCATCGGGCTCCAGCACAGGCTTTGAGGTTAAGTCCCAGTGTTTGTATTTTGGGCCTTTGTTGTGGTTCCTTGATATGCTCATGATGGCCTTGGCTCTGCCACCACACAGGCAAATGCAAAATTCACAAAGTGGTGACTCAGTTGTTTCATCCACTGGCAGCAGAAGCAGCAGCTGGCAGAGGCTCAAAACTGATCAGAGAACAGGGCAGCAAGTGTCTCCAAGATGGATTTCAGACAAACAAGGAAAAATGAAAAACCTGAAAAAGCATGGGGAGAAAAAGCCTGCCATTAAAGAGGCAGAAAAACAGCTGGAATGCCAACTATAGGCTGAAAAGATCAAAAGTAAATCAGCGCTGTGACAAACAAGGAGATGTGCTGTGCCTCAGAACAGGAACACTCAAAATACGGTAAGTGTCGATACTCAAAATCTGGCCCATACAGATTGTTCCACTGGTTCAACTCAGCCTGTATGTCAAAAGAACTTGCTTTTTGCTGCCAGCACTGGAAGCTCAAAGCAGAGCCTACAGATCAAGCTGTTTTCTTCCTGCTTGAGGCAACAGCCCTAAAAATAAAATGACCCTGGAGGACTCAAAGCTGGCTTGCTCGTTTGGCTGATAGTGTATGAAGTAGGATAGCAAGGCTTGTGCTTGTTCTTCTGCAGTTACATGGGCTCTGTGGGTTTTCAAGTAACAAAATACATCCCCAGATGTGAAGGGGAACTTCACCATGACCTGGTTTTACATCATGGTAACACCTTCATGCCTGGAAGAGAAAAAAATGATCCTCATAATACCTCCTCTGCTGTCTGAACACACAGTACCACAGGCAGTGGCTCAGTGCACACACACAGAAATGTGAGTAACATCAGTGAGCAAACCCTGCACCAGGCCACACGTCTGAGCTAAAGCTGTGAACCTGCCAATAAAAGCAAGACATCATGAGCTATGATGCACATAGAAAGGATCTTTCTATATTAACTGTGTTTCAGGCTGAACACATAGGAAAGTATCACATTTGGGCTTGTATGATAAGGGACTCTACAATCAAATACCAAATTTTTAGAAGACAAAAAGAAGGTCTTGTGCTTAAACACAGCACTAGAGTCACATCTGTATCCTGTCCTTGGTATGACCCATGGTCATCCTGTGAGACCTCAGGCAAGTCTTGTCTTAGCTATGTAGCAGTTATGAAATCATTACAGCGTGTAGTGATTTTTCTTTTCTTTTAATTTTTTTTTTTTAAACAGTGCACAACCATTTACATTCAGGGAGTTTTACAACTCATTTCTGTCTGTTTGATCTCCAGCCCCAACTTTTCTGGCAAAATAGCAATTAGAGCACAAGTGCTGAGCTGGCTCTTTGTTGCTGCCCGTGCCCTATCAGACTCCAAAACCGATTGTGACTCAGTCACCTAAGCTGCATTCTGTTTATTCATGTGTAAACTGGGAATCATTATAATTGCTTTCTAAGCATTAATTGATTATTCTTCATAGCACTACTATAGAATTCCTAGAACAGAGATGAAGAAAACCAACACGAGGAACAGACAGCAGCAAAATTGCAAACTGCCAATAGTTTTTTGTTTACTTCTTTTCTCTTCTTCTGAGCATGGCGCTGTGGGAAATCTGTTCCAGTCATGTCCTGACTTCAATGTGCTGTGCTCTGAGACTTCAGTCCCTCCATCTCATCTTTTCTCTGTTCAAAAACCCGGCTCTATCTCAGAAGTGAAATTTTGCATTCTTAGGGAGCTTCATGATTCCCATGAAGACAGTGAAGGTATGTCCCATTTATATAATTGCCTGTGTTTATCCTTCCCTGTCATTAGGCAGGGATAGTCAGATGGATATCAGAGAACTCAAGAACCTCTAGGAGCAGTTACCTTCCTCTACAGCTTCTCTATGCATTTCTGTATCTCCAGTCACTGCTCCCATGTCCATAACCACATTTTCTCCATCTGGCTGAAGCCCTTCTATAGCTCTGCACATCTCCCAGCTTGTTAAAAAGCAAGAGGCGGGAAAGAAATTGTGACCAACATGCTGATCTGCATATGGAGAAATGAATTCCCTTTCTTCCTGGGGATGAACTGCCTTGAGTGGAGGATGGATAAAGCAACAACTAAATTTCCAGAGCAGGTAACGAACTGAGTCAGAGGAGCAGTAGGTGTGTTATTTGGGCAGATTAACTTCACATCCTTTATAATTTCCAGAAACAAAACAACTGAAATAAAACACAAATCCAACTCAAAACTCAGGTCTAGTTCTCCCTCAGGGAAAAAAAAGAAAAAGCCAAACAACAGTAAAAATACAAGCCTAAACCAGCCATATTTGGAATTCACCTACATGGAAAGAGGCAGCTGGGTAATGCAAACAGTCTCCTTTTCCCTAATGGAGTATATGCTCAGCTCATAAAAAATACTACTTTACAGAGTCATAGTTTTAGTTTTCTTTTTTATGGTGTTAGGCTAAAATTATTTTATTATTGTAGTTATTTAGTCACAGGTCAGTTAGTCACACAACAGCAACTACTGTCACAGAAGATTAACTGGAAATATGGTCTGCACATTTTACTCCTAAAAAATTAGTTTCCTCTCAGGTAATAATATAGAAATGTATTGAAAGCAAAAAGGAACATTCAAACAAGCTAGTAAAGATTCAGGCAGACATTCTCAGATATCTATGAGACACTCAGAGAATTGTCCCACCTGAAGCCCAGAAGTTTCTCATGGAGGAGGAGAAAGTTATTTAGGAAAAATACACAAGTGAAAAATCAGGCTTTTCTGTTAGCAGACAGCTAGCTGAACACTCACTTTTCTCCTTGGAGAAGGTTTTAATGGAAAAACTGACTGATTTGGCAGAGACCGTTCCAAGACAGTGATACTGAGTCACAAGGCAAAGCTGTAGCTACCATGCAGCCTGATCCAATGGCCCTGAAGTCAAGAGGAAGGCTCTGGACCAGGCCCATACAAATTAAATAACATTTGCAGCATGGCTCTTATTAGCTCAGACCCACTGGAAGAGTTGGCAATGAAAAGCTGCTGCTGCTGCTGCTTTCAGAACAACTCTTCCCTCACTATTAGCAATATCATTTCTGTCCGAGGATGTTCTGCAAATTGTGACAGGCATCAAACTGAGGAGTGTTCTTTGGACTTTGTTGTTCAAAGAGAAGAGGGAAAAACAGTTTCACAGCTGTAGGTTGAGCATGAAAAATGTGGCAGGTGACAGAAAGAGGGTCACCACGCTGTGGGAGTGTCTCTGTTTGACA
Source organism: Corvus cornix cornix (assembly GCF_000738735.6). Lineage (NCBI taxonomy): Eukaryota > Metazoa > Chordata > Aves > Passeriformes > Corvidae > Corvus > Corvus cornix. Next base: position 4,618,226 of record NC_046349.1, on the reverse strand, counting down.
GTGTATGGCTTGGTTTTCTGTTATATCGTGTGAATTTAGTGCTGGCAAAACAGGGAAAAAATGCTAGTTATTTAAATCCTGGGATGAGGAGCAGCAGCAGCCACCACTTAATAGGAAAAAAACCATTTTCCTTCAGATGAAGAAGGGAACAAAATCTATATAAAAGATAAGCAGTAACAGAAATCAGACCTGGGAGCATAAAAAAGGGATACTAAAAAAAAAAGAAGCTCCAGAAGGGACACTGAACAAGCCTAATTGAGCTCCTGACACAAAGCACATCCCTTGAAGTCAGACATCCTTTTCAATCAGGGATAAGGACCAAAAAATGACAAAGAACAATAGTCTGTCAGTTCTGGAGAACAGAAAAGAGACAGAGACAGGATTCTACGTTACAGGACAAAAACAGAGCCCTTGACCTCCATCCCTCAGCTCTCAGTTTGGATGCAGGAGGGGAATAGCAGAGATGGAAACAGCTCCTGGTGCTGCAATGCTCAGGTCTCACTCAGAAGGAGCTCAGGGAGCTGAGGAGAGCACCCAACCACTGTCTACAAACTGCTGCATCAGTAAACCCTGCCCTTGGCAGATTTCCATTGGAGACTATGGTCAGGAAGGCACTGAATGCAAAGAGGGGGTGAGAAGAAGAAATTATTAAATTAACTATACAACAATGCCAAAAGCCTGGGTAATAAACAAGAGGAAATAGAATTAGTTGTTTATGAGCACTAATTTGACCTAGCTGCTATTACTGAACCTTGTAGAAATATTTGCATGACTGAATGTTTAAATCAATGTTTATAATCTACTTAGATAAGGCCTAGATCTTAGAAGAAAATGAGGAGTGGAAAAGATACATTTACCTATAACCAAGTCACTGACAATTAAAGAAAAAAATAAAAGGTGTCCTGAATGTTTCCTGCTTGGTGACCTGGATAAAGCAGCAAGATGGCTTATTAGCTGTCATTCCCTCCCATCCTGCTGGAAACCAGGGTGACTAACACAAAAACTGGTTATTTGTGAGGTGCAGAATGAAAAGAAAATCTAACCTCAAGGTCTCCCTCATGAGAGGTCGTTTCTAAACCCTTTTAGAACGCTAAATATCCCTGCTGTAAATGTGTCAAGGTGGCAGAGAAGTCACCAGGCTGGGGAAAAGCTCTACAAACACAGTCTTGGCAACAATGCAACAACCATAAGTACAATTAATTATGAGTCAATCACTCTTGTTACAGGCAGCAATACCAAACTATCTAAACTAGTAATGATATAAACTTGGTGCCCTGAAAAGCTCTCAGCTGTCTGACACCGTTATGGGCAACTCAGTGAAAACATCTCACTGACCAAACGTGACTGGGACTTGTTTATGAACAACCTGCCAAAAGCTGCAGATGCCACAACCCAATAGCCAAGAGGAGAGATGGCACTGGTCAAATAACTGATCTACACTGACAAATTGCAGAAATCTAATAAGCCTTCCAAAGGCACTATAATTCTCTGAGGCCAGTTAATAACTTTTGGCTGGTCCCAATGGTGTCCCAAATCTCTGTTGATATAAAACAACCAAGTTTTTCATTTGGTTTAGGCCATACCCATTATTTGCTGCTGTATCTTGCTCATCTCCGAAGTACACTCTGGATGTAAGGGTCTAACAAGCCAAGGGGATGATACCATTGGTGTTAAAAGATCCTCCAGGAAACAAAACTCAAGTCCTTGTGTAATGCTACAGACAGTGCTCTCTGCTGAAAATCCTGGAGAGCAGGAACTGGGAAGCATCATCCACTGACCTTCTACCACGCATGGAATGCCGTGACCTTGGCCTCATTTTTAACCTCTTCCGTGCCATGCCTTGATGCCAGCCCTGCAGGGTTATGCCAGTTGAAGCTTCAGTGATTATTTGAAAGTGACAGATGGAGTGTCAAAGCAAACAGCATCTGTCCAAAGGGCCCCAGTAGGTGACGCTTCACAGAGTACCTCCTGAACATCTGCAGTAATTAAATGCTTAAGCTGAACAAGATTTAATTTTGCGGGCTGTGTTGAATCAGATATAGTTCACTGCACAGGGGCTCTTGATCTGCTCTGTGCACCTAGAAAATAGTTTTGCTTCTCCCTAAGCCCTCTTCACCTTGAACTTCAGAATTATAGCAGCTTGTTTGTTCAAAATAACAGACATTTAGTGAGTAAATACACAATTTGGCATCCAACAAAGTTGTTTCCCATGTCTAAAAGGAGACTACGATCAGAAATAATATGAAAAAAATGAGAAGCAGGAGAAGCCAGAAACTTATCCGAGTGGGAGACATTGGAGTTTGATATCCCAGTGCAGGGATGAAGTTCATTCCCTTCCCTCCCATCAAAGGGAGGCAAAGCTTTGCAAGTCAGTATCAAAGACACAACAGAGACCATTTCATTTGCTCCCATTTACACACACCTGAGGTATCCACCATTCACTCCTTCCTACCTCTGGCATTCCCAGCAGCTTGAATTGACATGTCTTGCAGTCCGACTGTCTCATTTTAAAAGTACAAGGAACATCTCATTTAGGAGAAGGAGTGATGAAGCTGTTGATTTAAAGGAGAACCTGTACCCAGTAAAAGCCAAAAAAAGCAGTTATAGAGTCAAGTCAAGCACCCAGGAAGCAGACAGGTCTGTGGAGAGGAGACACCACTTAAAAAAGATGATGGCTGTCAGACTGATATATCAAGCCTAGCTGTAATATCTTGGGCCTCACTGTAGCCACAGTTCCCTGGCTACAGAAAAAACACATTGATATGTCCTTTCCAAGACAGAAAGGGGCAAGGAAACGAAACCCCTTTGTACTGTATGGCAGGGAAATGTTATTACAGAGGGACAATTTTCTCAGAGTCCCAAATATCTGGCAACCCTGATTGTTCTAAACAGGGAACAACTCATAAGATAAATGTTCAGCCTTCAGCACTTATTCCTCAGAGTGCAAGGTTCTCATATGGAGGTTACCACATAATACTGAATTAGGGTAAGGTATTACCTTGCATTCCTGATAGGGGTTTTATGTAGGTGTTCACATTCATTGCTGAACTCTCCATAGTTTATATTATTTTCTTCTATCTATCTAACCTAGTGTGGCTTTTTCTCAGGCACCTGTCACTTTGGGATCCTCTTTCTAGGAGCAGTAGTACATTCCCTGCACACTGGGCAGCTGCACCAGTTACCTGCCAGCACTGGTTTGCTCTATCTCATTCTGCTGGGGAACCTTAAAAAGATGCTCTGTTGATTTAATCCTTTGCCAAAAGCTAAGGCTGTTGGCGTGGGAATCTCACATTTTACGAAATTCAGTCTTGCTCCCTCTTCTTACTCAATACATTTCCTTCCCCAGCTATGGAGCAAAAGTCTGCAGGTCACACCAGAAGAGGAAAATTCATTATTTTTTATTTGTCAAATTTGAGGGTGAGTAGGAAATTAACTGAAATGACAGAAATGCTGATCTCATTCAGAATCATGAATTATATTTAATTCTCTGTTGGTGTTTGTTCTTTGCTCACTAAGCCTAAACTGTTCACACATTTGGTGGTGCAACTTCAGAACCATAAATCATGGAATCATAGAACGGCTTGGATTGGAAGGAACCTTAAATATCATCCAGTTTCAGCCCCCCTGCCATGGGCAGGGACACCTTCCACTAGACCAAGTTGCTCAGAGCTCCATCCAGCCTGGCCTTGAGCACTTCATCATTGTCATCAAGGGTTGCAACTGGAGAATGGGCAGAACATGAACTAATGTTTGGAGTCCAGGCTGGTATGTGCTAACCAGTCACATTGGGATACAATCATCCAGTAATGCCCTTGTGATGCAAAAGTGGGACGATGCTTCAAAACACCCAGCAAGTGTTCTCTCCTAGATCTGACTCATTGGGACCCACAATGTCATGGCCAGCTCAAGTTTGTCTTAACTGTGAAATTAAAAGCTTTTTATTTTGGACATAGTTTGCATAATTCTGTACTTCAAAAGATTATCAAGAGAGACTTCTCCATGTGACAAACCCCAGATCCACTTTATGGAAGGCCTAAACCCTCTCATCAAATCCTGCACCAAATACCACTTTGGACACTCAGAAAAACTCCGGAAGAAAGGAAAGAGATAAAAGAAAAAGGCTGTGAGAAGGAAGGGAAACTCACAACAGGCCTAATATGTGACTGGGGGATGGGGAAAGAGAAGACAAAATAAAGGCCATGTCAAATGACTCTGCTTTCCCCTCTATTTCATTTAGAGAAAAGATTAGGTTACTACAGTTCAACAGGACTCAGTTTGCTTATTGCTTTGGGCATTAAGAACTTAATGCAAAAGTAATGAAGTTAAACCTGTGGCATAGATAATGGTCATTAGCAGCCTTCTTTCCCTGTTGTAAACCTGACCCTTGTTAACTCCCATTTTATCTTTCTATGCAGATGATTCTGAATGGGGCAGGAAGTATTTTCTATTCTGGCCAGTTTGGGAAAAGCATCAGCTAGTGGGTATGCACTGATATTTCCAAAACTGGAGCCCCTTTCCCACACGTTACAGCCCAGGTTGTATTACAAACTAAAGGGAAACAGTGGGAAAAAAAGATCAGACTAGGAGCCCTGGACAGAAAAAGCTCAACTTGTAGTAAGGCTGAGACTTCCAGAAGTCAGTTGGGATCAAAATCTCCTAAGAGAAGGATGTTAGAGAAAAGACAAAGACTTAAAAGTTTTAGCAAGAAACAAAGCCAGTTTACTGCTTAACCCCTTTAATTTCTGTCCTCCACCTCCCAGATAATAGAGCTCATTCCCTGCTCATTAATTAAGCTCTTTTAGAGTTTATTGACTGAGGGCAAGATCGCCACTTCAAACAGATCCTTGAGAGCTGCTGAGTGTTTCTGTGCCACTGTTCTGACAAAGGGAGTCCTGTTACCCAGCTCTGTCAAGGAACATCTTCCCTTGATGAGACTCAAATATTCTTTTAGCTGGGACCCAAAAGGAGCATCATTTTAGCCAAAACAAACCCATTGTTAATGACTGCATGGGGAAAACTCTGTCTCATACCCCAGGTCTGAAAAGATGCTCTAGTTCATCTGCTTTTAGAAGCAAAATGATGATTACTTTTTTATATATTTGCCTAATAATGGTCAGGCTTTTTTTCCCTGGGAATTATGGGGTGCATGAAGAAACTGAATTTACAAATTGAAGTGACTATGCCATTGTCTAACTACAAATAAAGAAGGGCTGTATAGCAACGCTGACCTTAATGACAAATTAATCAATATTGAGGTTTCATTGCCAAGTGAATCCGAATGTACCCAAAAGGCACCAATCGAGCCCTGAAGCAAATTGCAAAATTGCATTACCTTCAGAGGATCATCTGGCCCTCAAAGTGAAAATGCTTCATAATAATATCAGTCATCACAAGAGTTACACCTATATTTGAGTAACAGGGAGTGGATTAGTCACCACTTAGTGAGCAAACAAAAAATGAATTTCTGAGTTATAGTCCCAGAGAATTATCTGTTTTCCTGTAAATTCACTAGGAGAGAGGAAAACCACAGACAGAATTACCCCAAGCTGAGATTTTAGTATTTCATGCTGAAATGGGGTCTGTACAGGACATTGCTGAATAGACAGATAAAATAGTCAAATTTTAAGGTGTAGAAGCCAATATGACTGCTTGAATCATCTCCCAATCTCCTGTTCAGCTTCTCATCCACTGTATTTACACAGACATATGTGATTTTGTTGCCAGCTGGTGATTTGGCAATAAAATGAAATCTGAGCCTAATGTGCCTAGAAGATTTGTTTGTAAAAAAATAAACCCAAGATAAAAAAAACCAAACTAAGTAGTACTTGTTTATAGAAACATTACGGTACCTTTGATCCTTTCTTCTGTTCTGCTTCAATATGCTTGAGTAAAAAGAAAATACGCTGTAAATTTCAGAGAACAGCATGGGGGCTCCTATGTTTGTGTTGCAAAGACAGACTGAAGCCTTTAATCAAGACAAACTCCTGTAGGGCAAATTTCCCAACGCGGCATTAGTGTGGTGGTGTTGCTAGGTGGATCCCCATCCAACCACTCTGCAGCCCTTGGAGCTGGGCTGACCCACTTCTGTGGCAGGGCAGCCCTGCAGAATCACTTGGGGAGGAGAGGAGGCAGGGAGGCAAGAAGGTGGCACACAAGGAATAAAGACACAAGCTAATAAACACATAAATACCTGGAATAATAATGCAGGACGCTTGAGGCTGAAGGCGTTGAACGAGAAGTAGCAAAGCAGAGGTACAAATATTTTATAGAATCCATCAGAAGAATGTTTCCCACACCCACGACCCTTAATAAAAACTCTTAAGTCCCTTGTCCTTTTCCATATGTCCATATGTCAGACAATTATGTACACATTGCTCTTAAAATGTGATCTTTATTGTATCTCACATCAAAGCCTATCTGCACATGGACAGATTCTCATGCAATAAGCACAGGGGGAGGAACATGTCTTATAGAAGTCTGAGGTTAGAACACCTAAAAATACTGGATACTTTTGTATATGAAATTTTGTAATAATTGCACTTAAAAATTAGATGTGCAAATGTACCCTCAAGGTCTAGCAGGACACCACCTTCCTAATCTAGATTTTTTCATTGGTTTACTGTTTTCAAAAAAAAACCAAGGGCCTTTCAAATGACTGTCTCAAGTGCATAAGGTTTGTATTACTACGCTGTGCTACAAACTGAAGTACACTGAGAATTACCATACAGCATTCAAATAAAAAAAATATTAAAAATACAAGAGCATTTCCTTTAAAAATCCTGTTTTCAAGCAGTGTAATATATTCCTTTCTGACCAAAATCTTGTCCCTTTTCTCAGAACAGCTGTGAATATACCCAGTGGACTCTGAATTCTCTGTGATCAGATAAATAGCTACAGTTAGAATCTCCTAGCAAAAACAAATCAGAAAGAACTTTAAAATGGCCAAGGGAAAGCATCATTTGCCTCTGCAAGGATCCTGTGCATCACTGACAAAAGCAAATTAATTTTTAAATAGAAGCTAAAAATCATTACCCAAGCCTTGAATTATGGAAAGCGAGCAGCTGTGCTGTAACCCAGCACCCCTGTACCCAGGAGCCCTGGAGGGACACGTGGGGGAATGCACACTCTTGAAGCTACTGCAGTAGGAAAGGGATTAATTTAGCTGCCTCCTCACTTCAACATGTTGGAGATAGTGTCAGGAAATCCCACAGAGGCACCTGATGTATCTGTATGGGTGATTTTGAAGTCATCTCCACTGTTCCACATTTCTGCTAAGGCAAGCCTGTGAGTGCACATGGTGCTCCATGGAGACGTGGACTGATTTATGCCCTCTCAGTTAAGGGGTCACAGTGCAGGAGAGGCTGATTGCCATCAGTTTAGAGGGAACAGGAACCTCAGCCTTCTCCAGCTTTGTAAGGACAAGTGAAGGCCATATGCAGCTCCCTAGAGCCATCCAAAGAGAGCAGGAGCTGAAAGGTAACTTCCCCATCCATGTGGAGCTGGGAACTTCCCTCAGCCAAATGTCCAGGCTCCCTGTGCTGCAGGGATTTGTGCAGCCTTCTCTATCTCTGAAACACGAGCAAGTTATTGTTGGCATACAAAGCAGCTGGCAAGGTGTCATCCCATGATTCAGCAAATCAAGAAGAAGGATAGAATAATGAATCATTGTGCAAAAAGGTTGTGCAACAGGGACTGAAACAGGCCATATAAAAGCACTGTTGCATTGGAATGGAAATGGCTTTTTCATGGAAGATACTCATCTGCCAAAAAAAACTTATAACTAATGGTTTATGAGCAAAAGATCCAGAGGCAGATAGAGGCACCAGGGCCTACTGTGACACAGACTCATGAGGAGATACTTTGATTTGCCAGGATAATTTGCTTACAGTTGTAACATCTGGTACAGAAGGTTTTGAAAGAGGTTCATGAATTGGAGAGAGGAGAAAAGAGTCCTGCCTCTGATTTAAACTGCACTGTGAATTGGAGATAATCCACTGGAGTCAGTGGAGATAACCTGGCACAAAACCATCCTCAATGCAAGCAGAACCAGAGCCAGAGAGCATCAATGTGCAGAGTTTTATTGTCTTTCTTTATCCAGCCCATGGGAAAGTTGGTGATACATCAGGTTGCCTCTGCTGTTTCCATGAACAAATGTCTTTTCACCCCTATGGCACTGTTCAGCAGCCCCCATTCCCATTAATTGCCCCCTGAGTGTTCTGATAGGGTCAGACACTGGCATAGTTGAGGATGCCAACACTGCACCCCATGCCTTTTGTCTGGTACTGCCTCTCCATCTCCCTTTGGGAATGGTTCCCCAGCTTGCTAACTGGTTATGTTGAGCTGGTCTCCAGCAGAACAATAACCTCACACCTTTCTTCCCAGCCTTTCCTCCCTGTTGGCAAAAATCAAGTGTCATTCCTAGATGAAAGGCTCCAAAAGACTCTTCTAAGATTTAAAAAAAACACCCAGCCTTTAAAAACCCAACTCAGTGGGGTCTTTTTTGTTGAAAGAGGTGACATCCTCAGAAAAGAAAGCTCTTATCTCAGGATTTTTTTTAGCTTACCTTAGATTCACGGACTACTACTAAGAAATCTGGCAAACATGTCCAAGAAAAGCAAATTCACATATCCCATGTGGTTGTTCATTTAAGTGGCACTTCTAAAGGGAGGCAGCACTGCCTGTGAGTAAAAATTTGGAAAAATTGAAAGGGCTTTCCCTGTAGCTAGTGATTGTGAACTGATGCCGTACAGCCACCAGCAGAATGCTCTGTCCTGTCTTGATGACCAGCCCTTCCCACACTGGCAGCTGTGCCAGATCCAGACTGGGACCAGCAAATCTTTTTGCTGAACAGCTGCTGGGCTGTCTCACACTGACCCTGGCCACATTACCCATGATCAGCCAAAGAGAAAAAGGCACATTAACGTTCAAATCATTAACAGCATCCCTCTGTATCCTTCAGGCTCCCAGTCCCCATCCTCTCCTTCTTCCAATTTAGATAATTGGTTTCTGTGCCCTGTTTAACTGCTGTTTTCCCTACCTGGGCTCCCTCTTTGCTGTTGTTTCCTTCCTGCTTCTTTGTCCAAAGACCTGTTTTGTCACCTCTTTTCATACTCTTATTTTCCTTTTATATCTCCTGACTGCCTCAGATGTTATTAATTCTGTTAATAAAGATGGGAGACACAGGCAGCGAGGGAGATAATAATAGAAATAATATAAATAGATCAAACTTTCACCCTACACACTTCAAATTATGGGAACCTAAAAGCATGGCAGTAGTTAAGGGCCTCAGCCACTTGTATTGGCAAACCCGTCTTTCATAAGCATGCAATTTAGATTTAATAATATGCTTAATGAATGGTAATTAAAAACAAATTGCAATTAAAACACTATTTAATGAGGTTTAACAGTGATGTGATAGATATGTATCTATCACCAAGTTCAACTTCAATAAATATTTTCTTAATAACAAACTGGCATTTAATTAGTATGGGAAAAATGTTGCTGTTAAATCTAAATTAAATTAAAATATACTTAGGGCACTTACCCACTTAATAGTATGTGTTAATGAAAAATATTTAAAAGGCTTTTTCTTTCTTTTTTCTTTTTAAGGGTAATGGTTACAAGAATTAAATCAAAGGAATTTAACTGATTGCAGCATGTGAAGGCATGATCCAGCCCTACACACAAACACTTTGTTGATTTAAGAGTTTCCTAATGCACAGTAACTATACTAGGACACAGGGAAACGAACAAACACCCTGGCTACAATTTGAGTCTCAGACTATGATTTAACAAATGTGACATTTTACAAAGTCACACTCAAAATTCCCACTGCACCTTCCCACTAACCTTGCCATGCCATTTTATGATCACATTATCATAAATATCTGAGCACCTGCCAAAAATTTTTAAATAGAAATAAAGTGTGTTTTCTTTCTTGCTGCAGATAAAAAGTTTAAATATTTCATAGATCGTTATTTGTTTAGTGGGAGAGGGCAGGAGAAGAAGTTTAGTACTTTGAGCTTAGCATATGTCAACTATTTTGTTTAAAACTGAGGTTTGTGAAATCTTTATTTCTCATAAAAAGTATTTAAGTAGCTTAAACCCTGATCCTATCTGTCTCCTGTGCTCCCAAGACTCCTTATAGTGGCTGATACTTTAATTGCTCCGGCACTCATTATGACTTGGACTAAATTCAAATAGAACATTTTATAGGGAAAAAGAGCTTTTAGGAGAACACAACATTTTTTTGAAGAAACAGGGATCCTTAATACATTCAGTATTTTTGATCAACTGATTGGAACCAGGAAAAACTGTGGAAACACAAAATAAACTCTGAAGTAGTATTTTATGATTCTTTTTTTAAGCTATTCTTTACTGAGCATTTCAGGACAGAAACTGGGGGATACCCCAAACCAAAATGTTTTCCCCACAGATACAACCAGGACTCCTTCTGTGTCTTCACAGAACTACCACAAGGGGTCTGGCTCACGAGAAGGACACAACAGCAGAGCAGAGTTAAAATATCAATACAAAAGGTTCCCTAAGGCAAAAAAAATGACTTTCAATCTTCCACTTTGCAGATATTTTATACATAATGACGCTGCTTTGTAGCAACAGATGGTGCATATTACAGGTGTGTTTCCTATTACCACTGACACTGGTCAATGCACCTATTTGCAGACAGAAGCAGGCACAGTATTAAAAATAATTTAAATAAAAGAAGGAAAATGCATTGGGACAATATTTGCCGTGAGTTCACGATAACTTCTTGTTCTTCTTTTCAAGTGGAAAAAGCTTACAGGAACTAGATATTAGAGATACAATTTTAGCCCTTAGCTCTGTTCCTCTTGAAGACGACATCAAGAACAGGAGATGATAATCATAAACCTGGTCTCTCTGGACAGCTTCCCACTTAATCCCACCAGCAGCTGCTTGGCTCAAGCCTCTTCTTTTTCCTTACATATCACAAACAGACTAGAATGAGGAGCACCAGTATTAAATTTCAATTATTTTCTGTTGGACTGAGAGCATCAATCTTGGTTTCAAGTGATTGGTCCAATGCTGCACAGTATTATTTTAAAAAGTGAAAGAACCAGCCAAAGAAAATAAGGAACAGATAAGCAATGTGAGAACGAGTTACTAAATATAGAATATCATAGTATGCCACACATAAACAGAGAGAAATAATGTACATACCCAGCCAACCCATGATTGGTCCTGAAAGCTTGGAAATATTAGTGCAGAATGTGAAGGATGTTTTCCTGGCATGTTCCAGCTTCAGATATGATGCAGATACCACTTAGCATTAAACAGTGCTCCTATGATTCCAGTTTTCAAGCATCTGACAATTCCCTGCTAAATGTGACATCCTGGATGAAACAAATGACTTGATTAAGGACTTATTAACATTGAAACAGAACTGACTTCATGAATGATGACAGGTCCTACAGTTCGTGTCACACTGCATCAGAGCTGAAGGCAAAGATACTGTCCTTCCTTCACAAAAATGCAACTATTTAGTTAGGCAAATACCTATTTCACAGCAGTAGGCACAGAGGGAGCCTGGTTCCAGCAGGCAGGACAAATTCACATCCAGATTCCAGTCCAGTGTCTCCTAGCACACAGTGGTGGCTGTTGCACACCTTACCGCAGTCCTACTTGGATGGAACAAAAAACATTTAAATTGAATAAAAATCTCGGCACCCTACAAAATTAATAGTTCACAGAATCACAGAATTGTTAGGGTTGGAAGGGTCCTCTGGAGATCAGCCAGCCCAACCCCTGTGCCAAGGCAGGCTCACCTGGAGCAGGTTACTCAGGAATGTGTGTCCAGGTGGGTTCAACTGTTGTGCTTGGAAGAAGAAAATCTTCCTCCACTTTCTCCTTTCTCAGAAGGCAGAAATCCCCAACAGGGACACTGAAGAAATGATTTATGATATGGACTATTCTATAATAGTGGGAATTCCTCTAATACACCAAGTTTTGATGGCCAAGTGTCCTGCTACAATAGAACCCACAGCTCAGTGTCACCTGTCCCCAGACTTTCCACGACAGGTCCCAGTCAGACAAACTGGGGGATTGGCCTCTGAAAAGTCTGAGGGAAATCCATGAGGTTTTGGCTATGTTGCAGCAACTATGACAGCTCAGATGACACTGGAAGTCAATCAGATTTGTCTTCCTAATCACTTGATGGCTTTCAAACATTCCACTTGAGACACAAGGAAAGGAAAAGGAGATGGGAAGCCCAGACTCAGAAGCTCTGAGCACTAATTTGCTTAGGGTTGGCAGGGCTGTGACAAATGTGCCGATCACTGCCAGCCAGGAGAGCTGCTGCTCGTCCCAAGGGGAGAGCCAGCTACCATTGCTGATGCCACCAGATATCTAGTCAGGAACTACCTCTCCTCCCTCAAGTATTTCCCACCAAAAATGGCAGCAAGATGCTGATAAAGATGGTGCTTTAACACCCTCAGCTTGTGGCCAGCAGTCTGGCATCTCTGGTGATGCTCAGCTCAGGCTGAGACAAACAGGAGGCCCATGCCAAGATGCTTTGCAGTCAGTGGCCTGGTGCCAGAGTGTCATTTTTCACAGAAGGGACACAATACCAGGCAATCTGGCTGAGAATGAATAAAAATGTCATCTGTGCTCACTCCATTTCAAGGGCTCATGCAGTATTGTTCTCCTCATGTGCAATAAAATTCCAATTGATCCAGGAGACAGATCAAAAGATGCTTCTCGAGGACCTATTGGTCAGTCTTCCAACCTTGACAAAGAACTCACATCAAACCATTACATTTTATAGCAGTGATTAAAAAGGGTTCATTTTTTTCATGAGCTGGGGCTGGTTTATTTTTTGCCTACTGGAAATTTGTCTCTTCTTTCACCCAGCAAAAAAGCACAAGACTGAGACAATGAGACTGCATGGAAAAGAAATACGCTTAGCAGAAATAGCAAACCACCAGATTTACACATTGCTGGAGATACAAAAGGAAAGATGATTGAGAAAAGGCTGCAAAGCCAAAAAAGCACTGACAAGATTTATCTGCCATCTGCAAGAAGGAAAGGAGAAAACAGAAATAAACACACACGTGAGAAGGCAAAAGGAATGAACAGGGGTTTATTATTGTGGGGGACGTTTCAGTGACTGAACTTGAAAGACTTTGCTGAAACAGAAACATCGTTTTCGAAAGAGTTTGTGTAACTTCTGTCCTCAGTGGCTGTGTATGGAGAGTGAAACAGCCTCAACTCGGGCCCTATCCCAGGAAAAGCAAGCAAGAGCTACCCAAGGAGCACAAAGATCATGGCTAGTTTTGATGTGCTTCCCTAGAGAGAGGTCTCCATATTTTTTTGGACCTTTGCACATCATCTGCACACGCTGGAAGGATAAAGTTGGGATAGTCAATTGTGAAAGATAAAGAAGATCCTTTATTTTTTATCTGGTTAGACTGAATTCACCAGTTCTTGAGAGTTGTTCAGCCTCCTCGTCTCCTAAGGACAGCCATGGATATCGGAGGTATTGAGTAACACACAGAAAATCCCTGACAAATGGGCTGTGCCAGCTGGTGCTAATGGGAAACAGTAGCAGGGAGCTGGGAAAAGGGTAAAGCTCCCTTTGCCATCTCAGTGCATTCCTGCCAACAGCTCCTGATACGATCTGATTCTAAACACACCCCTCAAGACTAGATTTTCATGCTTGGAGAGAGATGAGGAACAGCTGACAAGTCTCTGTGAGCCATCATAATGAAGAAACTGTAAAGTAACAGATACAGCAAAACAGAACCTGGCAGCAGAGGAGAGCATGCACTCCTCACCCATTCCTGAGCAGGAAACAGAAGTGACGGATATTTAAAATATGGAACTTTTCTTGTTTTCCCATGAGAGGGTTCTCCATCCTCACTAGTGGTCGAACATGAGTAATAAAAATTTGTGTCTCAAAAAATAATAATTAAAAAAAAAAACCACAAAAACCAGAGAATCCCAAAGAAGAGCTTTGTGTTTTCAAATCTGAACAATGACCCAAAGTATCTACGCTCCAGAAGCCAACCCTGAACATGACTTGATAACCCCTGACTTCAAAAAAATCATCAGTAGAGATTGTCCCACCTGCCACAGCCATTAGGATTCTCATCCTAGTCCATGTGGATGGAGCTGCAGGGAAGATAACCCAGCCGTAACTGTATTCAGTACCAGCTTGCTCTGTGACCTGAAGATTTACCTGGCTGCAGCTTGGGAGAGGGGCAGCACAACAGCAGAGCTGGATTCAGCATCCAAGGTGCACTGCACAAACTGTACATGTGATACATCACTTAAACAGGGGCTGCAGGAAAAAGTTACCATAAAGTTTCCATTCCAAAATACTAAAATCTTACATTTACTTATTAAATTTCAGTTGGGGCCCCGGGCAATTGAACAGAACACCAGTCTAGCTACTGCGTTTTGCTTTACTTACTGCTACTGACATGCAGCCATAACTCACAGCGAGAAATCCCAAAGCCTAGGAGACTCTAATTTTGGCTAACCATCCCTTCCACCTCTGGCTGCTGGGGTAAAGCTGAAGGCACGTTTCAGGTTTGATTTTTACTTAGCATTGTTTTCCCTTTCTTTTCTTTTCAGAGCATTATGGGAGTGTGGAACAAAAGAAGAATGGCATATCCTCTGTTTAAGAGCCCCTGATTCAAAGCCCAGTTGGGACAATGACAGGATTCTCATGTATTTTGTAGGCGTTTAAGAATAACCCAAGGAGCCCAGTTGGAAAGCCACTACTCTCAGGGGCCTGCTGGGGATCTCTGCTCCCTCCTGCCCACTGCTGCTCTCAAATGGCTGCAAATACAGATGGGTGGAAGGACCAAGCCCAGAGAAATCCCCCAGCAGCCTAAAGCTCAGACTGGCAGCACCTCTGAGTTGTGCAACACCAGGAGCTGGGTGCTGCTTTAGGGGGTCGGAGGTGATAAAACCTGTTGCAGTCATGGTTCCTACTCTTTCACAATCATTTTAATGGTAAAGACTTTGAAGCCCTGACCCTTTCTCATGTGGTGTATCTATAATGCTCAGCACAGCAAGGAAGGATGAATTTTCTGTGAAGTTCTGTAGAAATCTGATTCCATAAGCTAGACTTCAGGGGCTCAAGGAATTACACTAAGTGCTCAAAACCTGTCGAGTCTCAGAACATCTCGAAATTGGCTTGAAAATCCTGAAAAATTATTAAGAAATACAGATTTTTTTATGTGCTTTTCAGTTTTGGAGCCCAGAACATAATAACCACATCATGTTTTAAGCTCTTCCACCACACCATGAAGACCAGAAATGTGTGGGTTTGCACCTCTCTAGAGAAGCAATGTGCTGGGGTATATTTTTAGTATAGTAAAAGTGAGAGTTCAAAGAAATAGCACAATTAAAACTGCTCAGGCTTTAGGAAAACCCCCTGCATTTCTGAAAAGGTTCACAGTAAGATTCACAGTAATGCCACCAGGCTTGGCACCTCCATACTCCTCTTCCAAGGCCAAGTGTCCACTCACAGCTGTGAATCTCCTTCCCTCGGGTAGCACAAGAGAAAAGGGGGTTAAACAGGGGGAAGGAGAGACCAACAACCTTGTAAAATATGCAGTAAACAATCAGGGCAGTAAGACCACTCAGCTGTTGTTGCAACCCCCTGAATTACGCTGGATAATTAATATATTAGCAATTCTTCAGTATTTGCTAATCCCAAAGGTTTATTCCAGGGTCAAACCCAGGAACAGCCTGACTCAAACAAACAACAGGAGCGGCACATGCTGGAATTAAGCAGCAATAGAGCAAAGAGCTGCAACATGTGCTCAGCTCTGCTGCAGGGATGCATGCACGCTTAGAAAGTTAAGCTTGGGGTTAAATATTTTATTGGATTGAGACCAGATGAATTCTGTAGTTAGGTTATTGTTATCATTACTACAATCATCATTACTACTGAGGAGGGAACAGTCCATCTTAAAGCTGCCTAATCTTTTTCAAAATAATCTTTTCAAGCAATTTATCCAGAATATAGAGAGGTATTTACACTTCTCAAGCTAGTGATTCAAAAGGGCAGGATCACTGACTATCCAATTTGTTATGACAAAGCTGAGCAGGTCTAATAAATCCTCTGGTTTTGATAATCTACAGCACCTTAAAAACTTGAAATGATGGAGCAGAACGTGCAACAAGTAAACACTGGCAGGAATATTTAGATATGCAGAGCAGAAGAAGGAGGGGAGTTTAGACATTCCTATCTTGTTTGTTTTCAAACACAATGTTCCTTCTATAAAGAGATGGTTAAGAGCAGATGTTAACATTCAAAACCCTTTTTCTTATTTAAAGTACTAATACTGAATAATATTATACCTGATGAGAGGATAGTGCTCCTCTAGAGAGATTTATCCCTTACTTTTTAAAAAGTAATGGGCATTTCAGTTGTTCAGGAACTGTGACTGTAACACATCTGTATTTTTATTTAATTACCCTTTTCCTAAATGAGGTTACAGCCTGGCATGTGCTGTCTTTCAAACCAGACACCTGTAGTCAGAATTAGAAACTTCACAACTACCTCCCCTTAAGTTCCCAGGGGCTGGGGAGGTGGTGGGGAATTGTTCAGCTCAGACAGGGGGAAAGCTGGCAACCTCATCAGCAGCATTATCAAGGCCTCTGCAGATCTGAATAGCTTTCCTGTCTGCATATTTTTATATGTATGCATATGTATTTATTTATTCATTTTATTTTAAGGCTAGTTCCAACAGGAAGAAGGTAATAGAACAGTGAGAATTTCCTGTGACAGTATAACCAGAAGAAAAAAAAAAAGCAAAGCCCATTAAATAAAATAAACCTAGACAAAGCCTTATGTGAAACTGAAATAAGGCTGAGATGCCCCAAGTGCAACGTGGGTCAACTGTCCTTCCTACGGCTCAGTGCTGGAAAAATGCCCAGCTTTTGTAAAAGGTCCCAAAGCCATGGGAGAAGGCTCAAGATGTTCACTGGCCTTGGGCTACGCACTTGGCTGCTGCAGAGGCAGCGACCTTTGTTCCCGACACAGGGCTGGATTATTAATTTTTTTTTTTTTGGTTTTCACCAGAGTTCTTCCTTCTCACAGGAAGAAGAACTGCTTGGCAGTTGGGATTTGCAGCCTGATATTTTGGCATCTGATTTTTTTCTTTTTTTTCCACAGGCAAAACTCTTATGCGGAAAATGGATTTAAGCCCATTGTTTGTTCTGGTTTCACGTGGCTGGCAGTTTCAGGAGATTCGGAGCGGGAATGCAGCTGCAGAGGGTGCTGCAAAGCCCCACCTGTGTGTATTTGTTCCTGTGCCACACAGCCCAGGGCACTGGGCACTCCACATAAAAGGTCAGGCTTCTCCAAGGAACATCCAACAAGAAAAATGGGTGGAATTGATGTCGACCAATGATATTCCCCTGTCTTGTCTCACAAACAAACCCCAACCCACTTTCTGAAAATCCCCAGCAATGATTTCTGAACGGAGTGGACAGAAGACCCAGAAGTGGAATTGCAGAATGCTGGTCCTACCACTTACCACCTTGCTTTTTAAGCCTTTCCCTCCATTTCAGTGGTTGATGGAGCAATGAAAAGGGCCAGTGGAAGAGGTGTGGAGTAGGGATGGGAA
Source organism: Corvus cornix cornix (assembly GCF_000738735.6). Lineage (NCBI taxonomy): Eukaryota > Metazoa > Chordata > Aves > Passeriformes > Corvidae > Corvus > Corvus cornix. The sequence continues at coordinate 4,600,602 of NC_046349.1, read as the reverse complement.
TGCTCTCCACCACATTTTTTCCGAAGAGAGTAAAACCCACCAACTTCCTCCAGGACCAGTGCTTGCTCAGTGCTGCAGGGGCAACAACAAACACGGTGCTATTAATACTTGCTCTTTAAATTATTATTATTTCATATTACCGCAGCACCTGTGGATTCCCTTTGTGGGGCAGTAACCCACAGTGACAGACACCATGCAAAGCCAGCACAAACAGAGGGTTCTGAACCAGAGGGCGTTCACACCGAGCCAAAACCCAGCAACTGATGTTGCAGACCAGGGGAGTCCATGGAAACCAACTCTGCTCACACAGAGAGCTCAGCACACCAACAGCCCCACTGCTCTGAAGGGTTTACAGCAATCTAAGAAAAAGAGGTTTTGAAGAGACTGGGAAGAGCGTGGTGCAGCTGCCTGAACGGCACAGGGAAACGCGAGGGTGCTTTCTGATTTTAACAGCTGGGGAACACAGGGTGGCACAATGGGTTGATCAGAGGCCGAAACTGGCACCTTAACCACAAAACAAAAATAATGTATTGGCTAGAAAAAGGTCCCCTTTTGGGGGGGAAAAAACCAAATAGACTATGTTTGATATGACCAAGTGCAGACACTTGCAAGAGAGATGAAGCGAGAGGGGTAGGCAAGGCAAGTGATTATTTTGAAGCATAAAGAACATGCATGAACAGGGTGAGATTGGCATTTGCCAGGGCCAGAATTAGCAGTGTTGTAACAGTGATTGGGGAGCACGGTAATGACAGCCTGGGCAAGCATGTGAGCCAGGAGAGGGGACAGAAATGGCAAAATATTAGAGAGACTACAAAGAAACAAGTGGCCAGAGTTCGACGCTGCCTGGAGGCATGAACCTCGAGACAGGAGTGAAAGATAACATCCACAGGTCTGAGTGACAGGCAGGATCATAATACTGTCCATGTTGCCTGAGAGATCTAGGCGGAAAAGTCTTGTCTGAGGCATGTAGAGTGTTAGCTGATAGCTGTTTTTCTTCAAGGGGACATTGTTGGGGGACAGGAACACCACAGAAGTGGGACTCTCATGGTGTAAGCAGGTGGTCTCTGTGGCACCAGCACAGGGGCAGAAACTGAATTCAGGTTTTCAGGGAAAACTACCAAGAGATATGGAGCATAAAATTAAGGGACAATGACCAAAAGTGAATCCCTTTAAGCCCCAAAGAAACATTAGGACCTGTTCTGAACTCTGCTCTCCTTACATAGTAATAAACTGCTCCCTCCTGGGAAAGCCCGTATCTAGTGCTTGGAAAAGTACTTCCAGGAAAGCAGTTGTGTTCTCCCCAGCCTCTATGCCCTTCCTTTTCAGATGAAATTAAGCAATGGAAAACAGGACAACTTCTCCAGCAAACATGATTTTACAGCACAAGCCTCATCACTCATCCTTCTGCAGTTATTATAATAAGAGTATTTTTGTTGTTTTAAATGGGGAAAACAAACAAAGGAATCCATTCCGCAATACATGCCCCTCTCCCTCACCCACAGAAACACTCCTAAAACACAAGGTTTGGAGCTTGTGGCTTGAGAACTCCCTTTCATGTCAGTACCCACAGTGTAGCCTTGGCAGGGCAAAGTGCCTGAACCAGTGCCCACTCTGCTGTCACCCCAAATTTCCTCCTCCTGCCCTTTTCCTAAACATTGCCTCACCCTCAAAAAGTCCCCCATGGAGAAACAAGCCCAAATTCAACGTTGGCTTTACATAAATTAAAAAGAGTATTTGTCTGATCCCTCAGCCACCATCAATCAGCTCTTTCTGAGGCTGCAGGAGTCTCACTGATGTACAAGAAGCAATTCTGAGGTTGGTGCTGGAGGCGGATGTTGCAGGTGCCAAAACAGACATGGTGTGGTACCTGCAATTACCAGCTACCTGGTGCTCCAACTCTTGCAACGTTTTGGCAACAGACACCGTGTCCAGTTCCACTTCAAAGCTGCCTCTGTGCTTTCAGAATCACGGTTAAGTGCTCTCTTTAATTACTATGTGTTTGCAGTACGTTTTCATCATCATCATTAAAGGATTGAACACAACCTACTGAGATGCAGAAGTGTAAACACAAGCAATAATTATTCCAACCTCTTTGCTGGTTTCAGGTAATGATCACGTTATATATTTAAAGCTACTCCTTGGTTTATATGGTCTGTTTTAGGATCATGTTATCCTGGGTGTTTCTAGTTAAGGCCAACAAAAGGTTAAGGTCTGTAGGGGAGGGGGAAGCCTGTTTTAAAATTATTTTAAAGGCTTTTAGCTATTTAAAGTCAATGCCTGTGACCTGTTAAGAATCAGCAAAGATGAAGACATCTGCCTTATGCTATTCCAGAGTAAACAGCTCTGCTACAGAACTAGAAGACAAAGTTGGAATTTGAGTTTAATTTATGGTAGACACGACACTGGAATTTCTCAGTGTGGAAACGGTGATGTTAGTTTTAATCAAACTAACACGGGTTAGAAGCACTCCAACACAGCAGCCCAACGCTCACAGATGTGTTAATATTTGCCCTAGTTTTCAAAAAAACAAGTGGGAGAGGAAGGGAAGAGCTTGTCATTAAGGCATGGCTTTGAAAGGGCCTCTAAGGCCATCGGTCAGTCCCCCCTGACCAAGCCTCCCACACAATAACTGCATCCTTTGCTCTCCTCCTCAACCCCATCCCCCATAAGCAAAGTAGAGGAGGTACAGCTTTTCCCATTTAATTTTGTAGCTGCTGCTCACTTTTTTGGCCACTCAGCTGACAAGGCCAGGCTGTGCAAAGACAAATAATCCATGCTCAGAGCTCACCTTCAGCTCACCTGCCTGCCATCACAGCCACGTGCAGTCACCCCAAACATCCGCATTTCCTTCTTCTGGGACTGTCCCAAATTCTACCATTTCAAATCTGACTCATTTGTCCTTCAGCAGCCTCCCAAATCCTTAAAACAAGGCTTGAGGGATTAAACACATGAAAAGGCAGCCAAGTGCTTTCTGATGGATGATAAATATGCGTATACATCACTTAATGCACAGCAAGGATGAATTTGAGACAGATTAGCTGCTTTTCCTTTAAAAGTTACATAAAAGACCTCACATTTGCCATGGATGCAAGCAGGAATGTCTGACTGTGTGTCTAACCCTAAGCTACAATCTTTCCTGAGCAAAACTGCTTGAATTGTTCTCAACAGGAGGCATGTTTTGTTTGGGGTTTTGTTGTTTGACTACTATCTTGTTTGTGTTTTAAAAAATATTTTTCCTTAATTTCCATTGAAATACCAGGCATGGAAAATAATTGTTGACGTGGTTTTAAAACCTTGTGACTTGTTTCTTGAATTTATTTTTCTTGGTAAAATATAAAGGAACTGTCTGGCCACTGGAAAGTTTGAAATAAATATAATATTTACAAAATACCTTCTGAAAAAATTTTGATGACGTTTCACCAGACCCATTCCAGTTTATCCTTGGCTCTTAAGTGGAATTCCTGGTTGACCTCATGACACAATTTTCTGTGCCACCATTCCCTATTTGTCGACATAATAGGAGTTCTAGTCTCCAAATAAGTGATTCTTCATCAGAAAAGTGACAGTTCATCAGATTGAAGGTTTCTGCAGAAATATATCAGCTTTGAATAATTACAGCATTTGTGGGAAATATTTCTCCAGTTCAAGATGGAGATTCCAGTGAAAAAAACAAACAAAAACCACTCAATCAACTTTATCACAATAGTGATAATAAAAACCCCCAAAACAGGTTATTTCAGAGGATAGTAAGGCTTTCTTTTTCACGAGCTCTCTGGCAGAAATATGATGCCAAGATTTGACCAGGCTTGCAAAGGTGGATTTTCATTGAAAGCGCACCAACACCACCCACCAGCCGTGCCCAAAACATCCAATATGTAAATGAAAATCATTAGGCATGGACTGCAAGCAGGCTGACTCCCCCTTCCGTGGGTGCAGTCCAAGGCATGTCCCACACTGCTGCACAAAGCTGGCAGCAGCACAGAGAGCTCCATCCACCCCACTGCCCATCAGCCATCTGTGCCCACAGGTGGGGACGGGAAGAAAGGCAGGCTCCACCCTGTTCCCAAAGGATGGGTTCAACCTTTTCCCCCAAGTGAAAAGAGCTCAGCCAGGCTCACAGTCTTCAATTCATAAGTGTTCATCTATGAAATCGGATTCCCACCCCTCTCCACTAAGAATCTGCTATTTCAACGAAGCACAAGATGTCAGGATTTTTGCCAACATGAGCACAGCTGTCAAAATCTCATCCTTGGAAAGAATCCCAGATAGACACATGTTTTACCCCAGCCAAAATGGTCAAACTTTGCAGAGAAACATTCAGAGAGGAAAAAGGTTCCATATTGTCACTGCGATAGCTTGGGATTGCTCACAGCCAGACAACTGGGATGTTGTGTTTTAATAGCTGAACCATTAAAAGCAACAGGCATCTTGCTATTGACAGCAATAAGAACAGATTCAGTGCCTTTGGCACAAGATTATCAAAAGCAGCATTGCAGGAAAGGAAATAAGCTTGTTTGAATTTGGGAGACAACAAATAAAGGGGAAAATATGCTTGCAATTTTCTATTTCTCTAGCATGTTTTTCTAAATAACTTCAGTACTTTTGTCTGGTGTTTCCAAAAGAAGTCTGAGCACTGCTGGGTTTATGTTGTCCTTGGACTCATGGCCTTTCAAGCCCACCTGGAAATCCAAGCCTAAGAGACTTGGCTGGAATGTTTTCTGTCCAGCCTGAACAGAGCAAGATTCCCAACCCCCTGAGCAGGGGAACATCAACCTATTTCTTCTGATGTGAGATGTGAGGAGAACAAATGACTTTGCCCAGCTCATGGGTAGGGGCACTGGCCAAGCTAGCAGGGGCCCAGCAATGCCCTGATTCTTCCTGCAGACGGGACCTGCACGTGTTGCTTTCCTTAGCATGGCCCAAGCCGTGTGCAAGCAGCCCACAGGCAAGAGGTGAATTCCTACAGCTGAAAGGGTGGGGAGGTGCCATCAGGAACAGCAACCATTATCCTCTTTACTGGAAAACGTGTATCTGAATGGCCAAATTTACTAGCTGTTCAAGAATTTTATGAGATTTATGAGGCTCAAGAAAAAATTTACTAGAAAGACATAAAACTTCAGTGGTTTGAAATGGAAATGTTTGAAAAGGACTTGGGATCAGCTGGTTTCAATTGCATGCCTGTCAGAAACAGGGAGGGCTTCACTTCAGGGCTGAGGACCTCAAATCTCTCCCGACCTGACCCCTCCCAAGACAGCTGGAGATTAAAGCTGACTGGAGAGCCAATGCTCCATCATTGGAAGGAGCTGTGGTACCCCAGATAAAAGAAAGACACAGATAATGGAAATGATGAGGAGCACATGGCAGAGACACTCAAGTCTTCTTGTGCAAACCAGCCCAGTCCTGCAGGGTCAGTCCTGAGCTCAAGCTAATGGTACCTGGCGAGTCTAAACTGCTTCCTGATCCTGCTCCACCCCACCTCGGTGCTCCTCATCCTTGGAAAGCTAAACCTGAGCCATCTTTCTTCATTCACACCCTGCTGGGAGCAGCACAGCCTGATCTCCTACCATGCAGAGCTCCAGGGACCATGGCCAGGGACACCAGCATGGCTTGGCACTTTATCCCTAGCGCTCTCGTTCCCAGGGAAACCCCTCCTGGTTCTGACAGAGCACCTTGTACCATACAGCCTCTGCCTTCACGAGGCAATCCCAAACTCTAAACTCCCTTAAGGAACCTTATCTCCACACTGAATTTGACCCAGTGCAAAACAGAAACTGAATTCCCCTCCAAGCATAACAGACAGGACAACAAAACATTTGGAAAACGTTGGGTTTACCATATCAGAAGCCCGAAACCACGTTACACACATCGCTTAATGAGGGTAATAAGCTTTAACTTAACAGTCTCTGAACTGTGCTCATCATCCATTTAGAGCAATCCTCTCTCCAGTGCCCTGTAGGGCACACTGGGATCGGTTGGCCAACATTTCACACCTTTGCATTTGCCAGCATTTGTTTCTGGCTCCAAAACAAACACAAAACACGCTGAAGATTTCCAAAGGGTAACCAGGGGGGGCAGAGAGTCAGTGCAGATGCTGCTGATGAGCTTATTGCACCCCCCCCCATCTTGTAGGATGCTTAATTACAACGGGCTTCTGTGGGATTCGCACCTAACAGCTCACAACTGTTCTGCTGAAAGGTGCATGGGGTTCCTTCTGCCTCTCTCCTCCCCCTGATTTACCAGAGAATATTTCCCTTCCTGCTTCCTCTTGCTTTATCTGACGTCCCACAGACCAGGCATGCAGCTGCCTGGCTCCCCTGGCTGGCAGATACTCACTGGAAATGGCCAGGCAGTTCCCAGTTCATGATCCTCATCACTGGGACTGCCTCCAGTCCTGTGTAATTCAACATACCAAATGCTATATTCTAATGCATAGTTCTTTTCTGCAAAACCCAGAGACCACAAGGACAGTACTGCTGTTGGTAAAGGATTTCCCCAGCAGATCAGCTCACCTGCCTGAGCTCCTGCCTCCCAACAGGCTCATGCTCAGCAGTGACACATCACAAAATGCACCCGTCTGTACTCAGTGTTGCTGTCAGACGAGGCAGAGTTACACATAATTCTGCTCAGGCTCATTTCTGTCTCGAAAAGTGATTTTTGGCTCATTTTCTCTAGCTTGCAAATTACTTAGAGTGCTTACTTCTGTACTGGTGTTTAGAAAATCTTCTTGCTCCAATTCAGACATCCAACTTCACAGCTTGTCCTGATAGCATCTCCCAGGAGGAAAGTCTGCAAATTCACCTTGCTCTGTAAAAAAACAAATTTACCTTTTAGAATGAGCATCAGCTTTATCTTTGTATGATCTCTTACCAAACAAGCATGGTTATGAGCCTTTTCTAGCCCTGAAACCAATTTACTCAGGTAGTTTCACTGGGCAATTAGGTTTTGAAACACACAAACAAACTTCACAGTCTACTTACAGCAGTATTTAGGAGCATCTCACAGGCTGAGCCAATGCTTTTTTCATCAAGATTTCTGTAGAACTGGGCAAACATATCTCCTCAAAAACATATTGCTTCAAAATCTGTAAGATTGGACAAGGAAATGCAGATTTGTGCCTAGCTCAGAATACAGTGCGTTATGTTTTCTACCATCAGCAGCATCAATGCAAGCTATTATCTGGAAGGAAAGTCAACTCTGGCTCTTACCTCCAGCTCAATGCAGGACATGAAGCATTTGCTGTTCACTGTCCAGAGCTGTAGCTCAGTGCACATCAGGCTGTTGTTGGGGTCCTGCTGTAGTTTCTCCAAAAAGGTAAATGACTTAGGGGTGCTTGCCAAGGAATTCTCTCCCCCCAGGACTCCCATTCCCTTTTCCCTGTGATTTCAAAAGGAAAGTTTGCTGTTACTAACACAGTATTACAATGGCTAATGCATCTGCAATGCACTGAACTGTGAACTGCTTCTCATCACACAAATCCCAAAATCAATCAAGGTTCACTGCCTTATGTCCATAAGTGGCCATCCCATGGTCAGAGAAGGTTATTCCCAACTTTTTTTTCATTTCCTCAGTAATATGAAAACAGGTTTTAATTTTCTTTCCTCTCCACATTTCACTATATTCATATTTCTTAGATAAACTCTTTACATGAACATATTTCAGCCAGCAGGTTGCTTTCAAACTCTCCACATTGATTATTGACTGAAGCACCAGACGTGATCCGTGACAGGTCCTGCACAACTGCTCACCTGAAACATGCAGAGCTGCTCCTGTCCTGGCTTACAAGAGCAGTAGCTACACTTGAAAGGAGGGTTTCAATAATGCACAGGCAGCTACTGACTAGAGCAAATTAATTTATCTTCTTTTCCGTGAATTTCCATAAAAAGTAAACTAATGCTGATATGAATGAAGTGAGAAAGGGATGTGACTATAGAAGTTTTTGTCCTTAATCTCATTAATATTTCCCAGTGAAAACACTCACACTATTTTCATGGTGGTACTATCCAGCCTAACAAAAGAGTGCAATGTGAATTTCTGGTTTTTACTCAAATATGCTTTTATTTATATTGCTTCAACATTAAAAAATTAGAGTGCATTATAAAGCATGTATGCATATTTAGGCTTACCCAACTATAAACTATCAATAACTTCTTTATTTTTCAAATACTGCATTCATGAACAGTGATGTATTCAGCTCCATGAAAGACATTGCACTTCACATTTTTAAAAAGTTAATGCACTTCTATAATCAAATTTAGCCCTTTTTAACTGTTCTGTATTTACCTGTGTATTTTTCAGAGCATTAACTACATGCCCATACTTTAAGCAATTGGTTAATGAGCAATGTTGTTAGGAAGGAATTGCAATTTTCCATAAACATGAGAAATTATGAATACCACAATAAGAAATAAAAAGAGACAGACCAACTTTGAGCCCTTTCTTAGTATTTGGTAACACACAGTGTTGTTAACATTTTCTCCAGTATTATTCTTTCTCCCTTTATCTCCATCTCAGAAGGATTTGCAGCTCGGGTCACTGTAATATATCGCACTCTAACACGTTGTGCCTGAAATTTCCAGTAAGGCACACAGCTCCTCTTGGCTTTCCACAGGCATCAACTACTAAGTCTTTCAGGCCTGTCTTTAAATCTCAGCCTTTAATACTGCAGGATATCACAGCACAGATATAGATTTACTACTGTAGGTCCCTTTAACCAACCGAAAATAAAGCATGACAATATGGCATTGCCACTTTGGGGGATAGGCTGCTACAAAGGAGATCTATGAGCCCTTGAAATTGATTGTTTGAAGAACAGTGGGACATACACAGAGGGAGAAAAAATAAGAGGGGAAGAGAAAGAGGGACTGATTTGTAGATGTAGACAGATCCCTCTTCAGATATCATTCAGGGGATATCTGGTTTTACTGGTCAGATATAGTTTGTCTAATCTGACTTCAAAATCATTGTTCACCCCTTAAAATACCTTGGTTGTATGAGACAAGATATGAGTCTTTAAGAGGCTGGCAGGGTGAAGAGAGGAAGAGAAGGAGGGAGACAGAAAGTCAACAGATCAATAAAAGCACTTTAGGATAATGGCTCTACCTTGAGCAGACCAGGTCTGGATTCCAGGCCAGCCCCAGCACTGCCAGGAAATGTGGGTTTGCTTGGGTGAAATGTTGAATTCACAGCATTGTGGCAGAAGGTGAGGTTCTGGTTCTGCCCCATCCTGTTCCAGGGGTGCGTTCCCCTTCCTGCTCACCCTTGATCTCATGTGGCGTCCTGAGCGTGGTCAGCAAGAGCAGAATCAGGGAGCCTGTGGGTTTGCAGCTTTTTGGAAAGAAAGACAGTAAATGAAAGCATTAGGCCAGAGTGCAGTGAAAAGGTGGGGCACAGAGGTGTAGGAACGTTGTTTCCCCTTTCCCACCTCTTGGGATTTTTCTCGTGAGCAGTTACACGGAGACAACAAACAGCCTGAGCTGCATCAGAGATGATGTTCCAGGAGTCAGCTCCAATATACTGCATCTGGGCACCACCTCCAAGAGACTTCCCAACTCAATGGAATTTTATTACAGTAAGGGCCCCATCTACTGCCAAAAATTTGCAGTGAATCAAACCACATATTAAAATATCTTTTCCTTCATTGAAAGACTTTGATTAAATAACTCCCAACCATTCCACTGCACTTTCCATCTCTCACTGTCATCCCCACAAATGAAAGATCATCCATGAGCAGCAGCCAGCTTCACCACATCCGAGCGCACTCATGATGCAAAAGTCAGAAAAGGCTGCCCATGGACCAGGAAAAACAAAAAGTCCTGCAAATCTTATCTTCTTACTGTACAACCTGAACTTAAAAACCTTCCATACAGCACAAAGATTTGGCTTGCTCAGGAGTTTGTAACAACACGTGAAACCTGTAATCTTATGACTGTGGCACGGAATAAAGTGTTGGAAGCAGAAGAACTGAGACCTGAGTAGAAGACAAAATACTTAATTCAAATGGAACAGAATATTTATACTAACAGAGGTGGTGAAGTGTGGGGGGGCAGGTCATGCTCAAGGTTTAATTTACACAGTTTAAGCTACTCTTGGGCTGGTGGAGTATTTTAGGAGCTATCAATATTTCTCAGGGGAACTTTTTCCCCCATTAGCACAATAAAAATAGTCACACAAGTGGACAGCCCTATAGGCTGATACCTAGAATTTCTGCTAGGTGCCAGCACTTTTGTAGGAAGGACCTTAATTCACTGCAAGGTGCAAGAGCCTGGCAGGAAGCGTGTGGTGAATTCCTGCTGCAGAATTGCCCATGCAGCCGCCCCCACACTGCCCTCCCTAAAAGAAAGCAGCAGCTCTGTTTCTCAAGACCATGTAAGGGGAGCACAACAAAATGAAGAGAAACTGTAATAAGACAAACATCAAAGATTGTTTCTCTTTAATTACCCTTTCTCAGTATCTTTGCTCATCAGCTGGAACTCCCTGTTGCTTTTTTAAAGTAAACAAAACAGTGAGGGTTTTAATACTGACCCACCTCACTTCTTTGGTCTGACTAATTGCTAAAACTGGCCATAAATTGTCCATTTTGTGTCACTCTGAATAGCCTCATTTATTCTGGACAGCACACATCTGTTTTTGTGTGCACACACGCACACGTGCACACTTACACAAACACACCCCTCTGTCCCGCGGCAGGGCTGCCCGGGGCTGGGGACGGCCAGTGTACAATTTCAGCCCCATATTGAGTTTTGGCTGGTGTTGAGGTCCCTGAGGCTGAAGAGAAATAAAGCTCTCAGAAGGGAAATGGCATGTAAACATGGCTCTTACGTTCCTCTGCATGGAAAACGTTCCCTTCAGACAAGGCTGGCGAAGGAATCCCATGAGGAAGGTTGGGAGCAAGCTGCTTGCAACAAGGTGGAGGGAAATTGTACAGAATGCATCTGTGCTTTCTCCTCTCAGAGCAAACAGAGCCAGATTCCCACCAGCCTCGACAGCAAGCAAGAGGAGAGCACAGCCAGCCCGGGGAATGAAAGGTTCTGAGCCAGGCAGTGGCTGTTCAGACCCTTGGTTCATGTTTCTGACATGAAAAAATCTCACTTTGTACATATGTCAACATACCGTAAGACTTAATGAAGAAAAGTTCTAACTAGCCAATCTAGCTTCTTTTTTTCCCCCTCTCATAAAACTGAGTAACATGTAAGTAATACTTTCATCATGGTTACTCCAACTGCTTTAGATGTCAATAAATAGGCTATTTCATTTTAATCAGTCCTTTCTCTCATATGCACAGGTCCCAACTTGTAGCTCACTTAACACCTAAGGTATTTTTTTTTAAATCAAACTCCATTATTTTTCATCAACACATTGATGACAGACATGGAGGAGGGGGAGGAATTCCTCTCTGTGTGTAACACACACATTTCTGATGAACAGCAAAGTGATGGCCTTGGCTCCTGGGCTCAGTGTAATCCTGAGAAGCCTAAGCCCTTTTCTGGGGCAGTGGTGTCTGCCCAGGGCAATTCGGAGCCTTTTCCCCACCTCCACCTTCTCCTCTTCTTCAGTGCTCCTGCAGGAGGCAGAGCAAATGGCTCAGAAAACAAGAAGGGATCTACATGCAAGTGCAAAAAATTCATTGGGAAAGTGTTCAGACATCTTCACACAACCATCCATTAACACAAAAAGGAGAATTTCTCAAGAATTCTGACAGCACAAAACATTTGAGAGGTTTTACGGGGTTTTGTCTTTAATTTTCAAGAGGATTTTTTTTCTTTATTCCTAGTGGGAAAGCTTGTGCCTTTAATTCTATAACTATAAACTAAATAATATATCAGGGGTTTTTTTTTCTGTCAGGCATGGCAATGGTGCTGAATGTATGCAAAGTTTCCACTAAAGGTTTTTGTAACTTAATTTTCCTCCAGAGATTAGAGGAAGCCAGATATTCTGTTTCTTGCTGGAACTTGGCTGGTAGCCACGCTGCGCTCCCTTTCCTTGTCATCCATCCCCAGCCCCCGGCACTGTTAATCAGATGGCTGTATCTTCCCTATATTTCTCCTGTCAAGCTATTAAGGGGATACGGAAGACAGAAAGAGGAGAATCAGCTGAGATATAAACCAGTCCAGGTCCCAGAGTGCCTCTCCCCCTTCTCAAGGTTGAGCTTGCTGTGTTACTGCACACCCTCCTGTCAGAGTGAAGGAGAAGCGTGCTTTCCTGCCCCCGGAGAAAATGGCTGAAGTTTGTTTCCCAAATGAAGAGGGACTGCAGAAATTCCTCTGCACAGAGCCATCATAGCCCTGTAAAAACACAAAACTGTGGCACAGAGAGGGAACAAAATGACAGAGGCTAGAGGCTGAGGATGTTCCCCTTTGGCCATGCCATGCCCCTGCCCGCTTGGGGGAAGAGCAGCCTTGACTGAGGCTTTATGGATGTGATAGCAGAGCGTTATCACAGCTCCCTGGGTTTTGGCAGCTTCCTCAGCTAGGGAATTCCTGGCACGTGCTCAGCGGTGAGTGGAGGTGGTTGGCTGGAGAAAAAGCTTTGTAAGGTTCACAAAGAACCCCCAGATCCAAGTCAGATTTAGGGCTGAAAACGCTGATTTTATCGCGTTGCTCCTCCCTCCTCTGCCTTTGAAGCAGAGCAAAAATGCTCAGTCCAGCACACCCCATCTCTGTGGAGAGCTTTGCCTCCCACTGAAATGATCCATGGGGACCCCCTATCTTCCCTGGTAGACAAAATGAACTCCCCACTCTGGATATCTTAGGACTTTGAAAATAGTTGGATCCCAGCATTTTTGGCTGGGTCTACCTCCCATCCTTGTGCATATCAATAATGAGAAAAAACCCCTAACATGGCTCCCACACGTCAGGAACAACAACTGTTGCATGATTTTGGCCTAGGCTCTTTCTTTGTAACCAACCAGGTAAAAAATAGTCAGGAATACCATGAAAATACTCTATTTTTCTAGTAATTTGAGAGGATGTGACTGCATCAGAGACCAGGCCTTGTACTCCAGCAACACATTGCACAGAGATTGATTTTATTTCAGGCAAGTCCACTTTGCTGTCCAGTTCTCTGATTTTAAGAATTACTTAGGTTTTTAAGAGACACTCAGTGAGGTGGAGGCTCACCTGAACTGTTTTGGAAAATGCAATTTAGATGTAAAATAAGATTTACTTGGCTAATCCCCAAGTTCCTTTGAAAACAGAATGTTCATGTCTAGATAAACATCTCTGGATAAGCATGATGGCACAATGGGTCACTGGACATACTTTTTTCTAAATCTGTGTTTAACAAAGAGGAAAATCACATTGACTTACCAATTGCCAAGTTTCTTATTCAGGCAAAACATTTACTCATTTCACAAAGACTCTCAGATTAAGAAATGAGATGACAACTTCTGAGTGCACGTGTTTACTCTAGCCATCCTCTTGCTGGCTATGTTTGAGCTCATTTCTTGGTTTTGGACATACTAAGAAAATCAGTCCCTTCTCTTTGGATTTTTTGTTTTGTATCTAGAAAGTGAAAACACAGACATTTCTATAAGCAACAGGGCTAGAGAATATTTAACAGATATGCAGCTTGTGTTTCTAGATAAATGTTTGCAAGAAGTCCACACAAAAGGAGATGAGAAGGAGCACAGGGTGTGTGTGCCTGAAACAGCAGCACACCTCCACACCAGACATGTGAGGAGGAAAGGTGGCACTGAGTTCTTTTCACATGCTTCTACATTCCAGAGCAGCTCAGCTTTCCTGTTCAAACTCACCTGCTTGAACATCCTCCCCAGCCAGGCTGCCCTTGCTGCAACCTTTTGTCTTTCACTCGCCTTTCCTTCCTTTATCTCTGTTCTATAACCATTATCTCCATCAGCATAACTCCTTAAGTTACACCTAGACATCATTTGGCCAATGAATGCATTTCACACAACATTAGTTATATTGTACTGTGGATAATTTTTGTGATATTGCTGTGCCTCTCCTTGGTACGTTGTTACAGTTTAATTTGTACATATTCTGCTGCTGATGTAGCGTCAACTCAGCTGTAACCAGAGAGAGCATGATGGGTTTGTATTATTGCAACAAATTTTCCCTTAAAAAAAAAAAAAAAAGAAAAGAAGAGAAAGAGGGAAAGAGAAAGAGAGATAGAGGAAAAAAAAAAAGGAAAACGGAAGGAAAAAAGGAAGGCTTTTTCTTAAGAGTATGTCTGTCTGCTTTCTAGGATTAGTAAACTGTAGACAGGCTGCCCTGCAGGATCAGTGGAGAGCCAGATGCCAACTCTGCCCAGCAAAAAAAGGATTTAGATTCAGGGTTACATCTCAGCCCCATTACATAAATAAGTATCTGCTGCAAATTTGTGTTTTGAACCAATTTTCCACAAAGTTCAGGGTAAGGGCTTCATATCTGCAGGAATTCTTCAGACCCTGTCCAGCTACTCATCTTTCCCAGATGAGCTAATACCAGCTATCTGCTTCCCTTACAAATGGTGATGCCCATTCTGTGGTTGGAGTTTAATGTTACAGATCAATTTTCAGCTCCCGGCATCAGTTTTACATTTAGACATGCAGGGCAGCTCTGCTGAAGCCTCTCAACTGTTCTGGGTATTCAACAGCCCATATCAGCAAAGCTCTGACCACACTGTTTTCAGTGTATCTGCTCAGTGAGAGTGTTTCCCATATGGAAATGTTTTGTCAAAATAAGGGATTGCTTGGAAAGACACTGGGCTAACCCTGCTGAATATCTGCTTTTCTTTTTCTTAGTTCTCCAGTGTGGAACGTCACTGCTGGTATTTTGGACAGTGACCATAAGGTCATAAGACTGAGAGACTGAGACTCCCTCAGCTCTTTGTTTACCTCTGGAAGACAAAACAATTGATAATTTCACCTAATAAACAAGAGTTTTGTTTAATTCTTTAAAAATGCTGATTTATTTTTGAAGCAGCTAAGTGCATCCCACATGCTTGAGGGTTGCCTGACAGAATATGTTCTCTTGAGCAATGCCATCTCACTCTTATTACAGCAAATCATAGCGTAAGCCTTTTTTCACACAACTAGAGCACATCCCAGGGACACCTGCATATACAGGTGGCTTCTCCAGGCAATTCTGACATCTGGGAGGCCAAGCCAGGGACCCTCCTGCTGCCTACAGAGTCTTGTGTAGGTCCCCTGCTTTATTTCAAGTGGAGCCCAAGAAATGAGGTAAGACAGTAGAAGAGTGAAGGTATTACCCTCAATGTCTGTGACATTCTCCCACACAAGAACAAACCCATGCCAAAATGAGGGTGTTAAAATGCCCATAAGCACTTGGCCCACATAGAAGTCCTTATCATGCTTTTCCCCTGTGAATCAATCCTTTCAATTAAGGTAGCTGGGGGATATGATGTTTTTATTTGCAATTACAGCTTTAAATTAGGATCAATAGAAGCAGCTACAGCCCTACCATGCCAACAGTCTTGAATGGTTCATAGGTTTTCAGAGAAAACATTTGTAAAATAAACTCATCCATTTTCTATTAAAAATATAATAAAAAGTGATAGGAAAAAGACTTAGTACAAGAGAAAGACTTGAGGAATCTTACTTGGTTTTTGTTTAGTTTTCAGACATCAAGCCAGCAAGACCTTCTTCCCTAGGGTTCTTTCCCTGTGGACTTTCCATGGTCACGTCTGGAATAATGCAGGTGAGCACCAGACCAGGTCAAAGTTGACTCATTCAGAAGAGAAGAAGAAAATACACATCTATTCAGCTATCATCCCCTATTTCTAATTCCTTTAGTGTAAAATTGTGCTTGATAAGAAGCTTCTGCTATAGAAAACTTTTGCTTGAGATATTTTGATAGACTCTTCCAAGTAAGGACTCTGTGTAGCAAAACATGCAATGCTTTCACCTTGCACAAACTGCGATTATAGAAAACAAAAAAGAGTTTACTAAATTGAAATTTTAACACTTTTCTACAGAATTGCAGCTGGTTACCTTAATTTTAAGAAACCAGTCCAAAAAAGGCATAAGCTTGTATCAAATGAGAGCTTTTCTAAGAATGAGATTGCAACAAAAGAACCTATTTTTCATGAGCTTCAAATTTCACTGTATATTTCATGGTTGTTGTACAAGTTGGAGTAATATCTGCTGTGATTTATAGAGGAGCGGCGCTGTAAGAAGCCTCCCTTCTAATTATAACTGGTTATGAGGTACATCACTCATACCAGCCTGAAATTTAGTTCCATCTTGAACATGAGCTTTTTTTTTTCCTGTTTATTGTCACAAACTGGCCACAGAAATGCTGATAAAGACATTACAGAAAACGTTATTAACTTAATCCCTTCCCTGTTGAGGTTCCTTCTTTTAATACAAACTTCTTTCGAGTCTTTGTTTACGCATTGCAATGTGTCAGGCAGCAAGCATTATGTCTCTTACAGAAAGTTGTGCAATGAAAGCCTTTCCTGTTCCATGGGCTCCATTAGGCAGAACGGCTGACTTTGACAGAATGTACAAAAGAACCTATAAATCCAGTGATTCCCTCCACTTTTACAGGCAGTCTGTGCAAGGGCTTCACACGTAGAGTAGATGTTTCATTTGAATGCAAAACATGCTAAAATTTGTACTGAAAAGCACTTAGGCTTTAAAAACATGCCATAATTCTAAGAAGAAAAATGCCTGACGTTTTCTTTTGGCTGATTTCAAATTCATATATATTTTAAATGATCTATAGAGCCTAAGCTGTGCATTTTATCCAACAGAATGATAACCATTCCCATTCCCCTCCATCTAATCCACGGATGGTCTTGATTTATTGGCCAGTCGTGCATAGTGCACTGTCCCTCAGTATCAGAAACTTGTACTGTAATTTTAATTTTTGTTGTTGCTGCTGCTGCTGCTGCTATCTGGATGCAGGGCTTGCCATGAAGATAGCATGGGCTTACCCTGCAAACATAATTGATGCTATCGAAGATAATGATTTAGGATATCATCCATCTCCAGCACAGCTTGCCATTACACGACTTGTTCTTGCAGGTATCTGATTTGTATCATAGACGAGCTGGCTTGATTGCTGTTTTGCCATAGAGTAATAGTTCCCTGGTTTCCACTGACATGCTGAGTCTCCCTTGATCACTCAGGTGATCAGTCAACACATGAGTTAATTATGGGTGAAGGGGTGTCTGAAGCCCAAAGATCAAAAGATACGCACCAGGTCTTCTCCAAGTCATTATTCACCTTCTTAAGCATCAGGCAGTCAGTTCGGATTCCTGCCTCCTGCACTGTCCTTAAATAAAGTGATATAACAGTAGGAAAGCTGAATTAGAGCCTCTGTAAGAGACAGAATGAAACATTTGATTTCTCCAAAAGAAGAGAAAAAGAAATCCATGTGAGCAAGACTGCCTACATGGGGGAAGTCAGGCGTGCTCACGTTTACTTATCATTTAAAAAAACCCCAAACAAACATGTAAGTAATCAATGGTAGGTGTTTAGAGGTGGAAAAGCCAATATTTTGCCACAAGGTCCTCACCAGCTTCCCCAGTGAATTTTCTCAGGTTTTAACTGGCATTTCAAGGAAATTATCTCAGATATTGAATCACATATTTACATCCATGCACAAAGAATAGAATTTATTGGCATAAATTAGGAGCTACTGGACAAAATCATTAGAAGCCCTCCTAAAATGTAAAGGAAAAGCAGTTCTCAAAACTTTCTTTGTCTATTTCAACCACCCTCAAAACTCAAATGCATGCATTAATATTGCCAGAAGCTAATTACAAAATTACAATTACTGTGCTGGATCACCTCTGTGAGGTTCGCTCCTTTGGGCCATGCCCTGCATTGCTGTGGGGAATGGGCAGCGCAGCACCATGATCTCCCTCCTGCTTTAAGACCCCGAGAGCCATATGCAACTTGTTGGACAAGCCTGTTGAGCAGATGAGACCTACAGCAGCAAAGAGCTCGTGGTGTTGTGCTGCAGCCACAGGGTTACTTGTGGGGGTAGAAAGAACAATCTCCCCAGCAGTAATTACTTGAACTCACTTGGGTACCAGCTCAACACCTGCACCACTGAGCTACACCTGTATTTGTCCACCAAGACCGGTTTCGCCACCTCTGTGGTTTTCATGTTGCTCTATTAAAGGGAAGACAACTGAGCAGTATGCCTCAAAGGTTTATTTCCTAAAAAAAAAAATCATTATTCCTCCACCTGAAGTCACCCTGCCTTTATTTGGGAGGCAAAAGGAACTAAATCACTGAGTTGCAAATTTGAAGAGATACTTCGTAAGGTCAAACACTCAAAGGACTTCAGTGCAAGTGTAACTCAGTGCACACCACTCCACATATGCTTTCTTCCATATGCAAATAGATGCTATGGATGCACAGCCCACTTGCACGTATCTGCACATGCCAAAGGGATTTACACATGTTAATACTTGGAAAGCAAAGTGAGAATGTATATAAAATGGCATGCACAAAGTGCATTCATCCATGTGCATATCCCTCTGGAGGCAGCACTACTTGGATGTGTTTCTAAGTGGAAGAACAGTTAAAAATTGATATGTCACCCTCTCTCCAAAACCTAATGATTACAGTCTGTTAATTACACCGCATCTGCTGGAACTTTCAGCAAATAAATTGTGGACCTGATCTATTATTTATAATACCAACAGAAATTGCAAATAATGTTTTAAAGTCTCCCATATGCAGAGTGGTAGCAGAAGCAAACGATGCCACGTTGTCCCTATCCTGTCACTTCCCCATGTAGGTACCATATATTGTGACAAAGCAGCTATAATAACCTTTTCTAAATTTTACTTTCTGCAGATGGAGAGAAAGCAGTGAGAGAATATAAAGACTCACATAAAGGAAAAGAACACTTTAAAAATGTTCAGAATATCATGTACAATTAGAACCAGAGTAGCTCTGCAACACTGCAGGCCACGTCTTGCTACTGCTTTGAGCCAAGATTCCCACAGCCTGGGATTCCTCGTTGCCTTTGAATGCCCAACAAGTAGGCCTTTGGCAGGGTCTGCTGGGGAGAGAGTTATCTTAGCACCATCATGCCTTGCATTTAGGCTTTAATTGTGGCATCTCTTTTCCTGGTGTGAAATCCATATGGATTCGCCAAATCCCCCTGCTTTTTCAGGCACTTGAACACTGGTACAAATATAGAGTGGCTGATGTGCTCTGCCTTGCACAGAGCTCTGAACCACAGCCACACTTCCCACCACCTCCTGTTCTCTACGAGCAGTACCTGGCGTTAGCACCGCTGTGGTTTCTCCAATAGAACAATTCAGCCTTGAAGCAAATAATTGATTTTTTTTCCTCCCCAACAGCTGGCCCAGGAAACAACGTGAAGTTTGAAAGTCAGGTTGGATCCTCTCTTCCTTGGCTTCCTCAAACCAGTAACAACAACTCCCCAGAGCAAATGGCAATTGTCTGGTGTAAAGTGGAGCAGAATTGCCACCTTCTGCTGTGGAACAGAAACAAGAGCTTTGCACTCATTATTATTACTATGAGACCTGAGCATTAGTTAGCTGGCCTTGTTATACAACTCTAGCCAGCCCACTTATCCACCAGAAAGCAAATAACCACTCAGGCTGAAGTTTATGAAACTTCTGGGCTTCACAAATGTGTTTCGTGGATTTCTGGCAGTTGTCTGAACGTTCACAAATAATGTGATGCCAGTAATCACAGCAAGTCAAAGCTTGACACTTCTATTCATAAATCAGGAGATGTTTTATTTTTACTGCTTGAACATTTCTGTTCCCAAGCACGATTGGATTTGAACCATCAAGCTGGAGGTGAAAGGACCTTTATTTAATGTATTTGTTTAGGTTTATATGAAATATAAAAAAGTGTCTATGCAGGGCTCTAGTCACCTTTCCCATATATTAAAAAAACCAGGCCAACTCACACAGACAAAAATAAACTTAGTAACTTTCAAAAGGAAAGAAGGCACAAAAAAAGCCTCTTGGGCAGAGACCTCAAATCTTTCTATATAAACCAAACACTTTTGCAGACACTATTTCTCTCATCTCCAGAGCCTGGGACATGAAGAGATGTGTCCCTCAGGTCAGCAGAATTGGGACTCTCCCAGGTCAGGGTGGAAAGAGAGCATTCAGTCCTGCTGCTGCCGAGCAGATCTATCCAGTATTTTCTCCCTTAAACCAAGAGGACTTCAGCCAAAACGCCTCTGTGGCTTGCAGCTGCAGCAGTATCACTAGGGAGACAGAGCAATCCATTAAGCAAAGAGAATCCAAGATCCAAGACTTGATGCCAAGAATCTATTTCAGCCTCCCCTGCAAGCCCACAGACACAGGGCAGGTCCTGCAGCACCACTGGTGAGTGCTGGGGCTGGAAACTCCCACTCATCGCTCCATGGACACGGACAGCATCCACATCCCACCCTGCCCAATGCTCCCCTCCATGCACTGCACCTGCCCCCAGGGCCCCCTGGCACGGGGATTTCTCCACTCATACATTGTGAAGTAGTTTCATTCAACCAATTCCTCCTTCCACGGTCAGAAAATTAAGTAAAGTTGTTACTCAGAGAGTAGAATGCAGAAGAGAAAACCAGCCTAAGTACTTTGAAGTCTAAATTAAAACAAATCCATTAGGATTTTCTTCCACAAGGCAGATGGCCCCTGCAGGCCAGGTTGTGTCCTTCTGCTGCTGGCACCAGCCAAGAGCACCATCCACTGTCCCACTGAACATCCTCTTTCCTTTCAGTCTCCTTTTAGAGTGGGGAGAGGTACACGTGGGGAGGCAGGGACAGAGGAGGGAGACATATCCTTGTAAAATTGGCTTTTCTCCTCATATGGTCAGAATGCACAAATCTTTTAGTGACAGCTTGGTCTCCTCAGAGACAATCCCAATTCTCCTGGAGAAACATCCCTTCCAAAGTAAACACAGAAGTGACAGAGGATCAGCTCTTTACTCTTTTGAATGCTGCAGAAAGGAAGCACCCAAAAGGCTGCAAGCAGTTGTCACTCTGACACGCTGTAGGTGATATTTTTCAACACATCTATGCAAAACCAAAACACCATGTCCATGCTTTTTCACTTGAAGCTGGCAACTTTTGGAAAGGTTTCTATTCAAAACATTGAGCTGAGGTTCCTCTTGGACAAGAATTGCCAGCAGGAGACAAGTTGAAGGAAGACCAAACCTGTCCCTTCCATCCACCCTGCCTCTCAGCAAGGGCTGCATCCCATCAGCAGCTGCCTGAGGTGTGGGGACGCTGCATGCAGGAAAAAGAACTCCTTCCCTGAGGTTCTGCTCTAGCCAGAGTAGATTTGGATAAGGATCAGGATCCACTGCAATGAGGCATGTAGAGCACAGTCAAACTTCCTCCCCTCCAAGCATCCAAAAAGCAACCTGACCTGATTTTCTCCTGGACAACTCAGCATGTGAACGGGCCAGTTAATCAAAACCACCTCCCAACTGCAATGACATCCTGCTGCCTTCTGACACTTGCCACTTCCATAACACCATTTACAGCTCCATTGTTGTAACAGGAAGCCCTGAGGAGGAACTGGCTCCTACAACATGTTGCCATCACATTTTAGCCAAGGCTGAATGTAGGTGCAAATCTCTCTACAAAATACAGCAGAGATCTATTAAAGGCATAATTTCCCTGGCACCAAAATGTTATTCTTTTAGCAGGTCTGCTTCTTCCCTGGGATTCTGATGAAGTGTGCTCTGCTGTACTACGAAATACACCATGTTTGGGTGTGATACACAGAAAACATCTTTGTTTAACACAGCTTATCTTTTTTCATGTCACTTTTCTCTTGGATTTCTTTTCTGTGCACTGGAAACACATTATTGTGACAGTTACACTCCTTTACTGGGAGGCTTTGCTATGTCACCTGCAGTGTCAGAGGCAGGACCAGATTCTCCCCAAAACACAGGCTGGGCAGTTTGATACAACAGAAAGGAATATAGAACAAATAAAGAACCAGGAAAAGCAATACAACACTCCTGTCCAAGTGGGCTACAGGGGCATTTTCCAGCCTGAAACACAGGTCTGCAAAAAAACAAATAAAAACCCCAAATAACAAAAACAAGGAAAAAAACCCCCAAAAACTAAACTGCTATTTCCTCTATGATGCTCATTCTTCCCTTTCTCCACACTTACCAGAGTTAGCATGAGAGCTCAAGAAATCCAGGAATACCACCAGCACATCCACTTTGCTAGGAAGAGGCAATGTGGTAACAAAGCACAAACTAACCCCGCCAATCTGGAGTACGTTCCTCTCACAACTGTCACTCTTGTAATTTCTTCCAGATCCTTCAGAAACTGCAAAGAGGAACACATGGTAAATAAAACTGCTTGGCAGAGAAGGATTCGTTTTGCTGCTTCATTGTGACCTTCTGCAAACACCTGGCAGGATGAAGTCCCATGAGATACTTGCTCTGATAGCTCCCCACTGCTGCACTCAGTGTGGTGAACTGGTTCAGCAAAGCTCTACCAAGAGCTGGGTGGGACAGAGAGATTTCTCTCTTTTGGCAGGAGCAAACTGTCAGAGCAGCTCAGCCACTTCACACAACCTGCCCCATGGCTGCCTTCATTGGAACAGGCAATGTTCCCAATCCCCAAGCCTTTATGCATCCTTGTTTCCATCAGCAATGCTCCCTGAGCAGCTCAGCATCTGGGCATGTCCCCACTTGAGCTGGGCTGCACACCCAGCTCAGCCCAGCTCTGCTTGCACTCCACAAAGCAGGCATTCATCTCCCTCAAAGCCTTGCAGGAGCTGCAGGTGAGTGCCAAGCACTCCCAGGTGGGGTGTGCTCCTCCCAGAGCCCACTGCTGGGTCTCCTCTCAGGCCAAACCACACCCCAGAAATGCCACTGATGCTTCACTGAACTACTCGGCAGCTCCTGCACTCCTGCAGAAATTCCACTTCGCAACCAGACAGCTTCAAATTAACACTTCCCATATCCTCAAAAGGTGCTGCAATTTTCTGGATGCCTGCTCTTCTCCTCTCCTCCTGTCAAAACCTCACTGCTTCACAGGAAGGGTTCAAATTTCATTGGGTGAATGGGCAGAGAAAACACCATGATTTTCTTTCATCTCATTATGATGATGCTCACTCAGGGATTCCTGCTATTGCCCTATTTTCTGTAAATAATATAATGTGAAAGATGGGAGCCATTCTTAAGACAGATCATGTCACAACTTATGTACCTTTCTGCTTTGAGCAAAGGCAGATTACCCTGAACTTCTTTGGCAACACCACAAACCTCTAAAAGGAAGGATGGACTGAAGTTCCTTTTAGAACAGCCTAGGAAAGTCAGAATTTCTTTTTTCCTGGATTTTATCTCCAAGTCCCTTGTACTCAAATTGAGAGACCTGAGTAGCTGATTGAGGTCCCAAATTCTGGATGAGGTTAAGGGGTTGTAGTGCCACAGTCACTGTTCACCCTTGACTCTTTTGGTATCTGCTTGAGTTTTCTGAGCCTAGTGGCTTAAACCAGTCATGTGTTTTCCCCAGAGGGATATTCAGCAGGGAACCAGCATCTGACAAGCAAATTCACCTAGTCCAGAGGCCAAGCCAACACTTTGATAGCAAAAAGATTGGGTTCAAATCCAAATTTGGGGCCCCAATTCATTCAACAGTGGCTGAATTTGTGACTTCCCCCTGTACCTCACTCCCTCCTAAGCAGAGTACACAGTGGATCATACTTTCAGGATTGCTTTATGGAAAAGTTATATTAAGGGTAATTCAGGTGCTTCTGGTAAAGACCAGGCCAGCAGCTGAGGCAGGAGGCAGGTGTGTTACAAACTTCCTTCCCACAGCCCTCAGCACAAGGGACTTTCCATGTCTGCTGTTGGATTTCAGATTCATTAAAGCCAGGCAGGAAGACATGGCTCATATGCACACAGTGCTTTTCCTGCTGATCAATAAGCTTCCTTCCTGCCTGATAACTAAACCACTTATAATATTAACAGTGTTATTTAAGACCTGTGGAAACTCAGTCTGATTCAAGCAAACCAGAAATATCTTGACCTAGATACTGGGAACAAAACAATTTTGAGTAAACTTCGGGACTGCCCTTTCTTCTATCATTGCACTTGACATTTTATTGGGGAATTGGAGCAAAACTATTTTACCCCAAATGTTCTTACACCAGCATACTTATTCAGAGAGAAAAATCTTTCTGACACTTTCCCCCTCTCAACTTAGATTAAAAGGGGTGCATTTTAGAGTCCATTAATAAGGGACATGGACTGCCCTTTCAACAACTGCAGTTATATATTATATCAGAATATCAGAAAGAATAAATGAGACTCAACTCTGTGTTCTTCTGAGGATAAAAGGACCATGAGGAAACAAAGAACATAAACAGTATTTTCACCATGTTAAATGTGTGCAAGCTCAAGAAAGTGACCTGCACTGTAAGAGAGGGTCACTGATGCAGAATGGTTCAATAAATGTTTTCAGAAGCACCATCAGGCTGTTGCTTCTTTGGGCTTTAAGTAATGCTGGGCACATTTTGCAGCACCTTTGCAAAGCAAGGCCTTGCTTTCCTCAAGGTCCGTACCAAAATTCATAGGTTTCCCCAAGAAGGCACACCTGCACAGCTTGTCTAACATACCCAACTGCAAAGCTCAGGGCTGACTTGAGTATCCAACCTTCTGTCCAGAGCAGGAGCCTCACCTGGACTTCAGAGTCTAATCTAGCTTATTTCTGCTTATTCCTCTTACCCATGCAAATTTTGGTGCTTACCTCTACATGTTCCCGTAGATGGAGCATTTTAAGTGTTTACCTGCCTGGAAGACAGTCTGCTTAACAGAAGGTAGCAAAGGAAAAGAAGGACTTTCAGAAAAGATCAAATACATCATAAGCTTGGCAGACACTGTAGCCCTGAAACAGCAGTTTGAAACTTGCACCATAACAAATCTTCTCCTATACATTATCTCACAGGAAACAACACATGATAAATTCTTAGCACAATGTGATTCCCCTCCTTCCTCCTCCTCCCCACTTCAGAAAGATTTAACATCTAATTCAGCTTTTGACGAGCTGCTTCATCACTGCGGGAATGCTGTTGATCTCTGTCGGAACCCTGCGGCCTTGGACAGAACAAACTGAAAGGGGAAAAAAAAATTTTGGCCGTCTGTAATGATAAATAAATACATTACAGGATACAACTCTGGGGAATGGAGGCTGACACTGACTGAGCACCATGACCTCCACACAACTGCCAAGTCTCCACCGCTTAACAAAAGTCAACTTTTGTTTGCCTTCTCCCCCCTCAATGACAATTTCTTAAAGAGCAAATGCAGGATGGAAAAGGGAAAAAAAAATAAATAAAACCAATAAAAGATAGAGAGCTCCAAATCTGCCTCATCTGCTGCCCAGAGGCACTTCGGTTTTGACAGAACAGTATTTTATTTCTTTGGTCTCCTGGAAATTGGGGGAAACCAGTCCATGCTGCATCAGCAGCAGCAGGACAAGGAAGCTGCGCCACAGGGAATGCTCAAATCCCTTTAAAAATTTTTTTGCATTAGGATGTGCCTGCCTTCAGGCTAGTTCTTGGCTCCAATTTGATTTTCTGTCTACTTAAGTCCCACTCACAAAATCAAATATGTATTTCAGCTGTTGGGTCTTCACATTGATAGCAACAATAATTAAGTAGAGAGGAAGCAATTGGTTACCCCATCAGATAAGCCACCTCCTCATCTCTGGAAGCCTCACCCACTTGCATCAACCTGTTTCCTAGACTCTCCTTTTCCCCATCTCTCCAATCTCTTTCCCACTTCTCTCCAATCACACAGAAAGGTGATACCTGCTGCCACCTCTCCTCATTTTACAGATGCACAGAGTGATAAATAATGTGACAAAGTCAGTCTAGTCAAAAACCAGGTATGGACTGGAAGCATTAACTCTTGTGTCTGCATTGTGCTTACTAAGGTATTACTCCCCTAACTCCATGTGCTTCATGGGAACCACAGAGGACTCAGCCTGATCATACAAGTCCACAGTCAAGTCCCCAAGACCCTTCAACACCTTAAAGCAAAATACAGCACACAAAACCCCTCACTAACTCTGATAAAGCTCATTCCAGCCCAGAAAGAGAAGAGCTTCCCCAGCCTGGTGTTAATCAGCCCCACTGGTTCGCTGAGTGATTCATCCCCGGCACAAAGCCGATGTAGCTGCAACACTCCAGGAGCCCACGCCAGCATTGCTTCCCAGAGCTTCGCTGCACCCTGCAGAGGCTCCAGCTCATTCCAAGCAGTCTCAGGGATACAAGGCACAGCTTGTTCCAAGCGTTTCTCCTGCTCCCTTCACTCCCCTAAGAGATGTCTCCTGCCAGCTCGCCCCGTCTCACTGCCACCAACACCGGGCTCTATCTTCACAGCTCTGGGCTTGCAGATCGTTTAACTCAGCTATTCACCAAAGCACCTATTTAATCCACTCTGCTCACAGTTGCTACTACTAAAATACTTTGTGTTTTCAAATGTCCTGTGACTACGTATGCTTTGTAATATCCTTCTTATTTCCCCCATCACCTGTCCTTTGTATACACAGCAAAGAGGATAAGGGAAAGATGATTACACTCGTCCAAACACTGGAAGACTCATGATTCAATCCCTTTATCTTTTGTCTCTGGTTGACATTTTTAATTTCTCAATCTATCTTGTTTCATTCTCTTTAGGTTTAGAGGATTGGAATGGTTCACTTTCAGTTAAGGGTAGGATCTTTCTAACATGTCTTCTTACATTTGAATACTCTCCTGAACATTTTCCATTGCTTTGAAATTCCCTCTGAGAGTAACCGGAGAAAAGTAGTTTTCTTCAGCTTCATCAATTCCCTAAGACTGTTCTGCCAGGGAATACTTACTTCACTTTAATTATATCTTTGACTGTCCCTGTAGTTGTTTCCTGCAAGTGTAAATTGAGTGCATTACAGTCTCTGTTAGCAAAGGGCTGCTCGATGCACTGTGGGGGCTGCACTTACACACAGATTTCCATAAAATCAGGCAGGAGTTCTAAGTGGTGCACAAGCATTCCCCAAACCACCACTGAACTCATGTCTTGACCTGCCCATCAGAACAAGATTGACACTTTCTAGGAGAGAGCGCATGAGGAGAAAAAAATATCAGAAATAAATATGAAATCCATTTTCAAAGCCATACATCCCAAACCTTTCACTTGAGTCAAATACAGGAAAACCCAAAAAGCAGGACAAAACAGAAACCAGCCCAAATGCAGAGAAGCTCTGCCTCTGATGCAGGTACAACAGAAGCATGGGCCCCTCTATCTCAGTCAACAGTTTTGAATGTGAATTCCTCCCTTCAGAACCCAAAGAAGCCTTTGCTGTACTCAGCAACTCATCCACCACAGGCAGCAGCAGAGGGGATCTACTGTGACCTGTGTCTGTAGCTGAGGGGAAATGCAAAGCTTCTGCAGAAATCAAAGTGGGTGGAAATCAGCTGTGGACATCTGGGTGGACATTATCTGCCAGTGCAGTCCTCTCTGCTGGCCTGCTTCTCCCTTGCTGCTGCAGATCTCCTACGTGTGCACGCTCTGCCTGTGTGTTTAAACAAAAAGGCTGATAAGGAGTACTTGTCTGTCAGCAATATCTGAAGCCCACGGCTCTTTGAGAGCATTTGGGTTTACTTGGCGGGTCATGCTGACTCCTTGTGAGCTGTTTATCATGACTAAAAACTCCAGAGATTGGCACTATGCCAGTGTCTTCCCTTCTCTTCCCTCCCCCCACCCCTTTCTCCCCTCCTGGGTATTGATGCTACATCAAAACAAACCTCCAGTTCACATAGCAACAGAACATTTTTATATAACCCCTGCATGGGAACACTGCACAGGCCGTTGGACAACCACTTGCAAGCACGTTAGGTAATTCCAGGATATTTTGCTGGTTTTTGTCAAAAACACCCCTGACTAAATGAACTATAAAATGGGAAGAGGATCTTTTGCATGTGGGCCAGATTTGAAACACAACTTGGCACCACGGACATCAGGGGATTAGGGCACCTATTGGTTCCATATTCTAAATTTTGCCATTTTCTATCTCACTTGGAATCAAACTGGGGAGTCCAAAGCATTTAAGCCAGTTTGTGCATAATGTAATTGAAAGCAAAACAATGCTGAAGGGATCTGCTGAGTCCAGGCTTTAATATGACAAAGACTGAAATTTAGATTTTGGTAGACACTGAAAACTCCCATTGCTATCCAAAGAAGGGATATCTGTGCAGACTGTGTACTTACACAGCTATAAACCAGCCAGGTCATCTTAACTTCACTTCTCTCATCCTGTAACAAAAGGTTAGTCATTTCAATAAGGACATAATAAATATGTAACTTCAAATCTTTTCACAGCATGCCCATCTCATCTTTACATTGGGTTAATCCCATCTTTCAGGGCTTCCACTACTTGGCTGCAAGGATCACAAATGGGGAGAAACTGAGGACTTTTACTGCTTACCACTGATCCATAACAAGAATAGGACACCAAGAAGGGCAAATCAGGACCTACAGTAACACTAGAGCCACTATTTACTCTCTGGTAATATCTTACCTGTGTACATTGAGTTCAGTTCATCATAAGATCTTGGATTAAGGACAGAACTTTCCTCCAAGCCCTACTGATAGCAATCACTGAAGATTTTTACCTCCACTACCAGCATCCCAGGATTTCCTGGGAATTTCAGCAAGTTACTTGCAGTTCCCAGGCTTTAGGACACTGCTGATGACTTCGACTTCTCCTGCTCTTTTCCTCTAGTGTAATACAGCCTTTTGATCTTTTTCATTAGGTCTTAAGTAAGTCACTGGAAACATTTTGTGGTGAGTAGGTGGTATGGGAAATATATTCTCTGGACCTTTCCAGACTAAACATCTACAGCCTGATTGCTTCAGTTGTAGTGTAATGCACCGGCCCAGTGCTCCTGCACCATTTGCAAAAGATAATAGTTAAGGTGTATCTATCTATCTAGGTTATTATATCGTGCACATCATTAAAGGATAATTCATACAGCAGCTAAAATACAGGTAATATATGATAAAAATTATGGACTAACTTTTGTAGCTCTAGAGAAACTCTTCTATGTACCATTTTCATTACTACAATGATAGAAGTGGCAGGATATCTTAATTAAGACATTCTTTTCCCCATTATCTCTTAATTCCTTTGGATAGTCCCATCTTCATGTTGACCATTTAACTGCCTGCAACAAAATAGGATGGACTAAAACCAAATCCTTTTTATAGGGGTTCCACTCCAACATATTTACTGTCCTCCTTCACAGCCACCCAGATGTATCACCAAAACTCTCAGGGCCAGGACACTGCAGCAAATACCTGGAGAGCAGCAGCAGGCTGGGGGAACAGAACATTTCCCAGCACAGCCATCAAAGCCTCCCTCACTGCTACCACAGCCCCTGCTGGCATTACTTGAGTCAAACCTCTGAGTGAACAAAGCTTAGATTAAAAATATATTTAAGAAAGTATCACAAAACTATGACTTTTCAACAAAATTACTACTACTACTACTACAAAAAAAGGATGGACCTGAGAGTTTACAGCACTTAAAGTTAAAAGTTATTATAAAAAATACTTAGGTGCTACTTCACTGTACCCCTTCTCCTCTCCACATCAGGGAAGATGAGCAGGTCACTCGAGCAGCAGCCCAGAGGTTCTCCCCTCGTGTAAAGCCCATACACAACATGCTGGGCTCACATGAAGAAAATTCTTTAGCCACATGTCTCCCAGCCTCAAACTGGCTCCAAAAAATCATCTGAAAGCCTCTAATTTTGCTAGCCCAGGAACACTCATGACTTCATATGGGCTTCACCTTTCCCTTACTCTAATGCCTTTCAGGTTCAGCAAAGCAGAGCCATAAAGGATTGTTAGGAAGTGTTAATGGGCTGCAGTGGCTCTGGAATCCAGCACTGGCTGGCAAATTATCACACCCCATTGTCACTTCATCAGTTGGCAGCCTGGGACAACACTGGTGCCTCGGTGCTCGGGGTTGCTCACATTGGTGAAGAGGCCAGGAGAGCACCCAAGGCAACTGCCCACCCTCAGTATCCGTCCTCAATATGCTGTGTAATCTTTGGATTTCAAGAGAGGATCTGCTTTTTTCTCCCAGCAACTTGCTCAGCAGTAAACTCATCAACTTAGTCAAACTTGCCTCCACACATATCTTGTCTCAAGCTTTCAAGAAATTCCTGTGCTTTCGTTTCTGGCAACAAACTTGGGAAGCCTTTTGGGGGAACACTCAATTCCTTGCTTTGTAGACCTAAAGCAGAATACAACCAGCATATCTAAAAGGCTGACCACATCATCTATTTCAGGTACATAACACGAGAGCAATGCAGAGAGAAACACATCTAGGAGGAAATTCAAGGCCCTAAGACAGGTTCTGTGAATCAGCATGAACAGCTCTCTAAAATGTAAAAATAAGGGAAACCAAATGTATGCAGCCAACTTGGTGAAGCTCCATTGGCAACCAATTATGCCCCGAGCCTTATTTTCAGAAGTGTGTGCATGTAATGGTGTGTGCAAAAATGAACAATCAATAGTGTCCTTCATTTATATGACTTGCCATGATTGCATCCTGCAGCCATGGTAACCGTGCCCCCACCTGAGGGGCTGCAGGAACAGCTATGCAGATTGTCTTGTGGGTTCCCATCCCAGCTGCTGAGAACACCTCGTTTTAAGGAACCTCAAACCCCAAAGTCATGTTTGACAGAAGAGCCTCCATAGCAGAGAAGGGGTTCGTGTGTGTTACGTGGATATAAATGCACACACATGAGGGCATTCATATGTGAACAGAACAACGTGATTGACTTCTTCTGTTACATTAGTGGTGACAGGAAGGAAGAAGCATCAGCTAAATCCTTTGCACGTGCTGCTGCTGCTCACAGGGTCAGTGAGGACACCGAGACCGCTGTGCCTCTGCCCCCCACGTGTGGATCTGTGAGCAGATACTCATTGGGACAAAGGGCTGACTCAAGATATGCTCCAGACAAGGGGGCAAGCAAGGCAGTGCCTAACTTCACTGGGGAACTCAGGGAGTGCTGGCAAGGCCAAACAATCAGGTGTACAACTCTTCTACACAGCACGAGCATCCCCTCAGGGCTCTGGTCCAATTAAACAAGGCTGAAGAAGGCCTTTGGAGAGTAAAGAAACCTCTTACTTCATCTTATGTTAAAACAAGCATAAAAACCATGCAGAAAACAGATGTTTGTCTCTTTTTTTAGAAAAATCCTGCTCACATTCCCAATAAGGAAGAATGGTTGCCCAGTCTCAGCCAGTGCAGTTTTTGGAACACCAAATCTCTATTGAGAGAAGCCCAAAGGTATGACAGGGAAGTGAAATTGCCAACTGATGCAGACACAGCTGAGTTGACCTTTTCTTTTCTTTTTCCTCTGGACCAGGCCAGGAAAAAAGCCAGAAGGAACAAGAAAAATATTTATTGAGTCTACAAGTGTTCACTTTCTCCATGCAATGGAAACCCTTTATGTCATAGGCACTGAAGAGAGGAGAGAAAGCCCTGCAGGGCTGTTTTAAGCCACAGCATTGCTGTTCTGGTGTCAACAGTTTTGAGGAAGAATCTGCACACTGGGGGAGTCCAAAGAGGCGCTGGGTGGGTGCCAGGAGCATCAGAAGTGGTGAAAAGTGCTGCTGCCTCCCTCATAGC
Source organism: Corvus cornix cornix (assembly GCF_000738735.6). NCBI lineage: Eukaryota > Metazoa > Chordata > Aves > Passeriformes > Corvidae > Corvus > Corvus cornix. The sequence goes on along the minus strand of NC_046349.1, from coordinate 4,568,983 downwards.
ATAGATTTTGAAGTCTGCTCTGCCCAAGAGTTTCTGTCCTGTGCCCTGCAAACACACACACTTGGCTGGCCTTGACACTGCCCGGGTCACTCAGCTCCTCCTGGGTTTTGTTTACTGCCTGGTGTTTTTGAGTACAGCGCATGGCATCTCCTCTGAAAGAAGTCCTAACAAGAAAAATAAAGCTTGTTTATCCAGTTTAACCACTGGATAAAGCCTAAACACATTGGATAAAGCATTCTACAGCCTCTACATTCATTATCAATTAATTATTGAAAGGGTACCTGTTGAGTGTTTTTAATATGCATAAAAGTAAAGACAATTCCAGTTGCCATGCAACTGACTGAGGATCATGTAAACATAAATGCAGTAGTTTCATTTTCATGAATAATCTTATGTATCTGGAGAGAAGGGCTCAGCAGAGCCACCACAGACCAGAGCAGAGGAGAAGCATTAAGGGTGCAGGGGAATTAACCACTTGGTATCTGTGAGCCTCTCTCTTAGGAATTAATTTGATTATCAGTGTAACAAAAAAGGCCAGGACCTTGTATCCACGGACTGAGGTACAATTGTTTGGCCCCTGGAATTGCATCCTGCAAGATTGACATGGAATATTTATATACGATGCAATCAAGAGAGGTCTTATTGACAATCAGCCATAGCTCAGCATGCAGCCTGATAAGACTTGTAATTATACAGATGAAAAAAGAAATGACAAAAGAGGTATGTGATGATTCCAGCTGATCTCTACTGCTCCACACAGACACCATCAATCTCTGCTTAGTTTGGTTTAAAGTACAGATGGTTCCACTAAGCATCAGAGATTCCAGTACCTATCCAGAATAAGATTGCAAACTTTCAAGAAATTTGCTAAAGAGATGAACTTTAGGAAAACAAAAATCTTTCTGAATTCAGACAAAATGTGGTTATTATTGTTATAAATAAGGAAATGGTTTAAAAGTTGTTTTATAAAATAGAATGAAAAGATACGCTTTTATTTCAGAAAAACTACTTTTAAAGTTGACAAAAATATTTCTTTTTTTACTTTCTCTTTACATTATTCTTTCAGTTTCCCTTGGAACAAACTTTGCTTTTTGGCATGGTTACAATGAAAAAAAAAAAAAGAAAAAAATTATTTGCCGAGTGCATAGACTGAACAACATAAAACCAGCAGAAACATCTCCCACATTTAGAAGCAGCAAGTAAACACATAGTTTCAATTCTATTCAATTTCTTTCTCCAAAACCCTTTCTCCTGTAGTCAAAACAATCTGATTTAGCTGTTAGCAAGCCCAAGTCCTCAGGTTGCTTATTTTCTCTGCTCTACTCTTGCAGAGGCTGCAGGGCGCCTTATTCCCATGAAGACCTGCACCCTCCAGGTGATGCAAATGTTATTCTCTTTACCTATTCCACAAAGTTTTTTCTTCCATCTCTCTTTTCCCTTTGCTGCTGACAGACCTGCCAGGGAGCAGACTCTCTTAGGTTGTAATTAAAGTCACAGGAGTAAGACCTTGAACCCCATTTGTGTAAGTGATTGATAGGTTTAGCTGATACATATTTTTTTTTTTAGGATTTTGTTTGTTGCTGGTTTTTTATACCTGCATACAATTTATAAGAGTAGGCAGCATGGTCTTAAACACAGCTCATATTACTCCTTAATGCACTCAAAAGAAATGTTTGGCATTTAACTTTATAATAAAAGGTATCAATTAGGAACTGTCAATGTTTTCAGTAGTGATATCTAATTACTGTAACTTGCTATAGGCTATCTTGTTAAATTCTAGTTGAATGACTAAGTATTCCTGACAAGTTTAATGCATTATTAAAGGTGTAATTACTTGGTTATTGCTCATGTAATTCTGAGTTAATTACATGACATCTAAATTCATCATTTTTATGTTTATTGAACTTTGGTAAATTCACTTTTAGCTATTGCTTGGTATTTACACCACAACTCTCTTCCACTCATTTTGAACTTAAAGGAGGTCCAGGAAGGGGAAAGGATCTACAGTCACAACAAGTCTAATTTTCTTATCAGTTTTCCATTTTCCTATGCTTTCCTTGCCTGCTGCCATTTAACCACATTGTGATTTGCTCAGTTTTCAACAGAAGAAAATTACGCTACAAGTTTTCAGATGAAGTGAAATGCTGATCCTACCGAAATCAGTGGCAAAGCTCTCAACCTGAGTAGTGACAGGAGTTTACCCTTGTGAACACTTGTTCTGGGAGCAGAGAATGAACTGTCCCAAGTGCAATGGGACACAGGATTTCCTTGGAGTTGGCATCAGCAGTCAGATGCCAAAGAGGCGTCTCCAAGAGTCAGTCATTGTAATTTCCACTCACAACATGCAGGAGAAACGTATAAATAAACAATGTACTTGAAATTCCCTTCTACTGCTATGCTTCCCCCCTGTACAATGCCTTATTTCCCACCCTGGATTTGCAAACACAGCCTCTTGTGCATCCCCCAGTTCGTACCACAGCCCTTTGCTCCCCAGGGTCCTCACTGTGTTGACCCACAGCAGGTGGAAAAGTAAATGCTGTCCATGCCACCAAATAAAAACCTTGACAAGCTCAAGTGCCATCATTATACAGTCAGTGAATCTGAGGTTATAAATCTTGCTTCATTCCCGTTTGGAAGAAAGATCTTCAATTAAGCAGAAATTGATTTTCTAATGATTTTTTTTTTTTTGCTGCTCATGATTGGTAGAATGTTTGAAACTGTTCCAGCCCAACAACATACAGACAGAACAATTAAACGTGTTGTAGCTGACAGCAGAACTGATTTTTAAGTCAGTGAATTCAATTTAGCCCTTTGATTTTTTGGCAAGACGTGCACCTTGCAACACTTATGAAGAAAGAAAATATTATCCTAGCTAACCTTTGCAACTCTCAAGCCAGTCAGAAAGCAAGGAGGAAATGCGATGGGGCTTGGGAAGCTGTTCTGATCTTATGGAATCCCTCACTACTCTGCAGTGCGTGTAACACTGAAATTAGTGCAGTTTCCAATTAAATAAATTACTTAAGTAGTTTGTGATGACTGAGACATTAGTGAAGGCTTGAATAAGTTATTTGGCAGATCAGATGCCACATTATCTTTGTTGATAATGATACTTAGGAAATTAGGGACCCACAATCACAGTTTTCAAGGCATATCTGAATTTTAGTGTTGATGGAAAAGACTCAAAATTGATCGATTCAAAGCCCACTAAGCTTACTTGGAGTTTTTCCATTAATTTCAAAGCTTTCCACACCAAAATTTAAGGCATAGCCCTTCTATAAAATAATACTTTCTGTGCACAGAGAACAATCAGAATAGGATTAAAATCCTATTAGATGTGAATTAAGCTAATAATTTAAACCTTACTCTACAATGATACGCTGACAGGCACTGGTTTACCTTCCAAACTCTCCAGATGTAGTTCTGATCCTACTAATTTTTTTAATAAGGTAGAATTAAAATTGAGATCCTTCCATCTACAGGACAATACTGAATGCAATTATCTATGTTGTGTTAATAATTAGTGGAGCTCACCTTGACCCACCACCTCTGGAGGGATTTAAAAGTCATGTGGATGTGGTCCTACCTGGGGCCATGGTTTAGTGGTGGGCTTGGCAGTGCTGGGTTGGACTTGGTGATATTCAAGGTCTTTTCCAACCTAAACAATTCTATGATTTCATGACACAGCTGTGACAGGGATGACACAAGCACAGGACAAAAAGACAAACTGCTCCCTGAGAAGTTGAAATGTCACTGTCAAAGCAACAGACAGGAGACTCAGAAAAATTGAGAATGCAAAGAAGCTCAGAGGCAACACTATTTGTCAAGGAAGACAAGAGGCAGTATCTCACTAGCAATTTAATCCTTGTTGTAATTTTGTAGGCAACTCAGACTTGAACAAAACCACTGGAGCACAGGCCAGAGCCGAGCCAGCCTGCACCACAAGTCACAGTCATTTCAAAGCTGGACCATAGTATGTCTCCAGTTTAATCCAGTTTAATCTTTTTCATCTGTAGATGATATTGGCCAGGAGAATCTAAATCTTGCTAGAATGAGTCAGTAAAAGTAGGTGCCACGTTTCCTTGAAGCAATCAAAGTAAATCCCATTTTCTATCAGTCTAATAAGGAAAGTTTGGAGATTTTCAGCTTGCATTTCCTAGTATGTTAATTTCATCTTTGCCCACATATTATTCTGCTTGATCTGACCTGAATCTGACTTATTGCATTTCCCAAACTACTTTTCACTCAGCGGTTAATTAAAAGATTTGGTCCCTGACACACTGCTTACAGCCCTTATTGGCACCCATTAGCCCAGCTAGACTAATTCTCCTGAAAAGCAAACCTCCTTATATTCCCAGGGTCAAAAGTTCACAGACAATTCCCTAAATCTTTAACATTCACTATTAGTTCATTATTTGAACCTACTCTGCTGTAAGAGGCTGTATTCAAATGTAGGCATAAAAAGTCATTCAAAAAAGACAGTTTCTCACAAAAATTCATCACTTGCCAGTTCAGTCCGTCTCTGTCTGTACAACATTAGGACTGTACAGTGCAAGAAATATGAAACTAATGTTTTTCAGCTTTCCTATGAGCACTTTTTTGTCTGATATACAACCAACAAAGAAAGTGCATGTTCTAATTTACACTAAGCAATTAGCACACGTATCATGCCTCAAAATAACCCCAGCAGTCCTTTTTCCTGCGCACACACCCAGAGCATGGCATTGTCTTTCAGGCACACACAGGACCATAATCCATACATGGACACCAACACACACTGAAAGCAGCAGCACCTCTATTCTGACAGTCCCACTTAAATGAAGGGAGTCAACATTCAGGAGCAGATCTCAGCTGAGGCTGTAAAGAAACACCCACTCGTGTTCACACACGCACAACCCCATTCTCTCACACATACATTTGTGCACGCTTACAGACACAGTGAACTTCACCCCATTTTAGAGATAAAAGATAAACCAGAATATTGAGATTTGGATCTAGGTGGTGGAGTCCCCAAAGCCCTGAATCTCTGAGAATCTGGCTCCTGGGTTTTGGTTTGAGCCCACATTTGCTGTACTGAGATGAAACTAGAAACAAAGTCAGTAGGGCAGGTGTGTGGGAAGGGAAAAAGGCAGAGTTTAATTATTAAAGCTATGTGGCTGTGCAAGCATCCTACTTAAGAGGAGTTGTCATTAAACTCAACCTTTCCCCCTTGAACCTGGTGTCTGGAATAGCTCAGACACCAATGGTGACCTTATGTATTTCTTTTAATTATTCTGAAGTAACCTCCTCCAGCTCACTAGGAGCCCTCAGCTACTTCAAGCAAAGACATTCTAATGATTTCGATTAAATCTTGGCCTCTCCCCAGCAGAGCACAAATTAAAAGCATTACTAGGAGGATACAAGCTTCAGCGCTTGGAAGTGTTATATAAAGAATGGGGAAAGCTGCCAAGAGCTTGTTGTCATTTCATATAGAGTGGGGGATGATTAACCCCTTGCGGGAATTTCATACCCTGGCAAGATCACACGTCTCACTCCTGGGGGGTTTGCTCCTCGTGACCATCCCCCACATTACACTTTACACCCTTTTCAACTTGTTATTTGGATAATATATTCTTCCAATGAAGCACTGTCATATTTAGGCTCTGCAATGAGCTGTTATACTGACGGAATTTGGAGAAAAGAGCTCTAACTGGGCTCTACAAATCCCTTTCCAGAAGTGTTTTACCCTGTCCAATCCATGGCTGCACTTCCACACAGAATTATCATGGGTAAACCATGATGCATGCCTAAAATAAATGCACAAAAATCTTAAACAATTATCTCAACCACAAGAAGTGGGAACTAGGCAAATTTGGTTTAGATCCTGGTGTCGTTATAAGCAACAGACTTGTACGTTCAGCCTCTCCTCACTTTCTTTCCCATTTCCTATCTTGTTAAAATGCAAATAATGAATCTAAATGATTGAAAAGTACTTTCAGGTATTTGGATAAAAAAGTTAAAAGGTAGATGCGAGACCAAACTGCTCCTAGAAAGGAGTAATTGTCACATAAGTCATCAAAAGCTGATTTACCCAGGCTCCTATATGCAAAAACAACATAAGCCTACAAATCCTGAACCTTCTCCTTCACATGTGACCACCCACACTCAGCAAATGAAAAAAGCTATGAAATAGAAACCAGCCATCCAATAGTAACCATCCATCTAACAATCCATCCACTCCACCCACTTTGCACAGCACTGTTTGACTACCTGGATGGCAGGCAGCAGCTGTTCTGCCCTCTGAGATGCTAAACCCTCCCCAATATTCAGACATGCCACAGGCTCTCATGTGCAATGTAAATCAGAGGGTCAAAATTCATTCGTTTCCAGTAAAAATGTAAAATCAGTGCGAGAAAATATTCCTATGTTCAAGCTTTTGGTCTAGTATTAGAAAATCAGAGAACTAAAGCATCCCAGCAAAACCTTGTAGGATCAATCTAGAGAATATATTTTGAAAGGTGAGATAAGACACTGCTCTGGGAGGTGACGTGGGGGAGCTGACACAGCCTTGAGATGTCTCACCCTCCAGATTTATACAAATGAAATCAAGGAAGCACTAAACCAGCAGGGGATTATTATCTCTAGAGATAACTACAGACAGTTTCATTTTAAAAACAATCAGCATCATCATCACTGTATTTTCCATTTATTGAAACACAGGAATGTGAGGGAATATCCAGCTCCTTCCAGAAGTCAGAGCAACTTCCTTCCTAAAGAAAAATTTCTATAAAAAGAATCAACTCACTTCATTTGTTCCTTTTTTTTTTTTTTAATGCTGTGCTGAGCCTGTGTTTGCCCCCTGCCTGCATCTTGCCAGCCCTAGTGCTCACTGATATTCCTATTTCTACCCAACAGTAGAATACATTGGCTGCACCTTGGTGATGTCCAGAGGAGCCCATGAAGATGCTCCAAGGGCTGGAATGCCACAGCTATGGAGACAGAGAGTTGGGGATGTTCAGCCTGGAGAACAGAAGGCTTCAGGGAGACCTTAGAGCACTTTCCAGTGCCTGAATAAGCTTAAAGAGAGATGGAGAGGGACTTTGGACAAGGGGCTGGAGTGACAGGACAAGAGGGAATGGCTTTAAACTGACAGTCTCAGATCAGATATTAGAAAGGAATCCTTCCCTGTGAGGGTGGGGAGGCCCTGGCACAGGGTACCCAGAGAAGTTGTGGCTGCCCCTGGAAGTGTCCAGGGCCAGGCTGGACAGGGCTTGGAGCACCCTGGGACAGTGGAAAGTGTCCCTGCCATGGCAGGGGTTGGAATGAGATAACCCCTATGGTCCCTTCCAAACCAAACCAGTCTATGATTCCATGATCTTAATTTAAAGGATAAGGATGTAATTGCCCAGATTACGTAGAAGAGTTTAAACCTACATTAATGCCACGAAACCAGATTTCGCTCAGCTGAGTGGTGTGAATTTTTCTTTGCTTCCTTTCTTTCTTTCCTTCACTACCAAAGACCTTCTCAGTGTCCTTCCTCTCTCTTCCTTTAACACCCATTTGTTATTTGGCATTGAAAAGAGAGGGGAAAATCCAAAATTCAAATCACAACTTCAGTTTTGCAGTGAGAACATGCAGATTGCCAACGTTTTACATGAACACACTTTGTATTTTTCAACTGGCACTACTTTAAAATTGTTTGAAAAAGTTCCACTTTCTCTCAATAAAAGCTCTGAAGCCACTTCAGAAACAGAAGTACAGGGCTGAAGGTAAGAAGAGGAGAGGGTAGAAAGATTATTAACCATATGTAATAATCACTGCACAAAAAAAGTGCTTAAATATGTCTTTTTCTTTGATCCCTCATTTTTACCCTCCTATTGCAATGCACCAATGCTGTTCTGCTGAGCAACTCAAGTTGAATATTCCTTAATATAATAAGAAATCCCCAATCAATTATCATGTCAAATCAGGAAATAATTCCCTACACTACATCAAAAAGACCCACTCCTACCTTTTGTCAGTCACTGGATTGAAATAAAGAGGTAGCTGCACACAAAGCAAGCTGTCATGTCAAACAATACATCCTTCACTCATTTGAGATATAAACACATTAAAATGTGGCAGGAGGAAAAGAGTCAGTCGAACCTGTTTAATGGAATTGGCTAATTGGATAAATTACACTTTGATAATGATGATAATCATTGAGGAGACATCTTGTCCCATAGTTCTGCTGTTCTGTACTTTGCTTGCTACTTCCCCTTCTCACTTGATTCCTTGTGCTAGAAAATGCAGTGTAAAACACCTAAAGGACCCAGCTCTGCTTGACTGAAGGTTTCATCCACACCCCTTTATGTAACCCAGGGTTTTGGAGTTGTAAGAAACTCAGTAAATTGGGATTGTAGTCACAATAAGCAAACACAGTCCTCAGAATCACGTTCCAGATGATGATGGGAAACCGAAAAATTATTTGCTCTGAATACATATCACTTTTCACACACACAAAATTCCTTCTATGAATTCATATTGCTGGAAAACATGTAGGCTGGAATAAATAATATTAACCAGCCTGCCATTAGCATATGGCAGGCACACACTTTGAGAAAACTTTGACACTAAGCAAACATTTAATAATTAGTGTTAACTATCCATTAATAGAATTGATATATACATTTAATAATCAGTGTAATTATCCATTTATAGAATTTAAATATTTGGTTCTAAAATAATAATTTTAAAAAAACCAGGCATTTTTACTAAATAATCTGTCTTCCTGGTACAAGCCAAGTAGAAATTTAACAAATACATGATTAAAAAATTACATATCTTTCACCATTGTGCTAATTCACTCTCATTAACACTGCACAGAAATCAATGCAGCATGAATGGGGTTGACTTCCAACTCAGACAAGTTTCTTGAGCCCAAAGTTTGAAGAGCAAGAACATTTGGAGGCATGAAACCCTCACTTCCACGCTCCATTCCCCAGGGGTGCAGTCAGCATGGGCAACACCCACCTTCCCCTGCCCAGCATCCCCCTTGCCCCAGCAGCAGCAGCCTGCACTGGTACACTGCCAGGCCAAGTTTAAAATAACAAAATTCCATCTATTTATTTGCTTTTTACAGCAAAAGTCCAAGCAGAAGAGCCATCAAGGGAAACTTAAAATCAAACTGCAGCTTAGGGTCTGGATGCAAGGAAAAATGCTGACCTGGTTGGAAATGAAGAGATACCACCGACTTTCTGCTCATATTCTTCATGCCCCAGCCATCCTAAATGACTCTCAATCACAGCCCCATTCAGAACCAGACATGTCCAAATTGTACACAGAGTAAAACATTACAAGGAACAATGTGAATCCTGTTATGGGTCATTGGATTTTTGTGATTATTAAGATAAACTCTGAGAGACAAAAGCTTAACAAGTCTGCAGAAAAGAGAAAAGGCCCTGTGATAATTGATTTAAGATGAAAATTGATCAAGTAGTTTTTATAAGGCATAAAAAGATGGTATTTTCAAAGATTAATAAAAATTACAAATATTCATTTCTTATATCCCCTTAAGACACATGAGGAGCAGCCAGCCAAGATCTCCTTATCAGATGGTTGGCACCATCCAACAGAAGCAGGCTTCATTTGCAATTTGATTTGTACAGCACAGGGTTGAAATGAAGGCCAGTGAATTTCTGAATTACTACATTATATGCATCCAGCCTGGAACGCCTTTTATCGAAATGTATTTTGTGGTCTAAAGTATCTTTTAGTCACACAATAGTTGACTAAAAAGTGAATGGTTTTAATGATGTTTACTGCTATTACTTGAAGGTATAGGAAAGGGGGAGTTGGTTCACTGGCTAATTCAGCCAATTTTATTTTTCCTGTCATTTTGGAAACGTGTAGAAGTTCATGCTTGGCAAGGTTCATGGTCTGGCAGTTCTGCAAGATGCAATCTTTTAAAATCAGGACTTGGGAGCACAGAATTTAATGTTTAGAGGGAGCTCTGTTGTTTGGCTTCTGAGAATTCCTCAGGATGCAATGAACATCTTGCCTTTCCTCTTGCAGCATCAAAAGCATCTTACACCACTGTGTAACAGCAGATGACCAAGATGAGTAACTTACACGTAACACCGTGGTGTGAGGAGACCAGTATCTGTGAAAAAGCAGTTGAATAAATGAAGCCCACATGAAAAACATAATGGTGCTCTAAAGTGATTTGCCTTCCTTTCCCTTCTCATGCACAGGTGATTTGCTACTGCAGTGTCCAAGCAACACCACTTAGAATAAACTGTCAGACCAAATCTGCTGTTCCTTCCTTCCTTCGGCCAGAGCAGTCTTCACTCCTGTTCCAGCCACACATCAGCTGCAGGCTGAAGTGAAGCCTGTTCCTGTTTTCTCAGTTATTCCCCAAACAGCATCTCTCAAAAGACTCTTTCTTTGCTCTTGGGTATTTTTTTTTCCCATCTTCAAACAGGTAAAACAAATTAGTGATCAGGCAAGTCATACTTTGAAATGCCTAGAGGTGAAAGGAGAAAACAGGCAAAGGAGGAGTAGGAAAAGAGAAGGATTCAACTCCATAAAACAAACCCTTCTAAATGGTTTGGGATTTCACTTCCATTCAAAGGGTTGTGCACATGCAAGGAATTCCTGGGGCGATTTTCCTTCAGGTTCCCAGTGGACAAGTAATATTTCAAGGAAAGACAGGTTGCCTTGCTGGTATCCTCAGCCTCTCTCCCATCCCCTCCTGACAGGAGGTGTTTGCAGGGTGCTTTAGAGAAACACAAACACTAATCCAAAAAGCAGTTGGGGAGCGGGAGTGGAAAATTCCTAAATTCTTAACCATGCAACATGCAGTGTATCAACAGCTTTTGTGAGAGCTTTTGAAAACATCAACAGGCCATGCAGCTCCCAGCACTTTGCAAAACAAATGTACTCTGATATTAAGGCCGCAGAGGTGACTTTGTCAACCAGCAGAAAACATGACAACAGCAAAGCAGGGAATGTGGGGGAAGTTGTTTGGAATTTTTATTATTGTCAACTATGGAGATGAAAACACAGACAGAATTCGGCATCTACTCCCACAGGAAAATTGCATTCAGCCTGGAAGTCTACTTGAAAAGAAAAACAACAAATAACAGAAAATGAGCAGGAAAAAACAAAGGCTTTCAAGCCAATTTCTCCATTCCCTATTTGGTGTAAGTCTGTGAGAAGGAAAGAAAAAGTTAAGTTTAAGGCATCTTTTCACCTTCTGTCCTCACCCCCAGATCAGATAAGACCAGTTTAGCAGCTTGAGCTAATCCTACCTGTGTGTGGTTTAACCCAGACCCCAAAAAGGGAGGTCCCACTTCCCTGTAAGTTGTGAGGTGCCCTGAATGAATTGCAGAACCCCTTCAATCAGCACTTCAGGGAGCAAAACCAGTACGAAAATAAGCTTAATAAAGTATTTTCCTGCCCGAATTACCTCCACTCAGGATTGCAGTGGAGGAAGTGGGAGCTTCCCAAAGGAAGGGCAGGAGAGGGGATGGGGGGGGGGCTGTTCCTGGGGATGCCAACAAGCTGCTGTGTCTCCTGGGCTGCAGTGCCATGGGTACCCTATTCCCTGTGACAGTGACACTTCCTGGGGATGCCAGAGGTCAGTGTATCCCTGCCATGCCCCTCTCACACCCTGTCCCTGGAGATGATCACCATCACACAGGAATACACACACTGTCAAACACCAGCCTGCTTAACAGCCGATTTATGACTCCAAAAGTGTCACAAAATACTGCAGGTATAATTTGAGGGTTGATTCTGAGCACCACCACTACCCACACTTACCTTCCCTCCCACCCACAGTTGTTAGTGCAAGTAGTTTTAAGGAATCACTATGAAATGATGCCATATATAAATAAACTCCATAAAATGAAAAGAAGTGAGTGGAAAAGTGGAATGCAGATATTAGACAAGATCACCTCAGAGATCTAACTCAAGCATCAGATCTGCAAATAACTGTCAGCCCAACCAGGGTGAGGAAAGAGAATTATCAAGATGTCACTGAGAATGAGGCCCATGTGGGACACAACCTCCTTAAACCATCTTCTCTACAAGCACCAGAACAGCTGCACTGGAGCAACCTTAGAGCAGTCCAAGATGGGCTTTTTACACCTCCCAAAACCCTTCAGTGTCCATGCCATTCAGAGGACTTTTAAGCCAACCTTCTCCTAAAACACATTCTCCTCAGTGCTTAAACTGCAGGTCAGCCCAGGAACAAAACCAAGTGGAAACTCTTTGCACACATATTGTTTTAAAGTGGGTGGGAAGAAACCTAAAAGGAATTTCAATTCTTTGGGGCTAATAATGTTCAAAGACAAGAGCAGCTTTTTGTATCAGGCTTCCATCTGGGCTGTACCCAGGATTCCCATCTCAAAGTCAATGAACCTTGCAACGTTTTATCTTATAGCCCTCAAAGGCAGTAGCACGTTGAGTATAATCCATTTTTTAAATGCACAAAACAAAGGAATATATTTTCCATATGTTTGTCACATGTTTCATTCAAGCCCCATTGCCAACTCTTAGCACAGCTGATGTGCAGTGGATTTGTAGGGCCTGACCTTGAAAGAGTTTTAGTCTTAGCTGTGCATTTCTGTTTAATTTGTGCACAGCCACTGCAATTGTTTGTATGCACTGAGCAACTATGCCTGAAAACATCTATTTCTCAAATAGGTAACTGCAATCCCATCATATAGGATAAGCCGTATAGCGCAGCTATGAAAGTTTGTTAATTCTTTTTTATTCTTTTTAAAGAACATATGTACACAGAGTAAGGACTACAGAAACTACCTACAGGGTAAAGCAATATGTTACAGATTCACCACTTGTGTATAGCAGCAATGTGGGTTTTATCACTACAGTGTTTGAACTTTCTCCTATTAAACAGTTCCTTCTCCAAATATAAGAGAAATAAATCTTATTAGTTTACATGGATTTATCTAGTGTGTGGAAACCAAATAATGTTTTCACTTTTAGATTACTGAGTTTTGTTAAACTATGTTCTGAGTGCAAGTATCTTTTCTAGAACTGAAGCTTGAATTTTTTTACATAAATTATTTAGCTGATAGCATATTCAAACAAAAAGTAGAATGCTGTTCAATACAATTTTTTTTTCATTTTTCTCTAGCACAATTCCACAAAATTATTTCTTTTTCCTTCAGCCTAAGAAGAGAAACTGAAATTCATCTTAGTTAAAAGGGAAAGCAGAGACACTGTACGCTTGATTTTCATAGTTACCTTCCCAATAAGAAACAGCCTTGGGGTGAATGCCATTTCTAAGGTGCCTATACTGCACAAACAGAACAGAAAAACCCCCCAGCCACCAGGGACCCATGTACAAAATTCTTCATTCTCAATCTGTAAAAAAAAATAGAGCAGAACCAGTAGAGAAATTCAACTACACTCTTGTAAGGAATAGAGCAGATTAATCCATTGCAATCTCCTCTGCACCAGGCTCCAGACCTCAGTTCTGGTTCTGCCACCATTGCTGCTGCAAGGTCTCGAGCAAGTCACATCAGCTGCCATTTTCCCAAACCTGTTCCAGTTTGGGGTTTGATTTTCTGTTTGGATTGGAGGCTTTCCAAGTCAGGAACTGGATGTCATGACTAAACCAGTTTACCACTACCAAGGGTCAGCTCTCCACTATGGCCCCAGTTCCACTGCCTTCATATCTGGTTACAGAGAGGCCAGATCCCCTTCTACCTTTTCAAATAATTACCTTTAACATGTGATGAGTGGGCACAGCCCAAATCATTTAATGATCCTGAAGATGGTTTAATGATCCTAAAAGACCCATGGAGACCTGAGAGCGCAAAATTATCTTAAGCAGCCAAAGCAGCAAGTCCCTGGGCTTTTCTCCCTCTATGATGAGCAGCAGGGAGTAAGTTTCTGACCATACACATTCACATATCTTCAGAACTAGGGAAACTTCAGTTTGGGTTACTTGGGGAAAAATTACCTCTGTACAGCAAAAAAATTAAGCCCAAGCCCCCCATGTTCAGCCAAAGCCTGCTCACTCACACACAGCTGAGCTGGTTCCTCAGTCTGCCCAGGGTCAAAGGCAGTCATGCAGCAAACTCCTGCCTGGAGTCGGTGTTTTCAAGCCTGTGTCCCTTCACTACAGCCAAGAAAAACGTCCTCCCACAATTCTCTGAAGAATCCTTCCATTCACATCATCTTTCCTGTTACTTCCTCCATGTTCTTACTTTGGGTATAAATGCCCTACGTAATAGAAGAGCGTACACTTCCTACCCTCCTAAAATTCTCTCACTGATGGAAGTGGATTTGTTCTGCCCCAATCAAACCAGAATACTCTGAGAACTAGGGAAGGATGAGTTGTTTCAGACCCTGCTCCAAAGGGTTAAGAACTTTAAAGGCCCTACAGGCAACTGCTGCTGAAGCACATCCTGTCTCTACTGCTGCACTTCTGGTAAAGTACCTGACTATAAAACAGCTCCCTTGTTAATCAGGTATTTTCTGTTTCATTTGCAAATGCTTCCAGCTGCTGTGGATGCCAGTGGCAGTACTACAGCTGCATACACAATCCTCCACTGCACCTCTGCACACCAATTTTTGCAACAAATCCTCATTACCCAGCACGAAGGTGGACACTCCACCTTGTACTACAAGGTCCCTGTGCAAATTATTAATGATTAAAAGCAATTTCCTACCTTTATGTTCACATCTCCATTGCCCATGCACTTTGAAAAACAGAATCTAATACAAATGACATGGCTTTCAAAAGTTTCTGCTCTACCCCTGGGCAAAAAACAATAAACACCTTGATGGAGCTTTTATCAATCAATTTTCATTTAGTTTCTTTCTATTAAAAAGTCTTAAGATGCTATACTGAACACAGGGAGCAACAGCAATGTACTTCAAGGTAAAACAACAGTATTACTCAAAACAATGTGAATGGTATGTTCTGCAATTTGTGGAGTTGATCCCATTGATCAACTTTATTGCAAATCACAGCCTATCATGGGATTAATTTGTTTTTTCAAATATAAAGCAGAGGACATTACCTTGAAAGGATTTTATTCTGTATTAAATCGGTGAAGTAGCAAATACTATTTGATATACATTTACCAAATAAGAGCAGCTATACATATCAGGCAGCCCACAATGTCACAAAATTATGGCTTCATTTCCTGAGGGAGTAGCTATGAAGGTGCAGGCTTCCTAGTCCTAATAAAATTCTAATTATTATATAAATAGTCGGACCCTGAATTAATTTAAAAGCTTGACCTCATCTCAGCCAGGGGTGTAAATCCAGAGAAGTTCCTATGAAGTTCCTCTGATTTTACATCAATCTGTTTGAAATCAGAAACTTGGCCCAAAATGCTAAAAAGCACAGAACAGCTGCCTATTGATGTCTGCATAGATTTGAAAGCTTGATGCAACAGCGTTAGCATATTGATTTGTTACCCCCTAGGAATTTGAGAGAAAAGAAATAAAAATTCAGTGTTTGATCCCAAATCTGAACGAACTTCAGGGCTTGCTTACCGTTTGGTACAGAAAAACAAAGCAAGGGAGATAAGAATGTACAGATTTCAGCTCGTACCAGGCAGTTACAAATGGGCTGCACTGACCACAAAGAAGACAAGAGGCTCTTTTAAGTTAAAAGAAGAAAAGAAACACGGGTTGGAAATTATTTTCTTAGAGTGAAACATCTTGCAATGAAATGATTGAATACTGAGGAATCCAATTACTATTGTTGTGGGGAAAGAAGCCTTTACAAATGGGCTGTTTAAACAGAAAAGCAATCTTATTAAAGATTTCTTCATCAAACCTATGGTCTCATTGGAATTACAGATCACTTAGGAACCAGTGTGACAGGCATCTAACATGGGGCTGGACCCAGCTTCTACTCAAGAAAACTGAAAAAGTCCCAGTGATCTCAAAAAGCAGGGCCTGAGACAACCTAATCTGGTAAAAAAAAATTTTAAAAGCTTGGATTTACAATTAGTCCAGCTGCTGGTGTTGGGAATCCATTGATTGTAACTGAGGATGAACTCAGAACTGGAACAATTCAAGGGAAAACACTTTGCCTATCTCCCATTATTTGAGTAAAAGCAGGTTCTTTTCTATCCAAACTCCAGGGATCTTTCAAAACTGATTTGTGTGTTCTGAATTTCAACGGGTCACTCAAAATCCTGGCCATACTTTGGGCTAATCATCCAGAACTGAGGCGGCTGAATTCCCATGTCCCAGAGCTGGCAGTGGGCTATTCTAAGATTCTGCACTGAAAATTATGCTATGATGCCAGAACAACTTGGAATCTCAATATTTTACCTTCACAGCACTTCAAGGAGCAGAATATTAGACTTCACCCTAGGTTTCAAAATTACACAGTCAAAAATTCAGGGGCTGGAAACTGCTCCTGATTTTTTTTTTTAACAGAAGATGCAGTGAAAGGATTGCATGACATAAAACTGTTTCTGCTTCTATGAGCCCAGATAAGTCAGTTCCACAAATGTGTGAGGCACTATCACTTGCCAGACACAAATATCAGCCACCAAGATGGGGAAGTTTCCATCTTGCTTCTCCTCTCTGCCCTGTCCCTGGTCATGGGTCCCTCCCATTCCTTTTCTCTCC
Organism: Corvus cornix cornix; assembly: GCF_000738735.6. Lineage (NCBI taxonomy): Eukaryota > Metazoa > Chordata > Aves > Passeriformes > Corvidae > Corvus > Corvus cornix. Next base: position 4,552,393 of record NC_046349.1, on the reverse strand, counting down.
ATGGGCATTCACCACCCCCAGCCATAACCTGGTGCAACTCTTTTCCATCCCATGGTCATACTTTACCTATAACACAGTAGCAAGTAGAAGCCTCCTGTGCTGAGGACTGCAAAATGGAGAGAACAAGCAGATAATCTGCTTCCCCAACAGATCACACCCTCATAGTCCCCTTTTGCATCTCAACATATGTTAAACTGTCCATTCAAGATTTCAAATTCCCTTTTTTTCGCTTTAGCCGTTTACTCCTCCATCCCTACTTTATCACCCCAGTAAGTTGCTGATAATTATTTATTTAAATAGAAATTAAAACACGTGAAAGCACTTAACATCACGTCCTTAAAACCAAACCAGTTTGCCCTGCACCTGAACAAGCATGAAACTGGTACTGTGTAATAACCACAACCATGTAATTTCAAAGTTTTCTCTCATCACATACCCTGATTCTGTGTTGGGAGGAGCACTTAAACTCAATCAATGCCCATGGGAAGCAGACCAGCTGCTCTTTGCTGCTGTGAACAGAGTGATCAAAATATTTTCCTGCTCAGTATTTAAATCTTGGCTACTTAAGTCTACCCAACAGGACATGGAGTGCCAGCTCTGAGCCTGACCCACTATTTCCAGGCATGGCTCTGCAGTATTCCCTGAGGTTTGCAACTCAAACAGCTCATTCTGGGAGCCCTTTACGTGCAGATAGAGGCTGTGGTGAGCAATTCTGTGAGGTTCAAGAGCAGGTTAAGCTGTGTATATAGACAGAGTGAAATCCTCATCTTCAATTGGGAAGTTAAGCATTTCCTCAAAAAATATCATAAATAACAGTGACAGAAATTGTGTGCCAGCTCCTCATTTTGGTACTGACACAGGTGTGGAACTGTGCTTGCACCTGAGTTTTCTGTGAACTAGTTAACATTTCCATTGGACTTTTCATAAAAATAAAATAAAATAAAATCATCGGACAACTCTTCTAGCATAACTGCACTTTCCAGCACAGCTTCCAAAGCTGGAAACATGGGTCAACACTGGAAATATTTCACATGGCACCTAACCAGTGTGGAAACAAATGCCAAGCATGATCTAGTGTCATCCAGATTAGCTCCTGCTGGTGCTTGGATTCAAATTAATGGGTTACCCTCCCAGCAAATGTCACAGGAAAACCTTGCCAGGAAACAGCTTACCAAAAAAAAAAAAAAAAATCCTACTTCATCTTGAATGAGGGATTCCATTTCACTGAACGTTCCTTCCCATAGCCTCCATCTGAGCACAGCTTGGGAAATACTTTTGGGAAATGAGATCAAACAGCATAAACACCAACTTACACAAGGAACCAACAAGGCAACTGAGAACCCAAAAGTATCAAGAAAACTCCTGCCCTTTGAGCTTATTCCTGCTCTTTAATATTTCTGATTACTTTCAAAATAGTGAAAGCTATTACCTTTCAGAAAGGACAAATTTACCACCAAGCACCTTTGATTGCCTTTGCCTTTGTTCCTGTTCTACAGGAGGTTTAAACTCTGACAAACATCTAGGATGGGAGGATACTTCCCACAGTGTCTAAAAATTGAGACAACTTCCTGAAAATCTTACTGACCAGAGGGAAAGGACTGTCAGTTTTTCCTCACTGTACCTTACCTACAAAGTTTCCACCTTCAAACAGACAAAATTTCCATTTTAATTACCTTTGATTACCTTAAAGTAGGTAAGTTTCCTCTTTTGGATCCAAAAGGTAAACAGGTAGGGAATTGGTCTTTTCCCTGTGATATTCCTCCCCCAGTTTAACTCCTTGGCCTGGCATCTTTCTCTCACAGATGCCAAAGTACACCAAAAACGGGGCAAGGATGTGCAGGTGGGGATAAGGATGGAAGGACTGACTCCTTTGATGGGAGCTGGGGATTAGAATATCATGAATGGCACCCTGAGCTAACCCACCTTGTTCTCCTACAGCCCAAACTCCCCAGCTGTATTTGAAGTAATTCTGAAGAAGTGATAACCTCAGCACAGCCATTTGTAGAGTAGAGCTTTCCAAAGGTGCCACAGCAAGAAGTAATACTTGTCTAGTATAATTTCATGCAAATAATGGAGCTCCTTTCCCCACCACAAAATAGGGGAACTTAAATTTATTGAGTTAATTTCTTTTATTGGGAAGCCTATCTGATGACATGTTCTGGGTTTCCTCTATCGACAGGAAAACTAGAAACTCCCGTTCTCTTTTTGAGTGAGATTTCCTGCAAAATGAGATTACAGCAAAAGGAAAGTTATTAAATAATGCAGTACTCAATTAAATACTATGAGCTGTAACAGTGGACCTTGACTAAACACATTTGGATTACTTTAATAGAGCTCGGATTCTATGAAATCAAATGTACTGTTAATCAACCATAATAGAAAATTTTCAAAGACTTTTGGATGAAATGCAGAACCCTTCTAGCTACTCTGAGATGCTATTTCTCTGAACCAGCACTGGGAATTCAAGCAGGTGGGTGCTGTAACCCTTCTGCCAGATTCTTCTCAGCGAAACCAGGAAAGAAGTAAGTTTGGGTCAATTTTATTTGCCTCCCTGTGGCGAAATTCTGTGCTCAGTGTTATGAAACAACACCTGTGAAATGCCGCAGAGACCAGTGAGGCAGTGGTGACCAATGGACATTCTCCAGATAAATTATTGTAACTTCTCCAGGTGACACCAGAAGTTGTACTCAGAGCTGCCTGCACTAGTGCTGGGCATTCAAGGCTACCCAGCTGCATCAGCATCAATTCAGAGACCTGACAGTAACCTTGGGAAGGGTTGAGCTCACCCCTTTTCTCACTAAGCTGGAGCTGGGAGAAAACCTGTGCACAACCTTCTGAACAAAAGAAATAGGAGACTCCTTCCTGCAAGGTGGAAACGTTACGTTTACTTAATATTAAATATCAAATATTACTTACATTCACTTAATATTAAATGTAACCTAAAATTAATCTGTTTCAGGAATCAAAATTCCTTGGCTCTTAATGTATTTAGACTGGGGAGAAAATAGTTAAAGAACAGTTTACTTATTATCTTTTCTGCTGTTTGTTTACTCCTGTATGCCAGATGGCTTGGACCGTGAAAACAGATCCACGAGATGACACATAATCCTGCAAATATTCAGTGCCAGGACCTCCAATGGAGCTTGCTAGAAGTCCCATGCACATGGTGCCTGAATGACTATTTCATTTCTGTTTATAATCAGCTTCACTTTCTCATTCTCACAAATTAACAAAGTATTGCCACATTCAGGCTGCAGATAAAGAATGTACATCCCACACATAGCTGTTCTATAAATTGTCTTAAATAGGATCGGAAAATACTGTTTGTGTTATGGCTCTCCACAGCCCACTTTGCCTACCAAGTCTCTAGATTTTTTTCCTTTTTAATACTTTTAAAGTTGTTTCTAGAGGTGACTTCCCCTTCCTGGTTCATCTGATCTTCTGCTGTGAATTAACAACGATGTTGAACCTTTGGCATCGCACTGATTTCCATTGCATAGAATCATTTAGGGTGGAGAAGACCTGCTGTCAGTTTACACAGGAAAGATGGGAGCAGCGCATCGCCCAGGATTGCCAGACAAACACTTAGCACCAGCGAGAAATGAGTGTCCTTCTCTCCCTGACCACGGAGGCCCTTTCCACCTTCAGGGATCACCTCACCAGGGCTTTCCTGCAGCTCTCAGGGGAGCCACACACAGCCTCTGCCTCAGTCTGAGTTATTGCTTTGCTCCTGCCTTCCCTGTTTCACCTCACCCTTCCCAGAGCAGCACCTGGGCAGGTACCTCCTGCATGTCCTCGTTAGCGTCTGAGGACCCCACCTGCAGTGAAAGACCCACCTGCAGCAGAAGCAGCTGAGCTGGAACAGCATCTCTAACCAAACACAAGTGTGTGAGGTGCTGAGAAACTCAAAGGTTACCACATCCTCATGCACAGGTTCACCAGCTTCCCCTCCAGATGGGGCGAGGCCTCCCAGACAAACACCTGCAGCACTTCTCCATGCCCCTGCTCTCCTGGATCTGCCTCAGTAAAGCTTTGAGAGTCTTAAGCAACTTCACAAACAGCCTAAACAACTGTAAATAAATTCATGCTCCCTCAAAACGCTAAAGAAAAGGAGGTTCTCAAAGGGATAAGGTACAATTAAACACCCACAGCTCAGTGGTCTTTAAAGCCACAGTGTTATTAAATCAATCCTGTCTGTGGCAAATTAAAAAATACAGAAGTGTTCTTCGAAGCTGCCTTCCAGGATTTCTCTGTGGGGGAATCCCTCTCCTTGTCTGCCCACCCATCATTGATACTAAACTGATTCCAAAAGTGTCAAACAGTGTCAGAACCAGGTGCATGTTCAGTGTTGTATAGGCAGAGGCAGGCATCACCTCTCTGCCCACGGGAATATGGCCTTCTTTATTTCCTGAAAAGTACTGAATTATCAGCTGAGGATGTTTGGTAACACCAAAAAAAGAGTGCATATGTATTATCATGGTGCAAGGCTACACTCAGATTTCCTTGCCACTACTGTGAAGATCTACAACTATGAAAAGCAGAAGAAAATAACAGGACAGGGAAAAAAAAAACAAAAAACCAACTAGAAGGCAAGAAGAAGATGCTGAGAGTAATTCTATGGTATTTTGTAGGTGTAAATCTGTAAATCACACCTAGTAATATATTAAGTTTTAAAATTATATGCCAGCTGCATCTGTCCAAATGTATCAACGCCTAATGAAGTCAAGACAACTAGAGTAAAACAACACCATTTTGTAAGGTAAAACTTTTCCTTTCCATTACTTTATCTGCATTTAACCTCCTAAAGGCTTCAGCCCAGCACAAGCCCACAGAATTAAATTCATTATTATTCATTATTCAAACACCATCCCTTTGTTTCCTGGAATAGCTTTGTAGCCTGGAGTCAAATGAGCTAAAGTAAAATTATGTGACTTGGCATTGAAAATATATTACCTCAGCTGCCAGAACGGATTTAGCAGAATATGTGCGCAGTTCGTCACTTCTTCCACAACTGCCTTCGTGCACACAAAGGGGCATGACAGCCCCTGAGTTATGAGAGGCCATTCTAGGGGCTGTGATGGATTAGATTGTTTCATGCACTGACTTAAGATCTCATTTCCTGCAACATTCACAAGTGCTTTCTCCACGGCTGAATAGAAACCTGTTCTGTCCTATGTATATTGCCTTCCCTTGTTAGCCAGGGGAAGCTATAGATGTGGGGAATTCACACTAGAAGAGCTCCCACTTGCTCAGGGATTCAGGCAAAGTCTCCAAGCAGGCTGAGACATTTAAGAAGTGACAAGCGGGTTCTGCCCGTGCTTTTTATTGAGTCCTAATCGATTTACTCTAGAATAAGGGGAACAGTGAGCTGCTTGCAGTGAGAACAGAGTGGGAAGAAAATTCTAATCACAGCTCTGACAGGTCTCACTTTGCAAATCTTAAACTACAGAACCCCAGCTATTAACAGGGGGACGACAGGATGAACTCTTCATCTGGGGCTTTCTGCACATTGCTAAATCCACTCTTACCAGATGCTACAGTCTGACAAGGTGTAAGTGTAATTTTAGGCACAGTACTACTAAATCAAAAGTGCCCAGACACAATACTAACTCAGCCGGGCATCTGTATGGCATAGAATCATAGAATCATGGAATGGTTTGGGTTGGAAAAGACCTTAAAGATAATCTAATTCCAGACCAAACTGTGGGCAGAGACATCAAGGCCAGGTTGCCCAGTGTGCTGTGGTCTCACCGTGCAGGTCCAAAATCATACACTCCCTCCTGGAGCCTGCAAGCTGGGAAGAAAACAGCCCCAGGGTGGCTTCCACCCTGCAGTCTGGCGAACTTGCCAGAGACACCAGCACTCCCACTGCAGATCCCACTCGGATCTGCACCCTGGGTGATGGGGCAGTGCATGACCCTGTTCCCAGCCAGAGCTGAGCCACACTCCAGAGAGCCACATGTGAAACACAGCTAACAGCTGCCCTCAGCCCACCACTGAGATTAATTTCACCCATTAAAGCATTAACAATTGAAACTGTACTAACCTGACAAATACTGCCACTAATATTTTTTTAAGTCCTAGAAACTCACCAACTACATCAAAATAAATACAGATGGGAAAGTGTAACCACTCAGAAGTTCTTGCATCATGCAGTGACAACCAACCAAAGACCACAAGCACAGGCTAACACATAATCACAGGCTAATCAGCTGGATTTTTCCCCTGTTCCCTTTGCTTGAGCTATATCATAATAGAATCTATGAACTGCAAGGTACATGGTAATTAATCTTTGAACTACTTGTTAACTTAAAGCATGAGTGGAATATTAAGTCAAATGTGTTTGCAATCACTGTCTTTAATAAAGGTGTGTGGAAAAATTACCAACAGAATGGAGAAAGAGAAAAAAAAAAAGACCCAAAACAAAACACAGAGCATCATCCTCTCCCAGCCTAAATAGGGGGTAAAGGGGGCTAAATAAAGTCAGTAGTAAAAACAGTCTCTTGAGAAGTTCTAGGCTTAATTTAACCTAGTGCATCGTTAGCTGGAGGTGCCCTCGGGTAATACAATTACAAGAAGGCCACCAAAATAGGCTTTCCCTCTGGAGAATTCACTGCCTGTTCACTGCAAACCTGGCACGTGAAGGAAGGAATTTTTTAAAAGTGTCTTCTTCCTCCAGCCTCTGAGTTAGATGAGGAAAGGAGGAAGGGAGAACACAAACACACACACACACACACTTCTCTCTCCTTCATGCATTTTTTAGTGCAAAGATGGCAACAACAATATTAACAAAAATTAACGTAGGCAGGCGTGGGGAAAATATAATACACTGGGAAAGAGATGCTCAGGGAAGCCAGGCTAGTTTTTAAAGAGGAATCTGGAAGGCTGAGCAAAAAGAGACCTTGATAACTATTTTTATGGAACATTAAAAGTTTGAGGACTTTTTTTTCCCCCCAGTTCTGAGCAATGCTGGAGACCAGAATGCCAAGCTAATGTTTACTATCATCAATATGTCTTTCATATGTTGCTAGTCCATCACTGCACTGTACATGTGCCACAAAACAGATTCTGAAACATGTTTGTAATTTGCATTAACAAGAGCTCCATTCTATACATATTCAATAGCCCAAAAGATACCACATAATCCAGGCTAATTTTATCCCACCTGTTTCCCACCCTCTCTCTCTGCCTTTCCACCACATTTTTAAACTGTTTAGCTCAGGGCTAATTGGATTCAATGGAAAGTTTTCTATACAGTTCAATGAAGAGTAGGTTCAACCATAAGACAAAAGTTAATCAGCTTAGTTCTAGTTAGCATGCACTTAATACTGAACACATGTGCAACAGATTTGCTGAAAAGATAGATTTAAGCATGGGCTTTCAGGCCTCTTCAAACTACAGCCTAAAAAAAATAAAATCCTAAAATACTGCACAACTACCAAAATATTCAACTGTTTCAACAGGCTATTTGATACATTCTTGCTAATTCTGAACAGAACATTATGAAGCTATTTGGTTTTACACTTAAATGTCCATCAGTATACAGTTATGGTACAGAAGCATGACAAAGGGAGATTATCCAAATCATTTTTGCACATCTTGGTAGCAGAATATAAAGGGTTGGGACTATCAGATCAAATTTGTGGAACAACTAGATATTCTGTAGGATCTGTTACTGAAATGGCTCATTTATTGGTCACAACCAAAAGTCAGAGACTTGGGTGCACAAATGCAGAAATACTGCATTTACACACAAGTAGAAGCAGAGTACCAATAAGGATTGACAGGGTTGGCTGGCTCTTTTTCCAGCAAGTGTTTCCACATCCCTGTTCTAATCGTTCCCCTAATTTTTCTTAGTCCTCTTTCTTTCTATTGAGTCTGAAAAAAGTATCCCACCAGTCACCAAATATATGAACGTAAGGTGGAGCTTTGCTCTGTGACACCACTGCTTTGGACTTTACTTGAGGTGAAGAGACTGCTCGGGGTGATGACCTGGGGACACAGGGCTATTACAGGACACACAGTGCAAAGTGCCAATACAAATTGTTTCCGCTGTAAGAGGATAACATCTGGGGGGTTGGGGGGGTTTGTTCTCTTCTTTCAGGGAAATGATGAGCTGAGGTAAAACCTCCTCATTTTTCAGACAATTTTATATATATATATATAGTATGTATTATAAAAACATTGGTATATTGCCATGAATATGTTATTTATAATATCCTATATTACTATAATTATATTACTATAGTATCTTATTAAATGCAAAGAGATATGCCTAGTTGCAATGTAGTTATTAGATGTTCAATTTCAATTGATTGTCAAGAACATAGTCATTAAGATTAAACATCTGTTTAATAGGTATATCTTATTACATAGTTGTACTTAAGTCCACAGGCAAAATCTGATTTAACATGAGACATAGTTTAAATAAACTAATTATGCAAGCATGATCTAAAACCAAGCTAAACATGGACCTTTGAAAATGACACATGAATTTAATCAAAGCCAGAGCCTCAAAGTGAGCAGAACTTAACCACTGGCCTGACTCATGCATGTGTTTTGATTTCACAGCTGAAACCAGTAAAGCCAGCACCCTCTGGGGGCTTCCTGACTCAACAATGCCTCCCCCACCCACAGATTACAAAGCAGCAAGTTGTCTCTTTGGTTCGAATTACAGGAAACATCGCTGTGCTCTGTTTGGGAAAGTGCAAGCCATCACCTCTCCAACAGTAGTGGAGTCTCTGGAGGTTTGGTTTGAAGGCTCAAGGTTGGCTCAGTCAAGGGGCTTGCCCAAACACAAACAGGTGCTCCCATAAAGCCCTCTCACTCCATCAGCCCCCCACCCCAAGATCCCACCCAACAGGAGGTACCAGACCCATCACAGACCCCCGTCCCGTGCAGGTTTATCATTTGTCCAAATTACCAACTTAATGCTCCCAACTGCATGAAAAAATGTGGGTGTAAGAGGGTGGGCAAACCTGGCTTTCTGCAAAGGCATGGCAAGGAAGATGCAGTCTGGCTGATCAACAAACTAAATCCTGCCCCTACAGCCCAAAACCAAGGTCCAGCAACATAACATACAGAAATTCCTTACCCAAGTGAGGAAAGCCCAGTCTGGTTTATTTTCTGCTAAATTTAGGACTTAAGGGGAATAAATCACATATTTGGATCCAAGAAGACTAAAAAGTGTTTCCATAAACTCAAAGCAGGTCTCAGACAAACCTCACTAATATTTTTTCCTGTTTTATTAACGGCCACACCATCAGAAGGCTCGGCTCTGAGTCTCCAGGGAAATAATCCTACGTGCCTTATTGACAGTGGGAGACTGGCTGAGCTTTTTGATACATCCATACCTCAGTTCTTTCAATCCTTGATGATTTTCTCAAGAACTCTAGCTTATTGCCACAGGAGAAATAGAGCTAGTCAGGAAACCAGATATCAATTATTTAAGTTTCGGAATTTTTTCCATCTGGATTCAGAAATCAGCTTCATGTCATGGAAGTGAAATTCAACTTTAATATTGAAATATGTCATTTCCAGAATGAATTACGATCTCTCAGATGTCCAAATACCTTCCTAGAGGACTACAGCAAGTCAAACAGCCTTGGTTGCTACAGCCCAAGCCTGACAAAATTTTTGTTGGCTTCAGCATCACCCATCCCTGCCAAGCAAGGGTGAAATAGCATCTCAGTAATTTTGCCATTACCACTCCATGTTGAAAAGTGTCACATTCATTTTCAAATCTGTCGCAGCCATTTGGCAATTAAAGACCTCCGAGATCCAAAGGCCTGTGAAAACCGCAGGTCGCTGGCAATAGGTTAAAACACGGATATCGTGAATGGTTTGGGTTGGAAAAGACCTCAAAGATCAACTAATTCCAACCCCCTGCCACGGGCAGGGATACCTTCCACTAGACCAGGTTGCTCTAAACTCCATCCAACCTGGCCTTGAACACTTCCAGGGATGGAGAATACACAACCTGGGCCAGTTCCTTTCTACCCTTATAGTAAAGAATTTCTTCCTAATATGTAATCGAAACCTGCCCTCCCTTCCCCTTCAGGCCTTCTCCCCTTTTCCTATCACTCCATGCCCTTGTGAAAATTCCCTCTCCCCAGAGGAAGACAGGTGAGGATCTGGGAGCCCAGAAACACCATTCCCCCAGCCCCAGTTCCCTACACCAGGGTGATATTCCCAAATTCACTTGTTCCTCTTCAGCCCACCAGAACTGGCCAGGCTCAGGGCTGAGGTGACTATGGACAACTCTGTCTATTGGATTGGCAACTCTTCGCTTCAGCTTCACAAACAACTGAAACAAAATCTGACAGGACCTCAGAAAAACAAACTTTCTACCAAAACTTGTGTGTTTCCCATGGGAAGTCCTCCAAATTTAATAGTTTCTATAAAATCTTAATGTCTATCAAGTCAGTGAGTTCTAATGGATGAAACGAAGAGTTTCCATGAATTTTTTTTTATGTTTGACTTCAATTTTTTCCCAAAACAGCTTCATCTTTTTCAAGAATGTACGTCTAGTGCTATAGCAATGCCGAAAACCTCAAAAACAAATGCGGGTGCACCCCCTTGATACGTAGGCCAGAAAAATGTCAGATTTTTTGTTCTCATGGTTTTTAATTGCTTAGAGATGGCAGTGCTGGCAATTGATGCTATGGAATGCTACTTCTTTTCCCACATCTCAGTAATTGTTCTAATGACCTCCTTGCAACATATTGGTGGAAATGTCAGATTTCATGACAGATATAAAATTCGTGTGATTGCCAGTAAAGCAGTATAAAGACTCCAAAAAATATCCCACAAATATTTCCCCACATTTTTTCATACAGCCATGTCAGGACTACCCACAAGCTTTTGTATTCGTTGCATGAATTGAATGCCCACATCCCATCAGAAGACAGAGATTTTCAAGGGCTTCCAAAAGTCAATGGATACTTTCGTATAGCTTTATGAAACAAATATTTAGCTCCCATTTGCCAAACCTGTGACTTTTAGAGTGTAACATATATTAAACACTGAAAGAAAACGTATTATCTGAACTAATAATATAAATAATACCTGTGTCTCCAAAAATGTTTCCGGTGTTATCTACCCAAACCATTAAACTCATTAAAGATACCTTCTTACTGCATTCTGAGCTGCTACACCAACAGGGTGAGTACAAATAGCATAATAAAATATCCAAACTCCACCTCGTGATGTTCCCTCAGCTGTGCAGGAGGGATATCTATGTATTTCTTAGCTGCGAGTGACATAAGCTATTCCTAACAGGTACACTGCAGAGATCAATTCCTAAATTAAAACTACCTCAGGCTCAAGCTTGACATTGTGGATGAAATCACATTTTCTAGCTGGTTTAGGGTTTTGTTCTATTTTGATTCTCCTCATTAGATACAATGTCCTGAAATAAAGAGCCAATAATTCTCCTCAAACTGGTTCCGAAGTCTTTTTATCCAAGACTCCATCTCTTCTTTAAAATAAATTTTAAAAAATACAAATTAAATTACCCTCCATGTCACAAGTTCACTGTTTCCTGCAGTAGAAAAGCCTGTGTTTCCAGTGTCATTCCACTTCAGTGCCACGGGTGTCATGAAGTACCCGTTGCACTTCTCTGTAGCAGCTCCAGCTCCAAGGAGCTTTAGGCACAACTGTACAAAACACCCCAACTCAGTGCATCTTCTGGCTACTTACAGGAACAAGCAGTGAGTTTTGGCAACACCTTGGATAAATAAAGATGTTATATCCAAGGGCTGAATCATTAATTTAATCTAATCAATAATTTAAATTGGTGCTTCATTCATCACTCTCTTTGGAAGCTTTCAGAGATGGTAGAACCATGCAAGCTCTCCACAGGAGTAACTGAAAACTACACTGAAAATAAGTGCAATGTCCAGGCAGACATTCAAGAACAGGTTTAACCCAAGGTGCTGCACTGGTTCCACTCAGACAGCCCCTGCCCTGCCCCTGGAAAGCACTGCCAAAGCCAATTGAATTTATAGAAATCTCTGAGAATTCTAATCTAATATCAGGAAAAATCCAAACCAAACAAACCCAAAAACTCCCACACCAGTATAGTTTTTCCAACATTTTGAAAACATTATTTTACCTCTTTCCAGTATAAATGGAATTAGCAGCAAAGTCCAAATCTGAAAGTGTTTGAAAGCTCGTCCCAGTCCTGGGCCATTTCTTATCTGCTTCTTTCATGCTCTGGGCCAATGGCTATAATATGCCAGCATTATTTTCCCAAATTTGAAGAGCCTCTGACCTTCAGGAGAGCTTTCCATACCTGCATCTGGATCTGATTGCTGAGAACCTGGCTCACCTCTGTTAAAGATGTACTAAGGTCTTGGATTCACGTCCTGCATTCCTCTGCAACCCAGAGAGTCTGCCATGATTAATGTGCTCTGAATGAAAACCATAAGAACCAAAAATGATTTGCAACTGATTCATTAAAATAGCATTCATCATGATAATTGATTGGTTAATTAATTATGGCCGTAATGCAGATGTCATCTGTGTTTCCATCGGAATTCTTTAGTAGTTTCCGAATTCATTCATTATAGCCTGGCGAGTTCACAGTTCTACAGCTTCTCATGGGGGAGACTTGCAGAGAAAGTGAATCCAAAGAACTCTGCTCTCTAAGACAGTATCTTCTAGTGTTGTGAGAGAATGGCTTTAGCAACACCACCTTAACCTCCTCTCATGACTAATACTGGATCAGGGTGATCCAGCCCTGTCCAGTTGGGCAGCTCAGGAGCCACAAACTCCTCTTACCCTACACCTACCCTGTCCACACAAACAACACTCGCAGAGTACCTTTTGAGATACAGCTATTAAGCAGGGTGACAGCAACCACACCACTGCAACACACAGGAAGGATTAGAACAGAACAGGAAATGTAAAGAAATATTCTTATGAAAAATGCTAAGGGATCTTTCTGGCAACGTACATCGAACATGAGCAGGTTTTGGGGCTCTCATTTGAAAGAGGTGTGCACAGGCAAAATGCACAGCCAATTTACACAGACTTTTCAAGTTTCAAAGTGCTTGTTGTCCAGATGTCCACTAGCCTGGTAGACAGAGATGTTTGTCAGCTACTTGGAATCTCTAGCATGGTTATTCTCTAGCATAGATTTAGAAAGCTGGACTCAGCACAGTGCAGATTTGATGTCTGAACTCACCTGAAAGTGTTACAGTTCAGACAGGCCAAAGGCAAGGATTTTCTTCCAGCTATGATCTGATATAGCAGATTTTGAGTTATGGGGATTCATTTCTTGACTCTGCCATAGGCTTTTCTGCATGGCCACGAGCAAAACCTTCTTTCCTCTGGTGCTCCAGTTTTCATCTCTCAGACAGAAATGATGGCAACTCTCTCTCCAATGCTATGGAGAAGATGCACTCACCATATTAATAACTAGGAAGTGCTTAGATATTACAGCTTCAGGGGACACAGACATACCCCGAGAAGTAATCCACAAAGAGCAGCACAGAATGAAGAACTTGCTGAGGCTGTGTTCTCCCTATTTCTTCCTGCTAACCTCTTTTTAATTTTTTTCCAATCTCCTGGTGCCATAAGCTCTACTGGAGTACTTGCACCCTGGTGCTAGACAGGTGATCCCTTAGGCTGAGTCTTTAGCTATGGAAAAGCAACGTCAGCCCATTGACTTCAAATACACCCACGGCTATTTTCACCCCTGAAGATCCAGCTCACCACATTCTCCTCCTGATCAGGACTGATAGACATTTCCTCCAGCTCTGAAAAGAGATGTTCCTGCACAGGAGAACTGTGCAAGGGCAGGGTGGAGAGAGGACCATTGTATGGACCCTCACTGCGGACGCTCCTGGCACAGCATCACCTGCTCTCAGCCAAGCAAAGCACTGGCAGGTATTTGAGGAGCACCATGGCCATAAACTCAAAGGTCTATGTATGACCTGCTGCAACTGATGGAGCTGCTGTGGTTTGACTTCAGTTTTAAAAGGGAAGAAATCAGTAGAAATACATGTGTGTTTTCCCCTTTCTTTTCCCTCCCCCTGAATCTCTGTTCTTGGTGGGATAAAAACCAAGTCAGGAGCAAGAAAAGCTCTTTCTGTACCGGTAGCCTAAAAGCACGGGAGGCCTGTTAGAGCTTTCCAGTGCCAGATGAGAGATGGGGGGGGTCTCTGTGATTTACCATTCCCCATCTCTTCCTTTGTTCTATCTCTACCTCAACTGTCAGCTGTTTTGCAAAGGGGCTGGCAGTCAGGGGGAGAGGAGAGAGGCTGGTGTGTGTGTGTGTGTGTGTGTGTGTGTATGCGTATCCAGTTCAGGCTGGTTCCTGGCTCAGGGAAGCATTTTATTGGATTTGTTACTCTTTGATGCTGATTAAGCCCATGGGGTAGAAAAAAGCAAAAGAGCAGGGGAGTTTGGGGGGAGGGGAGGGATGCAGTTTCCCTGTGGCTGCGATGTTTTTAATTTATTATTAACCATCTCTCATGTGCTATCTGACAGCTCTGTTGAATTCTGGATGCAAAGGAAAGCAGTGCCTGCATTTACAGTTTTCTGGGGTGTACATCTCCAGTCTCCCCAAATCAAAGTCCAGGCTGCTCACAGAGTTATCTTTGTAGATGCTAATTTTAAACAAATAGGTTAGTAGGAAATTAGTTTCCTAGGAGTTGGAAGGCTGAGCCATTTCAAGGCCAGGATTGCACAATGGAGAGCTCAGAGGCAGCCCAGGAGTGCAGGGTGAGATGCAGAGGAGTGGAGCATGCATAAGGAATTCTGCAAGGCGACTCCAGAACAGCCCAGACTATGCTTCCAACTTCTTCTTCAGGTTTTTTGAACATGCCCCACAGAAATGGCTGGATATCCCCAGTTTCTGGGCTCTCCTCTCATGTCATAGGCATTTCAGTCTCTGGCCACAACACAACTATGGGCACCATTCTGATTTAAGTTTTTAGTTAAGTAGTGATAGGTTTACCCTTTCAGATGGCCTTCCAAGAGGATATTAGCTCCAGGCAGACAAATGCTGGTGCCCTGACCCTACACCTGGAAACCCACAAAAGCTGCACATTTCCCCAGCTCTGACACATAAATGCCAGAAGTCAGAGCCAGCTAGATTTTTTACACAAAAAGCAGAGACTGGAGATTGGAAGTCTTGTTCTCTGTTGTCTTACACAGTCATGTACAGAGCACAGTTGCAAAGCTCTAAACACACCATCAGAGCACCAGCGTGCTCATTAGGTGCATGTTGCATCGTCACAAATGGCTGTGCCAGCTGTGATGCTGGAGAACCCAACCTATAGCTTCAATTTTCAAAGCCACCAGTTGGTGACCACAGCAGGTAGGGATCACTCCTGACTGGGGCTTCTACACCGCCAGTGAGAACTGGCAAATTTTTCCTGAATCTCTTTGAAGAGGCTTGGAAAGAGAAGGCCAGAACCTCATTCATTGGTTACTAGATAAGCACATGTTGTCCTTGATGCTGATTATATTTTATGCTGTGCTGGTTACCAGCACTCCAAGGCAGGATCCCTGTAGAAATGGACTTTTTAGGTTTGTGAAAAATCATGGCTGATATAAAATAATATTTAGTATGAGAGAAAGCCAGGGAGATGGGTTTTCCTACTGCAATACACAGAGCTGCAGGCTGGGATGTGAGCAAACTACAAGGTCAACGTCTTCAAACATCTTGCCATACACAAGTCCAAAACAGTAATTCAAGCCAATGACCACCACAAGTGGCATAAAGAGGTTCTGCTGCAACACAGCCCTCTCTCTATCCTTGGGCTAACCCATGTTTCTTCTTCCATTAGACTACCACCAGCATATTTGTGAATTCCTGGTTGATGAGGACCAGGGTTGGTGCAAGGACAGGAGGTTCCAGACATGCAGGACGCTCTGCTCCTGCTCTTAAACACTGCCATCTCCTGGGGCAGGGGAGGCAGCACAGCCCCTCCTCTTCATCAGTGCGTTGTTAATTATAAACTAGAGTTTGCATCACCTCTATGGGCATCAGCAGCTCCAGCATTCAGGAGGGCCTCAAGTCAGTCAGACAGAGCCAGCCACTAAAACAGAGAGCATCTGGAAAGGACACTCCCACTGTGTCTATCAACAAGATCTATCTACCACTATGTTTGCTGAAGGGATATTTTTCAAGGCCATCTGAAACGTGCTGCCATACAATTTCATGCAGTTTTAGGGAAGTGTGAGTATTTAGTGCACGGCGCAAATGGGTGCAAGAGGAAGCTCCTTAAAGTTCACACGTCAGGGAAAAACAGAAAAATAATTTTCACTTGACCCCAGGCTCCTCCATGAGTATTACTCCCAAACCGTCTATATCTGTGTTGGTAAAACCCTTCACACCATATTTTATCTTATTGCTAAAAATAAATCACTTGTAAATTGTTTTATAAATTATGTATAAGAAGAGGCCTCAGTCTAAGATGTGCTACCAGTGTATTCTACATGATAAAAAAAAAAATCTAAAAGGATCTCCAAGGGTGGGAGGGGGAAGGGAAGGGAAAGGAAGGGAGCACTTTTATAAATAATATATTCAGTGGTCAAAGAAAGTTATCACCTTTTATGAAGTGTTTGGGATTCATTATGCATAAAAAGTGCAGCTCTGCTTCTACTGTGCATGATATCAGGATGTGATTATTAAGCATTACAGCCACCAACTAAGTGATTATTGGTGTCATCATTTGTTTATCTAACCAAAACCTAGACTGCCACCTCTCATCAGTGGAAACAAACAGCTGATGTTTTTGACTAGTGCCAAAGGAACGCTGTCGATTATTCCCAGAGAGATGATGTCCCCATCATTGTGGGTTTCATTTGGTATTCATTGTAATAGTGCTGATCCTAATGAATTCATTTGGTATTCATGTGGATGTCACATGTATTTCCAGAGATGTTCTGCTGTAATTTAGCATGGGTTAATGGACACCTCTGTTAAAGTGTTATTGAAAGTTTGACATTCAAATAACCCAGTTTAAAAATCAGACAAACCTAGATATTAAAGCTGAAGGGAGGATGGGGGGAGGGGACTGGAGTAAGAGGCAAGACTGAAATGCCACGCTGAGATAGTAACCCTTATCTGCCTGCTGGCAAGGGAACACTGTCCTATCCCTTCCTCTTTCCTTCCTCTCCTAGCTAACCAAAAGCAGAGCTTTAACCATGTTCAGCGACTTTGTGACTGGGCCTCTTTTCATGCCTGACCCAGATCTCCTGTCAGGGTTAACCTGGCTGGTTCCTTGCCTGCCAAACACGGCACAAGGGGAGGGAAGAGCCTTTGGGCTGGGTTTGACAACACTTCTGCTTTCCTTGAGAGGTTAGGCACAGAGGCTTGGACCCTGCAGCTCCAAATGCATCACTAGGATCCAGGGCTGAGGTTGAAATGAGTAGAAGTGCTTTTATTCCCCACATTTTGAAATACTGAAGCTGATTTTTCTGCTTTGCAAATTCAGAGAACAGATGATAAGGACAGCTGGATTAGCCCAGAAACTGGTAGCAAGTACAGTGTCTTGTGAACTAAACGTGCTAAGGAACAGTGCAATTCCCCGGGCATTTTCAAGGAGCTCAAACCACTTATCTCTACATTGCCAAAAATCTTGAGATGCCACAGAGAATCACATTACAAAGAAATAATATCTGGAGAGTCTTAAAAAAATGATAATTTTCTTTTCTTCTAACACTTTATTCCATGGGATTTTGACAATGAAGAAGCCAACCCTTCCAGGTAGAGTCCCTCGAGTGCTTTTAAGGACTCACCAAACACTGAATTTATAATATTCCTATTCAGGATATGCCAACAATGGAATGTATGATGAGAGACTGGTGATGTAAAAGTTTTCTCACACTCATTTGGGATGATCTGAACAGATACTAAGAATTTGACCAAAGGGAAAGTTTGAATTGGTGAGTAATGTGACAAGCCCAGAGGTGATAAAATCTCAGTACCACACCACACCACCACATTATAACCACACATGCAACCCATATACAGTAATTGTTTATATTAGACACAGAGCCAGTATACTGCATGCTTGGGGAACATAATCATCACTTACACTGATATTTCCCCAGCCATGAAATAAATTGTAATCCACTGAATAAATTGATTTTTTTTCCTGCATTGTAGTAACACCAACTTGGCTCCACCCCTGCCAACGCAGCCCCTTGTTTCCACGACAAGTCGTGCATTTGGAATACTAGAAACCAAAGTACAATATCCATCCTGCAAAATACGTGAGCCTGAGGTAAACCCAGGGGTTTGAAATGCCACTTGTTGCTCAGCCTTCTGGCTTTTGTTGAGTGCTTCCATTATACAACATTCACAGCAATGCAAACTTCATCCTGTCATGGATTTTATATGTTCCTGCCTGCAGATTAAGTTGCCAGCTATAACACAGCATGCGCTGTTTGTGGCCATTTTCCTAAATGATACTTTGGGAACAAAATACACAGATGCCTAATGTAAACTAACCTACTCCCATTTTCCTTGCAAAGTCTGAAATTCAACCCTGTGCAGAGGTTCTCCACAAGCCTATTTATTAAATCCCACTGAAATGCCCCAAACTGGAGTTAATTAGGATTTAAGTGGTACATAACTTTATGAAGGTCCATTAAACAGCTTTGACCTTTATTATCTCTGTGGTTTTATTTGCACATTTGTGCTTGTTTTTGTGATAAAATACCTTGTTGTGTTTTCCACCACATGCAATCAATATCTCTTTGAGAACATCAGGGCTGAAATCCTGACTCTAACAAGAATTCCCATTGACCACAGGAAGGGGGAGGGTTTTGCCTGGTCAGGTCAGGTACCTGCCACTACCTACTGAAGCTCTCAGACATCGAGGGGACGAGGTCTGGTTGGTTGAGATTTGCACAGCCAATAAACTCCCTCTGCAAAAAAGAACTTCTGTCTCAAAAAGAAAAGGAAAGCAAGGTTAATAGGTATGTTCTGAGAAAATGAAGCTTTTCTTAGCAAAGCTGAGGTTTGCATGAATTGTAGATAACTTGCTTTGTGGCCAGCCCCAGACTGCCAAAGTTTCCCCAGGAAAAAATAAGGACTGTCAGAAACTTCATTAACTTCCACTCTTAATTGCAAAGGATACATTGCACATTAGGTAAGACCTTAGTATTTGGGAACTTAATGCTAAATGCTTGGCCTTTACCCCATTTCTGCTATATCTTGCTTTGTAAGAAGGAACTGTACAGCTTGATGTAGCAATAAATAATTTTCATAAGTTTTATTGCAATGCTATGTGCCACTAATGGACAATTTGGTACTACTCTCAAGCAAGGGCAGCAGGCTGAATCACAAAGCAGCTGTTAGTGTTTCATTAGAAGCAAAAGTCCCTTCCCTACTCCGTTTCAAACACCAGTCAGTTTTCTTTGATCATTTCTCATCTGCCACCAAACGATGGGGAGACCCAGCTCTTCCTATCCAATAGTAATGGTCTTGCAATCTCCAGCCCTTACAAGAGGCTGTGTAATTGGGCATTGCTCTGCTGAGGTGTTTTAATGCAGCCATGGCTCCTGACCTCCAGCCAGCAGGAGGAAAGAAAAGTCCTTGCCCAAATTCATCTGGAGTGGCTGCACACTGGCTGAACCTCTCTCATCTGCATTTTTCCTTGAGATTAATGAGCAACAGGGAAGGTCCCTAAACTTAAATGAGCTAGAATAAAATGCTGAAATAAGCCTTGCCTATTAGAGATGGTGTTGGAAAGAGGTTTTCAGGGAAAGTCTTTCTCTGGGAGCAATCATCACAAGGGAGGCAGATGTTCAGCTCTGTGGTTCAGGAGCACAGTTGAGATCTAGTGGATGCAGATTCCACATCCATCCTTGCTTCCTGCTTGGCACATGCCCTCTTTATCCCTGTACCTCTGTGCTGTGGACTCTCATAGACATTAACTGTACTGTAATACTTCAAAATGCCAAAATTGGGCATCCCAACTTTTTGCGGAGCCTGAGGTAGCTGCAAAGACCTCAGGATGATGAAAACAAACCCAACAAAAACATACACCCTATTTTCTATTGCCTTCAGATAATGAAGGCTTGAGGGTACAATCAAATCAACTTTTTCAGTGTAAATCTGAAGTGAAAAAATTTTCTGTAGTTACAGATTTCAATTAGTAAAATCTAATTTCTGATTCCAAAAAGAGAGGGTGGGGAAAACCCACAAACAAATAATTTAAAATTTCTGCATAAAAGATTTCCAATTTCCCCCATGAAATCAGAAGCATCAAATGAATGAAAAGATGACTGTGGGAAAAAGGAGTGAAGAGGCTTATTAGGAATATATTTGGTTTAGATACAGCTCATGAGAATATTGCTATTAGAACTAAACATATCCAGTTCCAAGTAAAGAAGTAAAGTAAAGAAGTTCAGCCCCACTGTTGTTTTGGAAGACACCACATGTTGGGGGTCTCTGTTGAACTCTAGGTTGTAAGTTTGCAGGAAAACTACAATTCATGCTCAAAATGCAATTGCAGAAACACAGAACAACAGAAAGTGCACAACCAGTGTTCTCTAAAATGATTTATCACTCATGCAAGCGCCTAAACTGTGTTTTAGAGCTAAATCTACACTCCTGTTACAGGATTTACTTTTTTAAATGCAAATAGCCAAAAATCAATCGAAGGAATACTGGCAGATTTTCTAAATTAACCGGTTGTAAGGCACCATGTCATCATTCCACATCACACTGCACCAAGTTACCTTGTGCAAGGCGTCCCGAGGGTGTTCAGAGAGAGGGAGAGATTTATTGATACAAACACAGCCCTAATCAGTCCCCCCTGTCTGTGCTATGTTTAGCACAAATGCAAAACCAGCAGAGATGGAGAGCAGATGCAAACTGAGATCAATGGAAACACAGTGACCTAGGACATGTCAGGCTGCTCTGAAATGCAGTGAGCCACACTGAGCACCTGCATGTGCCACCTTCCTGGGGGATTTGACATGCTTCCAGACATACTGAGGATATTGGATTGAAGGGCTGCTTTTAAGGGATGGCTCAAAATCATACAAATCAGCTCATCTGGGCAGCCCCTCATCACACCATCACCAGACAGCAAAGTACTTTTTGTAGCAAGAAGAGCTCTGCCATGGTCAAAATTTGTTCTCTCACAGGCACTACAGGAGCAGAGCAGCCCTTCCTTCCCCCCCTCATCTGAAGAGAAGAGCCTCAGCACCACCCTCAGTTTTTCCTCCTTTTTCTTATCAGGGGTTTCACATCAGCCAAAGGCTTTTCTTACTGGGCAAAGTTTAAAACACAGCAATAAACTACACTGACCAACAACACTCCCCCAACACCCTGTTCCAAGTCAAGAATATATTTCAAGCTCTTAAAAATCCATACGCCCAGCTTTATTATGAGATAACGCAGTGACAGTACTGGGAACACGATATGGTAACTGAAAAAGGCATTTGTTTTGCAAAAATTAGATTTACAAGATGCACTGTCGGATGGGCTACCTGCACTTTCTGCTCTGGGGGCCTGCAGGGCTGTGTCCCACCCAGAGCATCCCACCTGAGCTGCTCCTGCAGGAGGGCAGGGCTGCAGAGGATGTGGTACAGCTGATTTAGGGAAGCAGCTGCAGGTCTGTAAGCTGAAGGGAGCTGATCTGTGCCTACTTAAAAACAGATTATTGAGCTATAGTTCACAAACCATAACAAGAATTGGAACAAGTCAACCGCCACGCTTCTCTCAGTGTAGCTTTTTTAGCCATGAAATACAAGAACTAGGCCATCTGAATTCACGTTCATGTATTTAAAAAGTTTGGAGCAGTTTGGCCCCCAGCTTGTTTGATGCATGTTTTTGGCAGCAGACCTCTTCCATCCCATTCATTTTAAATTTAGACCATGCATGTTGACCTTGTTTGATACCTTTGAAATAATTATATAAATAAGTAAGCCTGTCTTTCTATGTCTCACATGCAAGAACATTCATTATTTTTGGTTCCCTTTGGGCCAGATCCAAAGGTCTTCAAATCAACAGGAACTTTTCATTTATGTCCAAGGGCTTTGGATCAAGCCTTTAATTATAATGGCATTGCCCCTTTAAGATGCAGGACCCTCTCATTTCCCCTGCAGGTTTCTGCTAGCAACTCTAGGATCCAACACAAGGCTCTCGTAACACCTGATTAAATATTAATCCAGAGGTGGGGGCCTCACTCTTTTATGATCCTTTCCCTAGAAGCTCCTATTAGTAAATCACAGTCCAGCACAAGAGGAAATGTGGCCATTCCATTATCCTCTGCTCACGAAGGGGCATTAATTCTTAATAAACTGACCTGATTATAATAATACTCGAAGGATGCAAAATAAGGAATAGACAGGTTTACATCCATGTCTAAGATTAAACACATGTATGGTGCTGAGAGAAGAGGTGGGGAGGGAAGGGCAGAGAAAGGAGGGAGGGAGAGATGTAAACCGTAGCTTGAATTCTCAACACAAGCGACTGCAGTGGCAGTAGGCCGGTAAGTTTTTCTGTGCCTCATTCACAATATTTGCTTCTAAAAGAAAAGAAAGATAAAATTAAGCTTTTGCCTTTTGAATCTGGAGCAGGGCAGCCCTCCTCCCAAGAAGTGGATACTATCAGATAGAGCATTCCAGACTTCAAGGGAAGCAGTTTTCAAAGATTTGAGATAAAGCCCTGTATTATCCTCTCAAATGCTGGGTAACATGCACAACTCTGTTAAAATATAAGGATCAAGTTCAAAAAGAGAGATGAGACTACTTCAATATTCTTAAACCAGCCTTCCAACACTTTTGCTGGTTTGCAGGCAGTGATCCTGAGCAAGGAACACGCTGCAGGCCACACGCTGGTTTGTTCTTGCTGTCAGCCTGGGCTGCTGTGATAGCAGCCTCTTTTAAGTGCAATTTCCCATGGCTGCCAGCAATGCTGGAAGGTCTCTGGGGCAAGCCACTGCAACAAGTTATGACATAGGAATCACTGCATCCTCTCCTGAGGTCTTGCAAAAGCCTATCTAAATACTACTAAGCACCAGGGATTTGCATGAACTGTGCCACATCCCACAAGTCCCTTCACATTCCTGGCAAGCTCAATGAAAACTTGTAAGACTCCACAAACACCTTTGTAAGATGCTGCTGAAATACAGGAGTCACATCAGCACTTGTCAGCTGGTCCACATGGACTATGAGAGCTTAAAGCACTCCTGGAAGAGCAGCCCAGAGCACACTGGGGGCTGTCACTGCCAGTCAGAGTGTTAAGGCAGTTCACCTGCCTCCAGCACCCCTGCTGCCTGCCTTCCCTTACATTTAAGGAAGGGAACTGGCTAAGCAGTCTGCTCTGGCATTGTGGCACTATTCATGGCATTCTGTAGCTGGTGAAAGAGGTGGCTGGGTAAAGAAAATGGCTTTATAACCATGCCTGTAATATAGACGTGCTTGAAGGCATGGAAAGAGGAAATGTGAATCCAAGCTTTCCCCATCCAGTGCCAGATCCCAGCCAGTCCTCCTCTCGTGGTGGCCTTCTCTCCAAATTATTTCAATATGCAACAAGTTTGGGCTTGAACATAGTCTCATGCTTGGAAAATGATATATAGGCAGGGCCATCAATGAGAACAGCCCTCAGATGTTATCATAGAAGAGAGCCATTCCTCTGACATGAGTGGTAGTGATGGTCCTGGCTGATTAGAGCAGTTAAAACTTTATAGCACACCGTAGAGAGAGGCTGTTACAGCCTCCAAGGATGGACATGCAGCTTCTCACATGCAATTTCCACATTCAGCTGCTCCCAAGAGCATTATTATCTTTTTACTGTAGTGACCAAACCATGCAATTCCTCAAATCCTTTCCAAATGTTAATGAAATCAAATAAACCATCATACACTTCAGGGAATTGTACAGAAATAGCAAGCATTTAAGAGGAACCAAACACTGGCAAACCTCTCCGGAATCAACTCTTTAAATATGGGAAAGGCAGGATCCACTTTTTATATGGGGAAAGCCTGAGGCTGTTTTAAATTTTGAAAGAAATTTTGATAGGTATGTAAGAGAGATCAATTATAATGCAAAGGTATTTGAAGCCTTTGATGCCTAGTCATTATCTAGTTGTACCAGACCTAAATTCAGAGTTTAAGCCAGAGGTTTTCAATGTTTCCACTGAAGCTTAAGCAACGGCTGTGGTTTAACTGGGCAGGCAGTGGAACACCCCACAGCTGCTCACTCCCAGTGGGAGGGAGGAGAAAATCCAAAAAAATAGGGTGGGGTGAGATAAAGACAGTTTAATAGGACAAGAAAGGAAGGAAAAATAATAATGATGATAAAAGAATATACAAAAGAAGTGCTGCACTGTGCAATTGCTCACCGCTCCCTGACCAATGCCTGGCCAGTCCCTGAGCAGTGGCCACTGCCCCCTGGCCACCTCCCCCTGTTTGTAGATTGAACATGAAGTCCTATACCCTGGGACAGCCCTTTGGCCAGCTGGGGTCAGTTATCCCAACAGTGTCCCCTCCCAGCTTGTGTCCCCATCCTCGTGTTGGCAGGGCAGCACAAAAAGCTGGAAAGTTCTTGACATTGTACAAGCACAACTCAGCAACAGATAAACGTCAACCCCTTTCTCATCCCCAATCCAGACCCCAGCACTGTACCAGCTGCTAGGAAGAAAATGAACTACCCCAGCCAAAGCCAGGACAGCAACATCACTGGCACACAAATGAAAATATAAATAAAGTCTCTTGGTCACCAAAGGCACTAAAGTGAGAAACCTAAAAAGCCCTAGAATAAAATTGAGTATACGACTTAATTTCAAGGAATCTGGAATGCTGAAAAATTCCTAACATTTAAATAATACCATTATCAAATGATGGCTTTAAAACCTGTGATTTTATTTTTTTCTACTATTTGCATTTGCAACTGGAATAACTAACGTGCAGGATCTTTTCCTATTCTTGTTGCGGATCTCTAGAAAATATACTCCCATTTAAGTCAAAGCACAAGTGAAGGAACAAAGAAAGTAGCTGGAACAAGATTGTAGTTGATATATAAATTCAGAGCCTCATTTAACAGCCACCTGAGCAGTGGTACCACCCATAAATCCACTGCCTGTTTCTCAGGATGCTCAGTTGACACCAGAGTTGAGCCATTTCAGAGCTTCAGCTGCTCTGTGGAGCAGTGGCAGCAGTGTGACCGTAACAGATCTGTTTGAGCCCTCTGGGGATTGGTGCCAAAGGCATCGGCTCCCTACATTTTAGCTGAACTGGGTTTAAACTACCACACTGCAGTCCTTTTCCAGTGCTGCACAGACTTATCCATCTGCTTTCCCGAGGGAAGATACACAGCCAACACACACGAAACACAAAGACCAGAATAACCATGGGCCTTGAACAATCACCAAGAAAAAAAGGCTGATTTTTTTTCTATTTTTTTATTCCTTCCACCAACTCACCATCTGTAACTCTTGCTGACCAAAACAATGCAATTTTGAGGTACTAAGGGACCCACTGCTCAGCAGCACAGAAAATGATGCTATGAGCTACCTGAGCAGGACCCAAAACCCAGTAAAGTCACCACAGTTTAGCTCTGGAGACATCTTCTCATTCATTTCAGTGGACTCTGTGACAGAGCCCATGAAAGCACCATGGAGGTCTCTGCAACCCACCCTACTCTTGGTGTACAAAAAGCAGTTTGATTGTGTCCACTGCCCTATTCTGGGTAGTTTTGCATAACTTAAGTTGTCCCTTTAAAAGATCACATCTATTACACCACCAGCACCAAGACTATTGCTAAATTCCACACCTGTGGTCTGACAGATTAAAATAGCGGCTACTGCTGTTCTGCAGTGAGCTTCCCTGTTCCTTATCTCACAGTCTATTCAAGGTCTCATAAATAGCATTGGAAGGATGCCACTGAAATTACAAATATGAATAAACACAGATTTTGCTCCACCCCAGAAAGATAATTGTTCTATCACCAGCACTCCACACTTACAGAGAGGGAAACCTGGGAACACACCACACCTGGGTTCAGTGGAGGACTAGTGCCCTCTTTTGATGTCAGTTTTACCCAAAGACTAATTAGGATTTTGTTTTATTGCTGTACCCACCAGACATTTTTCATTTCCCCATATGCTGCACTTGGAATAACAATAATTAACACCTGAGTTTGTTTTACCTGACAGGACCAGGAAAATTGTTAAACATTTGAGATAAAACAACACTAAAGTATTTGTAAATCAGCTTCAAAGCCATTAAGGTATGGCAGGTCTGACAGGTGCAGAGCCTCCACCGCTGCTAATGGCTTTGTCTGCAACACTACAGAATCCATGGGGAGCTTTGACTTCACTTCCAAGGGGCTGAGTCAGGCCACCAGGGATGAATGGTGTAGGTTCTGGGGTTCAGTCTGGACCGGGCGTAGACAGACGGTCGGGACGGATGGAGACGAGAGATCTCTATAATCAGATCTTGGGACATACGGTTTATTGCAAAGGGCGTGGGTATAGGGGCACTGCTCAGAGCTGCCAGACTCAGCTCGGAGCAGGCCCAAGAGAGCAAGAGAGTAAGCAAGTAAGTAAGGAGAGAGAGAGAGAGAGAGAGAGAGAGAGAGAGAGAGTAAGAGTGTGCGAAGAGTAAGAGAGGAATGGAATGGAATCTTGGTTACAATACAATAAATCATCTTCTGTACTGAATATTCTAATTGTCACTAACCAATCTAATACAAGATACAAATCCTATAGCATTTACATACAGCCTATAAGAGTTCTTCTATTACCATAGAGTGTTACATCTTAACTTCTAAAAACTACTCTTTGGACCCCTTCTGCTGAGCTAGTAGGGTCTGCTCTGACCCTTGGACCTGCCTGCAAGCAGAGGGTATTGTTCAGTCAAGAGGGGATTACCTTCAGTCAGCCATACCATTGTTTTCCAGTTGTTCAGTAACTAAGACTTGGTATTTCAAAAGTGGCTTTCATTTCGAGGTTGCCTGTAGTTTTCATATTCCCAAAATCTTTTGTCAGGCAATCATATTTATAAGGCTTTCCTGTTTCATCTTCCCCAACAGAATGGCAATTGCTTGGTATCATGTATGGACAACACCTGACCTCTGGAAGGAAGTAAAAGAGCAAATGGAGCCAAGATATTCATGTTCTGCACATGCCTGAGAAGTCACACGAGCTCTCAAGCTAAGCCTTGAACAACTTCCAATGCACTTCACATAAACCCCAAGCACCTGAATTATTTCCTACTGTTTAGATGTACTGGGAACCCAATTCAACTTCCAGTTGAAGAATCTTTCTATAACCAGCATTAATATGGTTGCCTGTTACGCCCTTAGTGAGGGCTCAGATGTTCACTCTGCCTTGTCATGCAAATTATGCAAAAGGCAGAATCTCCTTGATTAACTTAAAACCACACCTTCTGCTATACTTTGGTGGCTGTGAAATACTTAGACACACGGATGGATGAACTAAAAAGATTACGATGTATTACAAATTTATGTTTTCCTGTAGTCTGAAGGATATTCTCAACAGACTTTTCAATTAGTGACTTCAGAAAAAACCAATAATTTTGTACGAAAAGCTACTGAAAAAAAACCCAACTAAACAAACAAAAAGCCCTTAAAAAGGAAGCCATTCTTAAACCACAACAACCCCACATCTCTGTTCTCTGGCAGTGAACAGAGCTGGACAGGTTCTACTAAGATTTCTTCTGCTAACACAGTTTCATACCAATTTTACTGGTCTCAAAATCTTATGGATAATGGATTGGTAGAGCAGAAGGTACCAGGACCTGCCATATTATTATGGTTACTTGTGCTAAAACTAACCACTAACTCAGCACCGTCCTGAAAACATTAAAAGACAATGTCAAGTGACATGACAGAAGTCAAAATGAAATTAAAATTGGAGATTTTAATTCAAGCTTTAGCCGTACAAATATGAATTATGTAAATATATGGGCCTTTTCCTGGCCTTCTGTATAGCAGGATGCAGTGTATCCCACTCAGTAGCCTGCAGACTATTTAGTAAATATATCAAATAAATTGCCTATGATCATGTATTTGCTTGATTCCAGCCATATTCATACATCACGGACTTGCTTTGTTCACCAACCTTTTACTGCGGAAAACAAGAAGAAATGCTTTTAAAAGGGAATGAGAAGAGTTAATCAAAGCCATAGCATTCTCTGTTTCTTTCCCGATCACGTAGACAGTGACCAAAAATAGAGCGAGCGCGTTAGCATCACTCATGTCTTCTTGCTAATTGGCGTGTTTTAGATGCAGATGTTCTTCACTTCCAGAAGCTGATTTTTTTTTTTTTTTTTGAGGAGTACAAAATATGCTGGTTTGGCACTTCTGAACCCAGTGAAACTTTGAGTTGCTATACTGAAATAAGTATCAAACACCAGTAAGGAGCAGCGGGTTTGTTTTGCATCATCCCTTGTTGTGAGGATCTCAACTCTCCCAAATTCTAAGCACCCGTGTGTGAGATACCAGACAGAGACAAGCACGTTGGAAACCTGTCTGCTGATAACACAAATAAGCAAACCAAGATTCCTCTTCCACTCTGTGAAAACTGGTGCTTTAAAACTGATAATCAGAAGTGCATTGGATCCAACAGCCACAACATGCTCACACCATATGACATGGGACAGCTGTGGCAGATTTTGAAAGACCAGGTTTGTTTTCATGAGGCACCCCCATGATCAGACACTTATCTCACCTCTCTGAAACTTTAATCTGTGGAGTTGCAATGCTTCCAGTATTTCCAGCCAGAGCTGGCAGAGTTTAAGTCAGGTGTTTTAGCATACTATATACAAACACCAATGAATCCAATGGAAACCTGTGAACATTTTGTTCTAGCAAGAGATGAACTGAGAGCCAAACAAGCCACACTTTCATCCAATTCAGTTTTCACATCAGCCTGAAATTTACAGACATCGCTGCAATATAATAATATTGTAATAGAGAATAAACCCCTTTCTTTTCTGCTAGATATTTTATGAACTAACACTTAGGCTCACACTTCTGCCTGTCATGCTCAAAGTGACTCAAAACAGACCTCTAAAGTGTGGACACAGCTACTTAAATATGTAAATGAATTGGCTTTCCACATCTAGACAGAATTTGTGCTTGTAGGTCAGTTATTCAGTGCAAGTAGGTACAAGGCAAACAAATGCCCATTTGCAGGTGAAAGTGATCACTGATCATTTTTGAAGTCTGGCTCAGTTAAAAGACTGAGAAGCCACTGCTTCCTGCTTCAGCTGCACCCTGTAAAGCTAAACCACTGTTACACAATGTAAAGGGTAATGTTATGTGCAAGTGTGGACAGTTACTGAGGTAAAAATAGGAGAGGGCTTTTAAAATTGAAGAAGAACATCAGAAGTCTTTCAGATTTGTTCTAAGATGAAAGAAAAAGAGTTGAAGAGCAATAAGCAAGTTAATATTTCATTAGAAAGCTAATACCAAGATGTATGCATTCTGAAGTTCATAAGAAACATTAATTACAATTGCTACTGGCAATGGATCATTCAGAAAAACATACATATGGTTCATATGGAATACAAATACAGCTTCTAGTCTTCAGATTGACATAGAGAGAAGACTTTAATCATATGACTAGAAAGTACAATCAGAACCTCCTGATTTCAATGCTTTTAAACCGAAAGGGAGAGCTGGATGCTTAGGTAACCAACTGCCTGCAGAAAACACTCAATACATTTATGCACCCACCAAATTAGACATGGAAATTATATCCAAATTGCACAAAAAGCTGTAATCCAGATTCAGATCTCCTCTTTGGAAATGACAGCGAGGATTTCACTTTCCAAAGCATCTCACAGCTCCCATTCAGTTCAATTGTAATCAGTTATGCTCAGGACTTTGCAAAACAACGTGATCGCCACTGAAAATGCTTTCAAAATTCTGTCCTTTGTACTACATTTATTCTATATGTTGAATTATATGCCATAATGTGGCTCTGTCAGGCATTCAGAGCACAGCTGTGATGAGCAAGAGCCCATGATTAATTCTGTCCTTGCTCTTCATAAACTATTTGCCTTGTCTAATTAGAAAAAAACACAATAGAAGTTACAAACATTTTCACCATTTCCAATTGGCCGTCAAAAACACAAGAGAAGCCAAGTCGCCTTTCACGAGCCGTGATGAATAATGTATAGAAAGACAAAGTCTCAAAGTTTACCCCATTTTGTGTTACATTGTTCCTATTGCCTTCCTCCACACCATTTCTGTTTTTCAAAAACTGTTCTGAAAGCCACTGCAGCACCGCTACATAGACCTACAGAAACCACTTTTTAGCTTTTTTCCTAATTTTTCGAGCTATTTTTTCCCTGTCACAAGCATCAGCTCAGCCCCCAAACTCCAGTTTTGCATAATTCATGGAAAAAAACAACATAAGCAAATTGTCTCAAAACCTGTACTCCCTTAAATGCAAAACAAACACAACATGCAAATGTAGCAATGCCTTTAGAAGTGCAAGCAATCACCAGAATCCATGCAGGGGTAACTTTGCCACTTTTGGAATAACCAGGAACACCTGGATACAGCAAGCTTTGGCTAGGAGCAAACCTGGCCACTTCATATTCCTGAGGTGCATTCGACCACCCTTAGCATGCCCAGGCTCTCTGAGGAATCCCAGTAACTTCCTCCAGTATCTGATGCCAGAGATAATGTGCATATCTTTCAGTGTCCACATCTTTATCACCAGCCATAGTGACAAAACTGGAATAAAACAAATATATTTTCAATTATATGCAGTTTGCCAGATACCACCTAAAGAAACCAGAGGGAAAAGCATTAAATCTGTAAGTCCTGAGACATACTCAGCTTTCTGTAAGTATTTTGTAATGTATATAGAAACTGGAGACATGATTCTTTGTCATTAGGCTGCCTGAACATGGAAATCTTTGTCTGCTGTAGAGAGGAGACCAAAATGTTCCCAGAATTTAAGCTGGTTGGACCTGGGGCATTTGTTCAGCTCCTGAAGGAAGTCAGGACAAGCTGCCAAGTCAGGATCCTGACCTGCACTTTCAAAACAAACAAACAAAAACGTTCAGGATGTTTCAAATAATGTGTATCCTTTGTTAAGGGAGAACAAGGGACACTTGAAGAAGTCTGATTTCACTTTCACAGCTCGGGCAGCTTCTGGGACCGCGAAGGCTCAGCTGATGTACCACTCACAGCCAGCAGCACAGGTTTCTACCTCTGAGCCTTGCGGAGCTCTTCCGAGTGGATGGTGCCAGTCATTCGGGCTCGCAGGCTGGCGGAGCGCACGTTTGGAGGCAGAGCTGTCACGGATTAGACAAACAGAGAGCTTTGCAGTGACTTTCTGCGGAGCACGAGGTAAAACGTGCGGTGGAGCCGCTCACTTCCATCAGAGAGCGGCAGCCATCTGCTGGCAGGCAGCCGGCAGGAGGGCAGGCACCAGGGCTTTCCCAAACCCGAGCATTCCCAAGCACATGAAAGAGCCACCTCAGTGCTCCCAGGAGCAGCCCGCTCCGCTTTATTTAGATGAAATCCTTGAAACAGACACCAGAGATAAACGTAACTAGGAAAACGCATACTTAAAAAGTAGAAAAATATCGTAGACCTCATCAAACGGCCCTGGAGAAGGGGATCTGAAGTCACAAGTCATTTTTTTGGAATTCTCAATCTTATCTAAAGAAAGCAAGATTGCCGTGTCTTTAATCTACAGACGAAAAGGAGCCAGCTGTACATCTGAAAATCAGCTGCGTATTGATCCCGCTGCTGTTAATATTCATGAAGGTGTATCGTAAGACTGGAGATTTTAACACAGTGCCCCCGGACTCTAAATCAATTCCCATTGATTTCAATTGGCTTCTCCCATCCATGGATCGACCTTACCCCTCCCTTGGAAACATGCTCTCAAGGTCCTTTGAAACACGCTTGCTGTATAATGAACTCTGAAGGATTGCATGTGCTTATTGGTATGTTCTTCCCTTCTCCACCCGTGGAGCTTTTGAGGGGGCGGATACCACTATCTGATTTTATGTGAACATTTAAAAGTTTGAACCTACGCCCCACAGGGCTCCCATCAGTTCCTAGAAGCCAGAATAAACTCCTCCTCTTCATTTAGATTTGCCTGCAAAGTTCAAGGCTAATGCGGTCATCTAACAGAACTGCATTTCTTGACACTGCCTGCTTCTAGGAGAAATACACACTGAGGTGTTTCTGGTTTGTTTTTCAGCCTTTTGGGTACTACAGCTAAAATGGGTTTACAGGAGTGGCAGATCTCAGAGGAGAGGGTTGAAGGGAGAATTTAATCTGCTCCTCTCTCTGAAAATGCTGGGCCCTTGAGCCTGACCTTGCTCCCTGCTGAACTTTCTAGCACCTGACATTTGAGTCTGTTCAGGGTGAGTTATGAGGAGTTAAGGAACCTCAGCAAATAAGCAGATACACACCAAAACTGCTGCCTGCATTAGGAGTTTATCTCTAATGTGATCATTATTTCACTTCAACACACAAAGCAGGGGTTGGCTATCCCTGCTTCCAGTTGTATCTCAGGGGAAAAATGAAAGAAAACATATTTTAAAATCAGACATTTTTCTATCAAAACAGTTTTCTGAGCTTT
Source organism: Corvus cornix cornix (assembly GCF_000738735.6). Lineage (NCBI taxonomy): Eukaryota > Metazoa > Chordata > Aves > Passeriformes > Corvidae > Corvus > Corvus cornix. The sequence continues at coordinate 4,519,833 of NC_046349.1, read as the reverse complement.
TACTTCCTCAACTGATAGAAAGAAAAGTACAAATAGTAAAAGTATTTAACTATATTGGAAGGTTTCGGTGATATTTCAACAACAGTCCCTGTGTGAGCACGGGGCTGTCCCTCAGCTTCATTTACCAGACTGATTTGGTATTACCACTCTGGGCAACATCACAGCCAAGAGGACAACCCTGTATATCCAACTGGTTAAAAATTCAGTTGGAAACATGCAAGATTTTCTTCCTGCATACAACCATCCTCCCTTCCCTGATAAAAATTAGCTGTGTCTTCATCTTATTTGTTGCACATACAGAATTTGAGAATGATGCATTTAGCAGCTATTCAAAAGAAAGATTTTTGGTTGAGAGTAGTGTGATGACCAAACAGCTTTTAAGAATTTGAATATATGGCTTTGCCATATATGTTGAAGTCTAAATATCTGAACTTAATGTAATATTGGTTTCTAACCACCCTCAAAACTCTTTCATAACTGATTGAGTTACACTTTGTCAGTTCCAATCAAACAGCACGATTTTACTTGCATCTTTGAAACAAAATGAATCAATAACATGGAGGTTTCCAGTGGAAGAGTGACATCTGAGACTCTCCAAATTTTACAGCTTCAGGCAGGGCTGCCATCCAACCCAAACCAGCAAAACACGTCACCATCATTCCAACATCATATCTACAATGAGGCTGAATAGCGTGGAAATTTAGAATAGCCAACACTAATCAGGGTTGTAAAAATAAACACACAAAGGAAAAACTTGTTTTTCTTGTACAATTAATTTTCCTTCCCAGTCTTGGCACTCCACACCAAGGCAATGCAGATGCTGACCCTTTCACGAAGGTTTGCTGTCAACCTCACTTGCTTTCTGCAGTGATATTCCACTTATCATTTTTCAAAACTCCCATGTCCCTTGAGAAAAGGGACCTCAGCCTGAGGCCTGCTCTCTCTGCCTGAGAGCACAAAGTCCCACTAATGCTGGGCCAGGGTAAGGGAAAGGCAGGCTCCAAATCATCGAGAGCCGTGACTGAAGAGGACAAGCTACAAACTCAGTGACAGCTGTGTGGGGAAAAGCAGCAACACGAGGGGGTTGGCTTGATTTTTTAACTCCACTAAGCTTCAGGGAGTGGCTGTAAGTTTGGAGAAAATATTTGGGTCAGTCCTTAGCACATCAGTCAGATCTCTCTGCAGCACGGACTGGGGAATATGACACACATCCCAACATCAATGCTTGGTGAGAACTTCTCACCCGGGCCAAAGGTGTTGGTGCTACAACCCTGGTAACCCCAGCACAGAGAGAGAATTCATCTCTGTAACCCCAGATCTCCCTCCACAGCTTCTCAAGACCACCGTGCAAGATGCTGCCCTTGCCCCTGCTCCATTTCACTTTTCCTCAGTGCAGGGCATACTCCCACTGCCTCCTCCCTCCTTCCTTCCCCCCCCAGCGTTTTCCCTCTCTGCAGGCTCCTTCCTGTCTCCCAGTGGATTCTCCTATCGCCTTCACCATCAGAGGAGGCCGGACATCGCTCTGCTGAATGGGAGGAAGGCTCTGTAATTAACGGGGCCCTTTGCTGTTTACACAAACACTCAGAATACACAGACAGCTGAAAGGTCAGCTCCAGCCACGGAGGGCAAATTAAACAGAATACGAAGTGATTACTGCAGAGAGCCTTTTAACTAATGAGGTGCTGCTCCTTTGGAAAAATAGTCCAGTTTTTCCTAGGAAACTATTGATATTCTGAATTTTAAAAAAAAGCTTTAAATGTATTTAAGAAACCAACCTACAAGCAACACACGAACCAACAGAGCACAGCTGGTTTCTGAGCAGGACTCATCTTGGATAGAAGAGGACAAGTTAGAGGATTATTTGCACACTTTGAGTGAATTTCCATCAGTTATGGATTGTTTTGTTATCTCCAAACTCTTACTGAATTTCTTTTTATTAAGAGGTTCATTTTATGAAAAATGTTATGCTTAGGGCTATTGTGAAAATAAACTTATAATCTTTATTTATAGGTAGGTAAAATTAAAAAAAATATTTGGAAAATTATACCTAGACAACCAAGAATCAGGAGAAGTGCACCTGGTATGTTTTGTTGTCAAATTACCATAAGGCTTATCTCAAAATAGCCCAAACATTCATCACAGGATCTCAAAAAGCATTGTTTCAGAATATTTACAAAACCAGAAATTTAACAGAGATTTGTTCTGTATAAAATAACAAATTAGAGTTTAATTGCCATTAACTAGAATCTGGAAAAACCATCTGTTCTTACTTACACATCAACCACAGCAAGCCACATTCATGTCATCCATCTTCAGAACACTGAAGCATATACTCCAGCTTTAAGGAGTTATTTAAGCACCCTTCAAGACTACAGGGTATAAGCACATACAAAAACTTGCTTCAAGTCAGGCCCTCACCAAATGATTGCTGACATTTATGACTCAAAAGAGCTGCAACAGCATTAACAGCTCACAGCCTGCACTTGTGTCTACAGCAGAGTCCAGACATGATCAACCTGAAGCTCAGAGTGTTACTGAAATTCACTGAGTCAGAGTCTCAACAGAAGAGGGGGATTGAAAACCAATTAAAAAACAATAAAAGGCATTAATTGGAATATAGTTCAAAATTAATAAAACACCTTGAGCCATTTAAACACCTTGAGGCTCTCGTGCTGTGTTTCTGTGAAACAGCCAAACTCACCGGCGGAAAAGCTCATAGAAAATAAATTATTAAGTTTATTCGGCTGAATGTTATGTAATGTTTTAAAAGTTGTTTTGAAAATACTTCTTTTAAAAGGAAAGGCATCAGAAAACCTATGTTTCTCTGTGTTTCATATAGAGACACAAAGTAGAACAGAATCTTGCCTACCTACCCACTTAATATGTTATAATTAGAGATGAGGAGGCAGTGTGAACATCTAAGCTAGGTTTGATGGAGGATATTAGTTAGAGCTTATGATAGAGCTCTGCATAGACAGACAAGTGGAATTTAGAAGCTTGAAAATGCCAAAGGAAAAAATATTTACTTGCCAATTTCCCTCAGATCAGGTGTTCCAATGTCCCTTTGCAGGTGGCATTTTAAAGAAAACTCTTTGCAAAGTCAGGCTATACCCAAGCATTGCAAACCTTTATAGTTTTTATTCTTCTCTTCAATCTGCAGGTATAAAGACACAGGTGGCAATGCCACCCCTCCCACCTCATTTTCTGCTGACACGAAACAGAAAACAACCTTCCTGTTGGAGAGCCCTCCCTGTTGCTTTGTCTGGTCCAGGTGGGACATGCAGAAGGAAGATTCCTGCCTTTGACAGATGTTCCTGGGCTTTGCAGCCCTGCCACTGTGCCATGACGGATTTTAAATTTTGATAATCCCTTTTTAGCCCTTTCAGACTAAGGCCATAACATGCCACAGCTCAAACAAAACCGGGCCCTGTCGGCCCATGTTCATACAAATAGCCCAAACCAAGATGATTTATTTACAACAGTTAATACAATTGGTAGTAACGACTTTATAGGCAACCTCTAAGTGCAGGCAAGATGAAAAATTTACTAAATTGGAGTATAAAAATTCATAAGAAAATGTACAGAATCAATATTTCATGGGACTTGCTTTACCTTGCCTTACACAAATCTACTCCAGAGCTCACATTAAAATTTAAACCAGCTTCGTGCGACAAGTTCAAATGCTGGGGCTGTTTCATATTAGTTTAACTTCGGAGGGAATTTTTTTTGTTTTGTTTGTTTCATAAATTGGAAAAAAGCACTTAGGGAGCTGCACAGTTTGAGTGCTTGTGTGCTGCTTTTTCTATTTTCCTCCTTTTAAGAATAAACTAATTGCTGACATAAATAGGGAGGACAATGCTCAAAGAAAAGAGACTCTGAAAATACCTTTGTATTCTCTTTAATACAGCATAGGAGATTAAATCCCTTTGCATTCTCTTTAATACAATGTACAGAGACACTGCTTAGAAACAATACCTGCAGAATACTCCTAAGAGCCCCTGATCTGGGAAGAAAGCACAAAAAACCAGAAGCCAGCTCTGCTGTAGGAACAGAAAGCTGTGGGCATGGCTGTAGGATACAGCTCCACACAGCCCAGGAGACTCAGCCACTCTTCAAAAACCCAGTGCCAGCCATGACACTTCATCCTGCTGGAAACTGAGGCTGCTCTGGGGTGCTAAATTATTGCAGGAGGAGTGTCCCTTCTGGCTTTACAAAGTTAATTTTTTCACATTCACTTCATCAGATGGAGCAAGGCCTCAGAAGAGTGAAAGGTCTTTCACTGCCACAGGCCCAGAACCCAACAGCATCATTACTGTGGAATCTGTGCAGCCCAGGTTTCATTCCAGGGGTTACTCACAGGCTTGGGGAAGTCCTGTCCTTTGCCTCACCCCACCTGAGCCTGTTTGCACAGTTTTGCAGCTTTATGCACCTCTTACCTCAACATAACCCAGCTTGTCCTTAAGAATAAGATTTCTTTCTCTTCGAGCTTGACAGAAAGGATTGATTAAAAATCACCTCCTTGATGTTTGCATACGGTTCTCAAATAGTGGAAAGAAAGGATAGAGCCCAAATATAAATGGGGGAGAAATCACCTCCAAGCATTTTGTTTGCACCTGCATACTCATATGTATTCTGTTGTGGTTCAGGCAAATAATAATAAAAAAAAAAATTAAAAAGTCACAGATGTTTTTGGAGGACACCAATTACACTTGGAAAAATATACCTGTGCTACTGTACTCTGAAATTCCACAATAAGATTTTCATCAGTTTGAAAATGTGGAGCCAGATTTTCAATTTAGCTGTGTGATCGCATGTGAAATGGGGTTAATTACATCAGCAACTAATTGGAAGAAATAGAAGTATTTGCAAAATTTAGGAGGAAAAAAAAAGTTAAAAACTTATTCATATATATGACCTTTAAAGGGCAATCTCAACTTTTCCTTGTTGACATTATCCTACCGGACCAAAAAATAAAAAGAAAAAAAAGATTGTATTCTACCAGATATGTTACTTAAAAATTACAGTGTTATTAAAAATAATTCTTTCACTGGCACAAACAACTGTCCTAAGAAAATTTAATGTTCACTTCCTCAAGTTAACAGCAGACTTCAGCATGCTAGCGAATAGTAGTCATCATTTATTACTTATTATATTGTAATTCATTAAAGTTGTAAGAAATATTTAGATACTTAATTGGCATTTAACAAGATAACTGTAGAGAGTAAATGAGACATTAAATCCTTTTCTAAAATGCCCATTAGGTTTGGGTTGGAAATTAATTGATCTAATTCACTTGCTGTAAACCACTGTGGTCTGTGCCAGTTTAGAACTTTGAGATATTAACGACCCACAAAGCCAGAGCTGGTGGATGTCCTCACACAGAGGATAATACTCTGGTCACCTGTATTTATGATCCCAGTGAACAGACCGATAGGAAGCATTTATCTCAAATGGCTGCTGTTCATCCTCTGGCTCTCCATCACAGCCAGGATTCTCCTGGGCACCATCCACGCTGTCAGAAGGGCTCTCTGAAGGCTGCAGAGCTGCATTTGCCAGCCCAATTTACAGCTTCCAGTTCTGTTTACACCTGATCTCATCCCGCAGCCCCAAAAGAAACTTGTAAACTTAGGGAATTTCTACTCTGAGAAGCCCCCACTTGACCTTCATACATTCTCAAATTTCTCCAAATGCATTTTTTTTCATAAAACTTCACATTTTCAGAGTCCATTTCCTCTTCAGCAAATATTTGTCGTCCCTTAAATGAGTATATACAGCAGGTAAGAAAACCTACAACAGCCTTTGTTACAACTCGCTGTTAACTTCTGCTTCTCCCCACTCTGAAGCAATGTGATAAATCCCCAGGAGAGCCCTAACTCTTCTCCTGAAGTCTCCATTAGTATTTCACATCTGTACATGGAGACACTCACATCAATCACAACACTACGTGGGAGCCGTGTTCCTTGTTAATAAAGTGCCTTGAGGTCCATCAGCTTCTGCCTAATAGGTATTAAATAATTTTTACATTCTCAGCAACTGTTTCTAGGCAATTTATTGCTCATTTTTAGGAATAAAACAATCTCAGTATTTATCCACTATTAAATATCTATTTTGATCCTCAGAAAATGTCGAGCATGCTTTGATTAATTCCCAAGAAGCGGGGAAAGCACAGGGGGCTCTAAAGCTGTCATAACACCACAAGCAACATAAGACTTGCACACAACTTACATTTGGTTTCCAAAGACTATTTCCAGACTGAGGCCAGTGACTATCATAAGAGAAAACCCCAAATCTTTGCCTTAGTCTACATTTTTATAAGACCTAAAAATAATGTTTAAAAGACCTATGATTATCTCCTTATGACCAGAATGTAAGGTTTTTTTCACAGCTCTAGAAACACTGGCAAGCCTTGGGAAAAAAGCTAAATTCACCGAGACAGTCAATTACTTCCAGTGGTGGAGTTATTACTGACATCAAGTCATACCTACAATGCACAATTTTGCTAAGAATCCAGACACTGGGAAATACAGGGACACAAAATTTCCAACCAACACCACTGTGCCATGGACACAATCACAACAGCAGAACTCACTTTGGGTCAGATGTGGCTCTTTAGGTTTCTTACTGCAACAGGAGATGTTGGAATACGAGGCCAGGAAGGACAAGATTTTGCTCGCTCTGCTAGAGGAAGTTTGCCAGTACATCTACCAGTAGACCCAACACTGACAAAACCTTTGAGAGCTGACAAGGCCACGGGTACGTACTTCTGTCAAGGACTATTTACAATTTATGAAGGTCAGCTCTTCCTCTGGTGTAAAAAACTCTGCTCCAATGACAGCAGCAGAGACCCACTGGCACACACCAGGGGAGGAAGTGGCTCCTTCCATTCCAGGAGTCACACTACACAAGCACAGAAACTCAAACACAAGGAAATTCAAGCACAGGCAACTGCTCTCCCTTTACTAGCAGGGCAATTGTGTGTCTTTCATGTTCCTTATTTTTCTCCGGGGAAACATTAAAGAGCTACTGCTGAATTTTTAAGGTGGCTCATTAGTATCTGGTGGCACCAGTGCAGCACCAAGGGCCAGCTGTGATGGATTTCTCCAGTTTGGAGAAAAGCAGGAGGATGTGCTGCTGCTGCCTCACCTCAAGTCCGGGGTGCAGTTTTGGCCACCACAGTATAAGAGACATAAATTTATTAAAGAGTGCCCAAAGGAGGAACACTAAGATGTGAAGAGTCTAGAGAAGAAGCCATACAAGGAGCAGCTGAGGCCAGAGCAGGCTGAGGTCAGGGTCTGCAGCTCCTCCCAAGGCTCAGCTTTGATCTCTGCCCTCTGTGACAGGGACAGGACCCCAGGGAATGACATGATGCTGTACCAGGGGAGGGTTTGGTTGGATGTTAAAAAAATGTTCTGCGCCCCAGAGGGTGTTGGGGCACTGAACAGGGCCCCAGGGCAGTGGGCACAGCTCCAAGGCTGCCAGAGCTCCAGCAACATTGGGCAACACCCTCAGAGACAGGGTGAGGTTTTTGCTGTTGTCCTGTGGAGAGCCAGGTCCTGGACTCGATGATCCTTGTGGGTCCCTTCCAGCTCAGCATATTTTAAGGTTCTGTGCTTGGGACCTTCCAGCATATTTCCTGAAAAACGTTACACAGCTTGGAACTTCCATGAAGCTACAGTGGCTATTCACATGGAACATCCACAATGGCTATTTCCATAGAAAATACATCCTAAAAACCCATACCACCCCAAGGAAAACTGGGGAGAGCCAACAGCATTACCTGCATCCCCTCCCCCAGTTCCAAAGTTATCATTTCTGAAGAAGACTTGCATTTAGCTGAGTCGTGCAGGTTTTTCCACCTGCCAAGTCCTGTGTGTGCCCCTCTTTTCAAATGCCATGCCCTTTGCCTCCCAGGCCATTTGAGGGTTAATTTTGCCATCTCAAGATCTTTCCAAGTTGCCAGTCAAGCTCATCATCAATTTGACAGAGATGTCTTTTGGGGAATCTGGGTTGTTTTTTTCTGGGAGCACTGTCCATTTGACAGACAGGAGGCTGTGCTGCAGCAGCCCCATCAGAACCCTTAGCTATGTCTGCTGCTGAAATCTCTGAATTAAACATTTAAACATTTAGAGCTGCAATTAAATCTAAAAAAAAAAAAAAAAAAAAAAAAAAAAGCAGCAAACATGTTTACAGAACTTCATAGCTAATTTATAAACTTTTCTATTCAAGCTCCCATTTTGCTTAACTACTTTAATTTGTAGAAGAAACACTTCTCTGATTGTGCAGGGTGGTGGATCAGAATTTGCCCAGGGACAGGCAGTGAAAAATGCAAAAGGCTGAGCTGACATCACTAAGTTAATTTTTGACATGTATCTGGTTTTAAACAGCTGCTCAGAAAATTAGGGACATGTATTTTTTAAAAGTTTGTCACTGTGTGTGTCTGTCACGAGTGTGCTCTTTCACAAGTGTTTATCCTTTCTTGCAACCAGAAAGTCAGATTGAAACGTTCAGAGGAGAGTTTGTAATGTATTTCCTACTTCACGCAGACACGATGATGAAACCATACCCCTCTCCACACTCATGTTTTAATTTCTTTCTCATGCTGTATGCACAGAACATACTTAACAGCTCAAGTGGCAAATAAATCCTCACTACACACCTATGCACATGTGCATAGGATTTTCAGAGATGCCAAAAATAAACACCCACAATTGTTTTACAGCAAGTGGTCACTCTCTGCTGGAGTCCATGCAGTTCAGGGCTGAACACCACTCAGTGTGAGTTTTGCTGAGAATAATGGCTTCAGTTCACTGTGGTTCATGGAAAGTCTGTTTACTTTTATCTGAGCTTGCAACCCTCGAATTTCAGAGTCTGAAAGAACTTCAGTCAAAAACCAGCATCAAGTCCTGTCGAGCCCATGTACAGGCTGTGAGTTGAAACATAGGTTGACATAAATTTTTAGTGCAGGTTTTCCCCCAAAAATTAGACCAACGTTTAACTTTACGCACACATAAAGAGCTCAAGAATTATCCAAGCTTTGGGTTTTCAGAACAGCAGCCTCTGTGTTTGCTGGCACACGCTCACACTTTCAAAACAACGTTCTGCAATACAGACTGAGATTCCAAGAAGCATCAATGAGATTATCAGAGATCTTGGGATGCATGGGAACACCAACTATAACTTAAGGAATGGATTTGCAGCAGGACTAAGCTACAACAAACACAAACCCCTTCAGCCCCCCCACCAAAAATAAAAAGTGAAGCATATTCCTGTACCAGTTTTTCCCTTTTTCTTATTGCCTTTAGACTACGCAGCACCATTGGAGTCACGTTGGCTCTCCAAAGTTTCTCCAGGTGAACAAGTCCCTTGTCTGCAGTTTTTGGCTACTGGAAATTTCAGTCAGGATTGAACAGCTCAGCCCCACCTGGAGGCACAACTGGGGAATCAGCAACAGCAACCAGAAATCACAGAGAAAATTAAAAGCTTCACCTTTCTTTGTCAGGCAGAGACAAAGAGATATTTCCACATACTTTTACATTTGTCTGTACTTCAGAAAGTTGCCCCTGGTGTTCAGGCATTTCACACATCACTGTTCCCCCCCCTCCACAGCCTGGCTGTTCGAATTTCTTTTTCAGGACCTTGTGGATTCAGAGTCTCTCCTGGCAACTCAGCGAGCACAGTCTGACAAGAAAACTGAAGTACTTTCCCAGCAGCTCTTATCAGGAAACAATGTGTCAAACAAGATGAAACTAGCTCTCCATTCTTGGAAGATTTACTGCAATTCCCCCAATGCTCACAGAGGCAATGTTAACACTAACCAGCTACGAGGCCCCGCGGTGTAAATACGGGCTGCTCTCCCAAGGAACAGCTCCTAGAAAAGCCTGGGCGGGCTTCTCCACCCTGCACACTGATAAACATCCCCACACGGGTCTATGCACTCTGTTCCTCCAAATGTGCCTGGGGAAAAGGGACTCAAATGAAGCTTTCCCTGGGGGCATCCCTGTCTTGCCTCTCCCCTGCCCTGCTCCAAGCCGGCAGCACTGCGCGTGGCTTGGACTCTCCTACATGATGGAGCAGAGGCCAACAGGAGAGCTCGGGATATTCACACAGGGAACTGCCAAGGTGGGCTGGATAAAGGGGTGGCCACTCCATAAGTAACCACAGAAGTAGAGGGGAGGATGGGGACAGAGTTAGTTTTCTGGGATCCTGGAGCATCACCAGCACAAAGGGAGGCAAATGGAAAAAATATGTAGATGCTCACCTGGCACCACGTCTATTACACTATTTATGACTGGTGTTCTTCCTGCTTGGAAGCAGGGATGTGAGTGATTATTGACTCCTTTAAAAATAGATGTCTGTTGCTAAATAAATAAAATAAATGCAAGTGTGTTCTGTTCTATGAGATGTCCCCAGATTTGGGTTTGCTTTTTTAATCCCATTTTCAACAGTAAAGCACAGGGGAAAACAAAATTTAGGGGTTAAATGAAGGCTGGTAAACAAAACAGAAACACCTAATCTTGCATGCATCTTGCTTCTGAACCTTTCTTCTGAGATTTATTTTTTTGTTTGAACACTAGGGTCTTTCCAAATCCAAGATCCCTTGTTTACACCAGCCAGAAGAATGCTAAATCATGACCACCCTCATTATGTCATTAGGACCCAAAACACAGAATTGGGATAGTTTAGGATCCCGAGTCTCCAGGGAAAATTAACTAATGCTATAAATTAAGAACTCTGTTCATGCCAGTAACTTCAACTTCCAAAGCAAGCAGCAAAACACAGCCCCAAAATATTTTTGCTAAGTGCTTGTCTGTACTAGACTGTGAGGCTGCAGGAATTGTGGGTTGATAACACTGGAATTTATGAGGGACTGGATGGTTTCTGGATTTGTTAGGAAGCCAGGAAACATGGACGCATAACACGTATCTGACTGAGGCTGTTGGCCAGAACACAGGAGGCAGCAACATGGAACCCACCAAGCAAATACTCACAATTCCCAAGGTAAAAACGATCTGTTGCCACATTTGTATGTGCTGCCAGGCTCCTTGTGGCACCCAGGCACAGTAAAAGATCAAATCTTTGAGAATATGGCCCAGATTGTTGAGCCTGAGAAAGTGAGGTCAGAATTGGGCCCGTGATGCTGCTTGCAGAATTCTTGTGCCATTCCCACTAAAACTATCACCTTCCCTCATACTGTCAGCCTTCTTCCAAACACATCTGACAGCTTCTTCCACGGTTTGTAAAATGACACCTGCTGAAACTTAAGCTATTTGTGCAGATAAGAGAGTGTTTGTGTTTTCCATGTTGACAGAGTAATTTGTTTTGCTGTTTGGGATAGGTTCTACTAAGCATAAATATTTATGTCTGCGTGGATGTCAAATACTTTAATTAGGAAGTACACCTAGAACTGGGCTGGATTTAATTGAATCTTTGAGCCACCTAGACATTTTCAAGGCTTCAACCATTTGTCATATAAATATATTGGATTAGACCTCTACTGGGATAAGTTTTCTTTAGGAAAAAGATCTCTTGTCATTATCTGGGGTATTCTACAAAATGCAATAGCTGTGAACACTGCAGGGAGAGCTACCTTCAGCTAAAAGAAGCCATAAGATGTATGGAAGAGAAGTAAAAAATCAGAAATATGGATAGCGAGCTTCTCCAAGTCTCCCTTCTTCCATGCCTCACTTCTGAGCCAAGCTGTGCTGCCCACGCTCAATGGCAGGACCCAGCCAGGTCAAGAAACCACTTCAGTTACTGGAAACATCACAAGAACTCATTTTATTGACAAAGAGCTAAATTAGCGCAGAGGTGCTGCACTGCAGAGCCTTCCAGTACTATATTAAAGCTAATCTGGATATTACTGCCAGTGGCTCCCAATTTAGTTTGCTTGGGCACTGCTGGAAGCAAGTGTGAAGAGCAAACTAAACACCAGCAGTACCCAGCTTCTGCAGTTCCATGCTTTTTCCTAAATTCCCAGCAAAGAACTTAACACTCTGCTCCTCATTACTTCCCCTCTGCTTCTATTTTATCCACCTCCCTAAATCAGCCTTTCATCCCAAGTCCTCCCTTACAACACTTTTTAAAATTTAAGCCACACATGTATCACCTACATACCTCACAAACCCTGGGCCCCACCTCTTCCCGCTCCATACAAACCAGACGTGGCAAGCTGGGGTTTCTTTAGGCACCCACACAGAGTTCCAAAAGAGAAACTGGAGGCAGGAGATGCTCCTTCACACAGGAACAACCTGCTGCCCCATAACTGCCCGCAGAGAAGCCCTTACCTTGGAGCAGTCTCCACATGCCAAGAGGTGCTACTGTATCACTGCCAGAGCATGGAAGGGAAAGGCACCCAAGAATCACAGCATTTCGGAAATGTTTTTAAATCCAGAAGACACCTAAGAGGCAAGGAGGTAGCACCCTCACTTCAGCTGTGGAGGAGTCAGCCCCAAGCTTCTGCTCTGAAGGAGTTCAGGAGGGGATGTGAGCCCCAGCCCCATCAGCAGGTGAGGACACTAATCCAGGCTGCACTTGGCCCAGCTGTGTTACACAGGTGCAGATACCACAGACCAGGACCTAGCAATGAGCAATTCCAGAGAAACAGCCTGTGGTATCATTCCTCAATGATAGTGGGTTTTTTATGTGCATAAAATTCACTATGACCCTCTAGTCAGGTTCCCTGGTGGGAGCACTGGGTGCTGCTCAGCTGTGGTTTCAAAACACAAAAAGCTGTCACAGGAGGAACCTCAGAGGAGCTTAATTCAATTTCCACCTTAGCCACAGATTTTTATGTGTTTGTGGGCAATTCTATTCCACCCCCTTGCCTCAACTTCTCATTCTTCCCTCAGGAGATACTGGGTAAATTCACCACTGCCAGCAAAGCGTGGATGAGATGTTATTCAGGTACTTGAGCCTGAATAACACCCACTCAAATCATGGTACTGAGTTGACAGACTTGTTGATTTTTAAGGTCTTTTCCAGCCTTAACAATTCTATGATCTTTCTCCATTAAAAAAAAAAAGACATAAAGAAAAGTCTCTGCAAAGCACTACATTGTGAGCCCTGTATACAATTAAAGAACAGTAACTCTTACAATGGCTGCCCATCTCTGCAGATGACAAATTTTAGGATTTAGAAGTGTCATATATCAAAAATAAGATTCCTCTTCTGAAGTCCAGCCCTGGAAGGCTGTGAGCACACAGCTCTGCTGGGGATTTCACAAGGGCCAAGAAGTTAGACAATTACTTCATTTTGAGATGGCTTTGTGTTTGGGACACATAATCTCTGAAAATTACATAAAACTGTATTAAACACGCTTCACACACTGTACTGAATATCCATCAAATGATAACAGCTGTCATCATGCTGCCCTGGTCTGAATTTGAACCTCAAAGCTCTCAGTGAAATAGTGTTTATCAAAGCTGTATCTACAGAATACTCCAGACACAGAAAGCTATCACAGTGTAATCATGGTCTGTAAAACAGTTGATGACTTCAGTATGCTTTTGCTACTCCTTAAATAATCCGCAATCCCTCTCAGGAGCATTCAAATCCATCCTTTGGAAAATAAAGGAAGATACAGTATTAATAAAAAGTTTGAGCACTGTGCTCAGCTCAGCTGTGCTTCTATTGACCGTCACACATTCAAAAAACATTAGAGAAGGTTGGTCCTCCAGAGACGCCACCACGACGGCAAGAGAAAGCCTTGGCAATTATGTAAAGGCACCATGCTCCTGTTTTATTTAGCAGAGAGAGGTTTTTTTTTTTACTCTTACAGCCCTTTTGTGCTCCCAGATGTTTTAATTACTGAGGAAAGGGAGCGGATGATTCTGGCCATATGTCTCCATTCTGCATAAATAAATATTGTCGCCAGCCCAGCGAAGTTTCGCGGGGCTGCCGATGATCCCACTGACACTAAAGCTGTCGGGCCTGATAAGCATCTTCAATCCTTCAGTGAGCATGATAATTCCAGGAACACTGAGACTGATATCCCATGAAAATATTCAATCTAGGAACAATTAGGCTCATATTGCTGCAAAATGGTACCTCTAGGAATTTGGGTGCTCGCTTGGTTGGAGCCTGGAGCAGAAGCTCTAAGCAGAGATGCTGGTGGGAACAAGCAAGGAGGAGAGAACAGGTGAAACGGGCTCTTCAGAGCAACAATGAAGCTCTGTGAAGTCTCTGTGGGCCATGTTTGCCTCTCTGGCCCATTCACAGAATCTTGGGGCGCAACAATAAATAAAGGGATTTAGTTACAACTGCTTTATGACTTTTGTTGATGAATGCATGCAACATCAATTGTTTTTATTGCAGCATGTTTTGAAACAAACAATGGTCAGGCTCTAGTGGTGTTAGACAGCACGAAAACACAGTTGCAAACCTTCCCTTCGCAGCTTTCAGCCTAAATAAACAGTCTAATATATTCCCCAGAAAACAATACACAACCACAGTGACTGCGGGTGGTGGCAAACAAGTTGTGAAAGTTGTTAAGCAGAAGGGAGTCATTTCAGAGGAAAGAAATTAGCTAAATGAACTGACAAGGAAGAGGGAGGCAGGACAGGGCAGCCAGAGACAATGCCAGGCTGTGAATATCCCTCATTTTTGCTACCTGAACACAGCACCAAGCGAGGGGTGGATGGGCCTTATGGAAGGCACTGGAGGACAGCAAGTGAAGGTTCTTTTTGGTCAAATGAGAAATTTTTTCAAAAGCTGAAATTCCAAGGTAACATATTAAGGTATTAGCAATGACCTATTGATTGATTCCACAATGAAGCTAATAGGTCATCATCAAGACCTTCTTTTGAAGTAAAAATACTTTTTTTGAAAGTAAAAATACTTTTTAAAAAAATTATTATTTTCCAAAGAACCTCAACTCATATCCTTCAAGCTTGTGAGCCACAGCAATCATTTCCATGAACCAAGAATCACTGTTGAGCTCTGTTGACACCGCTTTTATTAGGAAACTTGCAAAGCCAAAGAAAAGTGCAGGAGGACTCATCATCCCACCAAAATGAGATCCAGTGCTGAGGACTCCCAGGAATGGCAGAATAAGAGCACATATGCTGCCACACCTGCCCTTTGTGGGCAGACAGGACAACCACCCTCTCCAAAATTGGTCAGGATTAAAGGGTCCTAATAAGCCTCCAGCCCCTCTTACAGGTGCATATTTGACAAAGAGCCCAGCTGTAGGTAATGGGTGTTTATTGTTGCCTCCTGGCTTAACTCTGCACCCATGGATTCACAGGTGAATCCTGATTTTCATTGGCAGTACAGAATCAAAAATTCTGTTTGATGTCACACACAAAAAACTCCCCCAGGACTAAGACCTGAATAGAGAAATTAAGAAATACTGGGCAAAGAAGAAGGGAAAAACCTGCAGCTCATCCACTCAACAATTCTGTATTTGTTCTCTAGGTCATGACACCAGAGAGTAACCAGCTTTAAAGAGTACTTACATATGGTACACACCTCAGCAGAAGCTCTGTCCAAAAAAGTCTGTGCGGACAGAAGACAGGAAACATTAATTTGTTCTTTTCAGTGAAACTTTTTCCACCTACTCTCATTTTCAGAGCCAGCTCCCTCCAAGATATCACTCCAAGTAAATCAAGCAGGGATAGGAGCAGCAGCCAGGCTGTACACAGAGTTTTGAAGAGCACGCCAGTGCTGTCTCCCATTAGCAGAACACACGCGGTGTTCTCAGAGCCAGTTATATGTCAGTGGAAACACCTGGGGATAAACCAAGATTCAGGAGGTCGTTGTTGAAAATGAAAAGACATTGAAAGAGCCTAAAACATTGGGCTCACTTAAATCACCTTTGAAGTAGTACATTCTCTCACCTCCCTTGGACTGAACCAAAGCTATGAGACACAGAAAAAATCTGAGTGCTCCTCTTACACAAGAAAAGGAGGCGTTCTTGAGAGATTAAAGGATATTTTGAATCATGATTAAGACCATAATAAAGGAGAAATTCATGGCTAGGCAAGCAGTGTGTCCAATCTTTGAAAAAGGGAGGGTTTTATCAACAAGGCAAAACCTGAAATGCATCTACAACTGAGCTTTACCATCTTGCACCATCACTACCTGTGTGTGCACATAGAAATATGGAATCAGAAGGACGAAACAGTTTTATGCATAACACCCTAAATGTCAAATGGCTGAGTGTGAACTTAGGAGCTGTATTAGATATTACTGACTTAAATTCTACCCTTCATATTCTGACTGAGGTAAACAGACAGAAAACAAAAATCATTTGTGAGCTTGTCTCCAGCTACATGGCTCTATTTTAAAAACATAAATGTTTTCAGCCACCTCTCAACCAGTCAAGGAGATTTTCCTTAGTCTAAAACACCAGAATGTAAATTTTGTTTTGTACTTCCCGATATTGTGAATGGGAGCAGAATGAGCAGCACTGAAACACTGCAAAGAAAGCTGCTCCCAAGACATTTCTGACACAGCCAGAATAGAAATCTCCAGCTGGGATTTCCAGTTCACTTTTTGCCAAAAGAAGAGACTGAGATAAGCATCTGATTTTAAAGCTCATCCAAAAAATAGCATATGGAAAAAGAATTATTTTCCGCTGAGCTAAAGCACAGGATGAAAAGTCTGGAAATCTGAATTTTAATCTTCCTGACAGTAATTTTGTATCAAAAGTAAAACTACTGACATTAATAACTATAGAAGATTTAAGATTAGCTTAAGCAAGGTCAGAATCAGCATGTAGGTTCTGGGCCCAGCAGCATTACAGACTCCCACCGTGATCTTGGGCAAAATCCATGTAGCAATGGAGTGATTCCATGGAGTGATTTTAGGAGCCTTGAATTTTAGATGACTACATTAAGCAACTCAAAGCAAGCAACCACAAAAATGATGTACTTAAAGTGCTCTGAAAATCCTGAGCTTAGCTTTTCTATGATTTAGATGTCTTGCCTTTTAAAAAATTATCATTGTTACAATGAGGGCCAGTTTAATAACAGTGACATCCTTCTTCAATTCTTTACTAAAAGCAAATTACTTTAAGATTCTCAGAAGGCAATGAAGAAGCTTAAAATTATATTTAATTTACCAGTATTTCTTCAGATGTATCAATTATCAGTAATGTAAATGAGAAAGAGAGACAGAGAATGTATCATTTCTCTGAAAAAGAAAAAGAAAGCACACCATAAGGAAAAAAAGTCATTTTCCTTTCCTATTCATGTCCCTAGTCATGACAAATGTGTCTCAGTTTAGCTCTGACTGCTCAGAGTGCATTTTAACACACTTATAGAGATTATATATTAATATACATATTTATGCATACAATACCCATCTTCCTACAAATTGCTGGTACTTGCAGATTTGTCACAGTTGGAGATTGGTTGCATCTGCACAAAACTTAAAAATTTACATTTTAGAGTGACCAGTTCATTCCTATGACTTATTTCCAATATGTTTTCACTTGGTTTTTTGTTTTGTTAGGGGTTTTTTTTGTCAAGTTATAAATGGGGAAAAACAAAGTCTAAACCTCTGTTCACCACTAAAGACTTGCTATGAGCTTGATAAAAACACATTTCAAACACCTTCAGCCATTAGTACTTGTGCACGTATGATAAAACATGTGAGGATGGATGACGCCTTCTCTAGGAGCAGAACTTATTCCCATCCTGTCACGTTATGCCTCTTGCAGCTTGTGTTTCACCCAGCTCAGAATTTGTACATGAGGAAATTTTCAAATCTAAAAACTACCATCAAAGGTACCTCAGTAACATCCACTCCATGGGATGCAGAGAACAAAGGAGCAAATGACTGTTGGCACAGGGGGATTTTTACTCCTACAGCAACGGTAGACAGAGCTCATCAAACCACAACCACCACGTTAGTAATACAATAAAATCCTGGCCAAGCTTAAAAATCTCAAGGGAATTCACATGTAACTTACCCCAAGAGACTTTTAAGCATATTGGAGGCACGAGGAAGATTTTTCACATAGACTACAGAAAAGTAAAATTAAAAGCTGTTAAATGCTATGAGGAGAAACATCTGATGGACTCTGAGGACAATATTCCCACCTTCCCAGCAGCGTAAAGGGGGTTTTGTTTGGTTTGGGGGGGATTTTTCTTTCTAAACAGCCTCCTCTTGCCAAGATTTTGTTTCATAAATTGAACTACATCTCACGGGAGTATCAAGCATAATACAAACAAAGTAACTGTGCTTTTGATGAGCAAACAACTTCAAAGAGCACTCTCATGTTTATCTTGAACACAGGGTTCCCACCAGGGCCCAGATGAACGAGGTTCAGTTTCCAGCAGGACATCTCCCTGCCAGAGCTCAGCCACAAGCATTTATGAGGGGTGGGGGGAAACTTTATCATCAAATCAATTTTAGAGTCATCATTTTTTTCTGTGTTGCAAGTGTGTTCCAGGATGCCACTGGGAGCAGTGGGTATGGCTCTCTCTTAACCAAACAATAGCTGCCTTCAGGAGGAAGTCCCTCAGGAAATTGCCCTTAAGACTTGCAGTGTGCTGTGCCTTAACACCTGCCAGGCTTCACAGACCCCTGCCTCGCCCAGAGCTACATGAAGTGATTCAAACATAGGTCTGCACTCTCAACATGAGGGGTGAGATTTGAAACCAAAGCTCATTAATACAGAATAAAATGAACAATATTTTGTATTTCCATCAGCCTGAAATCTACTTGTCACACCACCAGTAAATGAAATCTCAGCAAAGCACAGAAAGATAGCATTTATATGTGTCCAGAAGAAGGAAATGTGGATTGTGAAATAAGAAAACACCAGGTTTGGAGCAACCTGGTCTAGTGGAAAGTGTCCCTGCCCCTGGCAGGGGATTGGGATGAGGTGATTTTTAAGGTCCCTTCCTACCCAAAATATTCCATGATTCTATGAAGAAA
This sequence comes from Corvus cornix cornix, assembly GCF_000738735.6. Lineage (NCBI taxonomy): Eukaryota > Metazoa > Chordata > Aves > Passeriformes > Corvidae > Corvus > Corvus cornix. Next base: position 4,500,948 of record NC_046349.1, on the reverse strand, counting down.
ATGCTGTCTATCTGAGCAAACTACTCTCTTAGCTTTGTACTATGACCCATCATTTCTGGGGTAACAACAGGTTTCAGAAAGTTAATACAAAAAAGCCATTCATGGAATTTTCTCATACTGTAAACTCACAGGCTTGGACTGCCCGGCTCATATTATTAACTATTTCATTGCATAAAGGAGGGACAGAAGAAAAAGTGGGAAGTTCTCATCCTGTTAATCTAGAGCAAAGACTGCAGATGTGCAAAGTCATTCCATCAGTGCCATGCTGGGAAAGGTAGTGGTGTCAGTCTGTGGTACCAAGGACAGGCAAACCATGTTCAAATGGATCTTCTCACGGTGTTTGCTGTGCTTCAGTCTCAAAACAATTCTCTCTCTCTGAAGAGGCAGATGCAATCATCTTATGAGTTCATGAGGAAGCTGAAATTTTGTGAGAAGCTGATGGCAAAGAGCTGTTTTAATTATTCTCCAACTCGCTGACTCCACCTTAATCAGAATATATTAAATAAAATGTATGGATGCTGGAGACTGGAATGCTGCAGTTCATAACTACAATTAACCACTATTAATTAATATCTGAAAGATAAATGAGCCATGGGATCCATTTATTCTTGGGTTGGGAGTATTTAAATTCACAGTAGGATGCCAGCCCATTTTTTACAGCAGTGAATTAAGGGAAGTGTGAATCAAAGCTCACTGCTGTAAGATGCAGGAGACATTTTCAGATCTGTTTGGTTCTCATTCTTTAAATGGAGAAAGAGGAGACAGATGCAGATGCACTGAAATTTCACCAGGAGAACAAAGACGAAACGATAGTGATCCCATGCAGAGAGATGGAGCCTGGGTCTCAGAACTTCCCATCCTCTTACCCAGTTCCAGCTGTGCAGGGTGGACAAGAAAGACCAAGCACAGACATTGGTTTGCTCTGCCCTTACCCCAGCCCAGGTGCCAAAACGGTCCTGGCCAATACCAGAGTTTGCTCGGAGTGAGAGCAACACATCCAAGCAAACATTCACGATGTTCTTTCTCCTTCACATCGAGGACATACTCTCCCTCCCATGGATCCTTAAAATTCAGTCAAGACTTGTTTTGCCCTCTATTGCCTACTTATGCTTGGAAAATCCCATCCAAGGCTCGCCATAAAACATACAGGTACTTTCCTTGTCTTCTCCAGGAGAGCCAAAATGTGAAGTTTCTCAGAATATGTTGCAAGATAATGATGTTCTTTCCAGAACTGTAAGGAAAGTTGGCACTCAAGCCTCAGTAGAGCTATGGTTGCCATCATTATCAGCAATTGATTTGACAGCAGCCTGAGGCTTGCACAGGTTAGGAAGGCAGAGCCCAACTCCCCGTGTTGGAAATGTTGAGTGAGGTTGTCACATTCCCCAGCTGCTCATGACAGAAAGGGAAGGCTGCCCAGAGAATTATCCTGTGATGATCTAAAGGTTTGGTTTCTATCCTGTGACTCAAGAAGTAAGTCAGACCCTATATTTATGTGATAATCCAAGTGTTAAAGTAGAGGAATGACTGAACCTTAGAAGGACTGAAATTCAGATTCTTTCCTATATTTCCCATCTTTCCTAACTAGAGTTCTACTGGAATTCATGTGCTCTGGAAACTCCAGCTTTTTTTCATTTGATTTCTCTTCCCAAATGAGATGAAAATAAAAATATTTGTCAAGGGGAATGGGTAGAGCAGAAAGTTTCAATATAAATTTTACTGAAGACAGTAGAAATACTTTTTGCTGCTGTAAACACAAAGCATTTGAATATCCCCTGTTAGAATCAGCTTAGAGTCCATTCAACGCTGACATGCATCTTCTTCAAACTTTGTGATGTCTCAAGGGACAGTAGGGGAAGTTCAACACTGCAGGGCCCCCAGTCTCCTGGAAGGACCATGTTATACCTCCTTAGCAAAAGATCTTTGAGTTTTAAATACTTGATTTTCTACCAAAAGGCCTTCCACCAAAATCTCCTGAAGAGTTTTCTCTCTAAAGCTCCACTCTGAAAAAGATTTTCCATATTCTCACAAAAGAAGGCTCTTCTCCAAGGTTTATAATATCTCCTGCTTCCTTTTGAGAGCAGAAGCAATGGACTTTCTAGCAGTATTTTGACACTTCCAGTTCTCCAGTGCCAACAATATGAAATCCAAAAGTATTTATAAATACTTTTCAGCAAAAGACTTTAATGAAAATTTGAGATGGTTCTTCTTGGAAAAAAAACCCTTGTTTTGTCCTGAGTCCTTGATACCGCAGGATCTTCTCAGCGTCTAAAAATTTTGCGGTGGAAAAAACACACCAATGATAAAACCTCCCAGAATCCAGGACGTTGTTTTTGCTCCCACAAAACTGTCATTAATTGCAAATAATTTTAACATGAGTTACTACACAGTGATAAAGGACTTAAGTATTCCCCAATAATACACAGATGCTTCACACAGGAAATACTCAATCTCCTCATTTGTTCTTTGTATGCAACAAAAAGTGAGGAATATTCATTCAATTACTGGTAAGGATCCTCAAAAGACTCTGGTGACGTTAGCACCAGACCCAGAGTATGGCACGTTCTTTCCCACAGAAAGAAAAAGTACCAAAATCAGTACCCCCTGCCCCAATATCAAAGAGGAATTATCTTTTCAGGAGCTTTCTTTCGATGAAAATGTGGAAATAAAAAGTCAGCCAGATCCCGCTGCTAATTCTTTAGCAGGTTCACAGGAAAACAAAAGGCACATGGTTAAAATGGTGGGGTGATTAAGCCCTTTGTCTGTGAGAAATGACTCTGTTTCAGCAGCAGTGTGTAAACAGGACTTCTTGCAGGCTGAAGAAATAAACACATGAAAATGTAGCTCCTCTTTCCAGAACACTTTCATTTTGTTCTGGATACCCATTGTTCCTACAAATACTTTGTTTTAGCTCATGGTGGATTTTCTGCAGATGAGACGAGGCTGGACATGCCAGGCAGGGGTTTTGGTACTCCAGTTCCTGCTCTGCTGTTGGGCTGCTTGGGGAATGCCAGGGGCATCCCTGCTGGAGTGTGGAAGGCGGAACAGGCACTAAGGGTGGGGCTGGACCCTGCACACACCCCCAGGAGGCCAGGACAGCCCCGCTGCTGTGCTCAGGAGCTGCTGCTCCTCTCGGTTTGGGGCAGGCCAGGGTCACTCTACCAGCAGGGACCCTCCGTGCTCAGGTGGGCAGGGCAGAGGTGGGATCTCACCAGCACCATTCTTGCTTGGTTTGGGACCTAAGGAGCCGTGTCTGTCACCAGCACATAGCCTTTGTGACAGGAAGGGCTCAGCTAAAGAGACCAGGAAATGCTGGCCTGTTGGAGCCAAAATATCCCTGTATGAGTGAGGAAGACAAAGAGAGTGGCTGACAGTGCTTCCTTGTGCCTACAGACCTTAACTCTCTTGGGTCAGATTCTGCCACACTGGTTGGAGGCAGAGTCCAGACCTGCTTTCTCAATTCTGCTGCTTTTCCCAGTGAAATAGGAATACACTGATTTATAGCCTCTAACCCCATAAGGTACAGTGAATATCAGTTAATGTTTGCACAGCTCTGTTGGTGGAGCTTGTCTCTTCTATCTCTCCTAGTCAATGAAACTCCACTTCCAAGCTGCAACAAGAAGGAAAATTGTAAACTAACAGCATTACAGATCATTAACCCAGAATACAATTCTCGACACAAAACGCACAGGACAAGATGATGTTAAAAGGACAAGGCTGAACTCACTGGTGCTCATTTTTAACCTCTCTGCCTTACCTCCAGTAGCACGACCAAATGTAATTACAGCCAGCAGCAAAAGGAAAATCAAGATCACAGACTCAATCCCGATTAAAATAAATAAATATGAAAAATATAGAAAGCATATGGGCACTGAAGAGGAGCATATGGATCACGTCCTGAAGTACAAGGCCTGCCATATGCTTCCAGAGCCTGGTTCAAAGGAAAACCTCGCTCCCTCCTCCCGATGTCTTTGGCTAGGTCACGAATCAGCTGCCTCCCAACATCTTGTGCCATTGGGCAAGTTTGCTTTTGAATAATGAAGCAAGTTTCAGCTCAGCATGGGGAGAATCCCAGGTAGAAAATGGACAGATGGCTGCTCCTAGTTAAGCAGGCAGACTGAGATGAAGCTTTCCCCTTTGCCTTCTTTCAGACCAATCTTTGCATTGTGTCCTACACCAGCTGTATGTGTCTAAACCTCTTTACCTGCTGTTTCCTTAAGAAAATAGTCCTTAAATTTTTTGACCTCTCGTGCTGACCCACCAGCCCTGGAGGGAATGTTAATGAGCTGTTAACATGGCTTGGGATGTGGCACTCAACCAGTTTGTGGAGTTCTTCAGCCTCTTCCTACCCAGGCCCCTGTTTCTTCATGCTTCACTGGCCCCAACCAGCCCCATCTGCCTGTGGATGTCTAGCATATGCTCTGTGCCTGGCACTGCCCGGCAGGAAATGATGCCTTGCAGCCCTCCCGGTGTCTGGCATGAGATAAGGACAATTTAGATCGCAATCAAGGAACAGCACTGCTCAAGCGTGGGGCTAGGAGAGGAGGAAGGACAGCAATGACTGGTCCCCAAAGAGAGGATTTCCTGCCCTGCTGCAACTGCAGTGATGAACGGCAGAGATAGACTCTCCTAGACGGATGCAAAGCCAATGCTGAGAACTTAAAAGCACCAGGAAGCACTGAGGTCTGGGCTGCTGTTTGAATTCCATGGATGTCATACAAGAAATGTATTTGCAATTATCGACAGTGTCACTGTGCTCAAGGGGAGCAGAGACAAAAGCTCCTGCTCAGGGGTACTCACTGTCTTCAACAGACTGGGCCAGGGAACCCCACTGGGAGCTGGCTGCTGGAGAGCACAGGAGCAGAGTGTGCTCCAGGCTGGGGGTGCTGCTGACAGCAGCACTGATGTGAGCCAGCCGCTGCTCGCCCCCAGCAGCAGCCCAGGGCATGGGGCAGGGCTCACATAAGCTGAACATATGTCCAGGGAGGGCAGGGGAGGAAGGGCTCCTGTCCCGTGGCTGCACTGCTGGCCCAGTCTGTCCAGGGAATTGCTTTCTTCCTCTGGATTTTGGCAATATTAGGTTATTTTTAATATTATTTTTACACTGGGCCCAATTTCCCACCAGGGCAGAACTGGGGTGTGTGGGTCAGCCTTCCCCACCAGGAATGGCTTTCTGATATTAGTCCAGTCATATCTGGGCATTCAAAAATCAGGGCTCAGGACTTAAGACCACAAAACAATAAAAAAAAAAAAAAAAAAAGGAAAAAAACACCACCCACACCCACCACCCTCTTTTTTAACCAACAGCCATATCTTCTTTTCAAGTTTTAAATCGCTATTTTTGCATAAGATTCTAAATTTTTCTCTTCCTCTGGGAGGACCAGATATTCACCTGGTTCTGGGATACCAAGAACTGTGGCTTTGGGAAAAATACTGATAAAATCCAGGTAGGACTCTCATTTAGCCACACCACAGTCTGTTTTTTATGACAATATTAATGTCAAGGTGAGAAAACTTGTGATTTCTGCCTTATGCTGTGTATTCAAATGGTTTGAAGCTTGCACTTATGTGAGGAAGGGGTATTTTATTTTATTGTGTTGTTCTTTTAAAATCGTTGTTCTAAAAAGACAAATGGAGGGACAAATAAATACAGAAAAGGAAAAGGGAAGCCTAGAAAAGAACATCCTTGTGTTACAAAAAAAACCATACAAAAACCCAACCACAAAAAAATCCCCAAAACTGCTCAAAGCTTGAAGTATCCATAGCTAAAACCAGGAAGAAATTTCATATTGTAGACTTTTGAATCTTGAAGGTGTATTCAAGACATAATGATACGACAAGGAGGAATGATTTTAAACTAAAAGAGAGAAGGTTTAGATTAGGTGTTAGGGGGAAATTCTTTACTTGGCAGGTGTTGACGCCCTGGCACAGGTTGGCCCAGAGAAGCTCAGGCTGCCCCATCCCTGGAAATATCCAAGGCCAGGTTGGACGGGGCTTGGAGCAACCTGGGATAGTGGAAGGTGTCCCTGCACGTGGCTGGGGGTTGGAACAGGAGTATCTACAAGGTATCTTCCTCCCAAACATCCCATGATGCCAGCACCCAGAGAGGACTAGACTTAAAAATACAGCTCTACATTCCCAACTAGCTCTGTGCTTCAGCTCCTTTCTGTTTCTGTGCTCAGCACTCAATTCTGGCAGGAGCAGAACCGGTTTCCTTCCTCATGACAAATTGCGCTGTGCAGGGTGCTACTGAAGTCTGCAGAACAACACCCCCTGCTCTTTACAGGCAGAATCACCTCCCTCACGTTCTCATGCACAGCAAACCAGATTGTCTTCACACACTCACCAAAGTTTTGCAAAGGAAAAAAGGAAAACCTCCAAGAGCGCCAACAAAAACAAAGCCTGGCAACGGAAGGTGACTTACAGCTTCAGTGCCATGGAAATTAATCCCCTAGGAAAGAGAATGCTAGAGCAGAGTTTAAAATTTTGACATGAAAAGTTCACTGCATTATCACATTTCCCTTCGGGATCAGATTTTCCACACTCTTTGGATTCTTTCACAAAATAAGTTGTTCTCCTATTTATGAAACAGGTACAAAACTGACCAATTTCTATTTAACGGAAGTAGCTGATAGGAGAATATGTTTTAATGTCTTGGTATATGAAATAGAACAACCTGATCTCCATTTCTTCCACAGATCAAGACTCTAAACAAATCCTGGTTTCCAATAACACACCATAAATTGAAAAAAAAAGAGCCTATCCTAATTCTATCCTTAACACCTAATTAAAATACACTGAAAGCATGGGAAATGTTGCTATTTCAAATGACTGCTAGCTGTACAAAATATATACAGACTTTCAAAACATTTCAGATTGATTTTCCATCAGAATTTAAGATTTATATTGAAAACCAAAAGCATTATTTTGAACAATTAGGTTAAATGCATATAATCTTAACTGTGTCAGACGAGCTCACATTTTCCTTTTGCTTCATATGTTTTTATTTTTAAGAGAGAGTATCAAATAAATTGTGACACATTAGCTTGCCTAAATTTAGACAAGGAAAAACAAAACGTGTCATTTACTTAAAGTTACTTAGTTTGAACCGCATATACGTGATTGTATAAAGTTTGCTACTTTTTCCCAATGAAGACGTTGTGGCACTTAAAGGGAGGGTGGCTGAAGGAAAAGTGACAGCACTGAACTTCAGATTTGGAGTTCTGGTTATTGTTTTCAGTTCTCTTGTAGACTTGTCATATAACCTCGCAGGGAAAAAAAACCCAAAACAACACATTAATCCTGTCTTAAAATCCAAATCCCAACTAATCTACCAGACAGAACACTTCAATAGCTAATTGAATTGGCTTTCAGCCCCTCAGAAAGAAGAGGGTGCACAAGTGCACTAATATTTGCAAATTCTAGATTATGTTCTCATAGCCTGACTCCCTGTGTCCAGATCCCCTGACACTCAGGAAGTGTGAACACCTGCACACATCTGAAGCTGCAAAGAATAGAGGTTCCTGTTTCAGCTGGAATGCAAAAATGTAAAAATCTGTGCCTGTCAAATAGAGGATTAGGAAAATAAGCATGTAATTGAGTGGAAGGCAGCAGAAGTTGGAAGGTGTCCACAGGATAACTTAGCTCAATTGGAGGATCAGTTCACGACCATACCTTCCTATAAAACAGAGTGGATTTGTCAGTGAAACTTCATTTTCTGGTTGTGTAGGGGAGTGGATCAAACAACAGCAGTCCTAGAGATCACGTTCTGATGTGAACATCAAGAGTTAGAAGTTTGCATCAAAAAATCATTAAGTAACAGGGAAAAAAAGGTAAGTGGAAAATTCTTTGTTTTGGTCTCCCCAAACAAAGAAAAGAAATGAGGACGAAAGACAAAACTATCCATTGTTAGTAATGTTCTCTTGGAAGATTTGTGGAAGATGATAACTAATTCTCACTCAAGGCAATTAGTGGCCCAAAAGGGAGTAGAGTGTGTGCAGGGAGCTCAGCACGTCTCACGTAATTCTGGTTAGGAGGAGTGACTGGGCAGGAGCCAGACCTGGATTATCTCAAACTGATAGAGGGAGCGCACGTGTTTAGAAAGAAGAGTGAGTGCCAAATATGCAGCTCCTCGCTCCCATAAAACATAAGGTGTTTTATTTCTGCATCAGATGTTTCAAACACAATTGACTTCTATTAAGTTTCAATGTAAACCACTTTGCTTTCCTAATGTAGCATGAACTTTAACTGTGGCCGTTTCAGAGACATTACATGGATACCGTATTACCAAACAAAAGATACACATTTGCTGTCTCTGCGAATATTTTTTTTCCCCTTTCTCTCTCACCCTGTCTGGAACCTGGACTTTCTTCACCTTTTTAGCTCTTTCTCATTTATATCCATACATATGTTATAAGAATTTTCTAAAACATTTGTCATAAATATTATGTCCTTGTTAGGAGATAGCAAAAAAAAAAAAAAAAAAAAAAAAATAGAAATAGTGTTGATGTTGTTTTATAGGATGCAAATAGACAGGAACTGAAATAATGTTCTAACTAGAAGGTATTTATTTACTGGTCAATGGTAAGTATTTTGTGGACACCAAGAAAGGCAATTACCCTTCCATCCTAAAGGCTGGCCTAGTCAAGTGCTATTTGCAGGGGACAGTGCAGTTGTGCTGAAATACTTCTGGCAGAAAACTCATTGTTCTGCATTCACCATTACTGGAATATGCACCAGATTGCATTACTGATCAAAAGGCAGGACAGTATGAAGGATTTCATTTAATCAGGTGATGAGAAAGGCTGCTGATTAGTTGGCTAATTCTGGCTCACAGGCTAAAACTTGATCACAGGTTTTCTAACAGCAAATTAAAGGTAAAGCCAAGGAAAAGTCAGAAGTTTCAGCTGGCAAGAGTTCACGGGACTCCTTTCTCCAGTTTTGATTCATAAGCAATTTTGTGCAGCCCAAGTTCCAGGTTTGCAACTGAAACCTTACAAGAGAAAACTGAATGCCTTGTTTCACGTCTAGAAAAAAGCACTGCACACTCCTTATGAGAGATGCAGAGACAGCAGCTTCAGGTCCAGATCTGCAATTCTTGCTGAACTCTTTGCCCCACATTTTGCAGGTTGCATTTTACCTGGTTTTTGGTACAATTAATCCCATTCCTTTATCAAGCAACCAGAGATAAGCAGATCTATAGTAAACTTCTAAAGAGGCACCCTCTTAAGAAAAGTGAAGGGGAGGAGCCAAAAAGGCAGAAACCTCATCCTGAAAACTGTTATTTCATCTTTCAGGAACTTCCCATCCATTTCTTCACAACAGAGCTCTTGGGATGTGCCACCATCCAGCTGGAAAGAGATGGCCACAGCACACTCAGGCTGACTTGGGCTGGCTTCTCCAAGCTGTGCCTCTGTGTCCTGCCTGCTTCCAAACTTGTTCTCCCAGAGGACATAAGCACATCTAGCCACACTTCATGACAACAATACTACAATTCAATTATTTCTCAGCCTGAGTTGCCAGCGTCTTTTCAAGGATCTCCAAAGTAATTGGTCAAATAATCTGGAACCAACCAAAAAGAGAAGCTGTGGCTGCCCCATCCCTGGCAGTATTCAAGGCCAGGTTAGATGGGGCTTGGAGCAACCTGGCCTAGTGGAAGGTGTCCCTGCCTATGACAAGGGGTTGGAACAAGATTATCTTTAAGGTCCCTTCCAAGCCAAACCGTTCAGTGATTCTATGAAAAAGCAGCCTGAAGCTATTCAGGAACAAACAAAACTTCTGGAATAGTATTTACAGCCTCTTAAGAGAAAGCAAGAGCTGCCAATGGGATACACATAACATGCTCTTGCCCTCTGAACCAGGCTCTTCCCATGTAGCCCATATCAAATCAGGAGAGGATAACGATGTCCTGTCTCAGGAGTCTGCACCAGCTGCAAGAGCAAACAACAAGTGAACCCACTGCGCACAATGGATGAAGTGTGAAATTAGTTCTGTCATCTCCACACACACCACAGTGAATCAGGCCTTCCTGAGGGCTTCAGCAGATCAAAATTTCCAGTTGTTTAATTTGAGATCAAGGCAAGAGCGCACAGGACCCTGCCTCACTCCTCTCCATTGGGCTAAGCGGCCGAAATAAAAATGAGGCTAAACAAACCTTCTGGGAGAAGAGTTGAAGACGTGGTGGGTGGAAAGAAATGACCACTTCACCTTTTGCTGCTTTTAGTGGATTCTAATTAGGAATCTGGCAGTGCCACCCACTCAGCGGGAAGCCCACATTATTAACGCTGGCATCAAAAGCAAGCCGACTGCAATCTGCAGGAGCGGCTGCCGAACTGGCACAGCCTCCCCTCCGCTCTTGGCCAAAGCACCACAACAGATGTCTGAAGGGTTGGTGTTTCTTTTCCTAGCCCTACCCCCACTTCGCATGACCTTATGCCAGAGATTACATGTCCAAGTGCCAAGGTAAAGGTCCTTAATGGGTCAAAGAAACATCCTTAAGAGGCTATTTCTTTTAAACCTCTCTAATTTTAAACGGTACGTCAAGGCTGTGAACGAGCATAGTCTTGTGGGGGACACAGAGAAATGTATAACCATTCAGCTGTAATTATAGTAATCTAGTATAGTCAGTGCGAAAAAACAATGGCCTTTCCTCTCTTGTTATTCTGAATCATTTGTAGATGTTCATGTTTTAATCATATTTTCCACATGAATCGATATGAGAGAGAGAACGACAGGGAGATAATTATGTGCGCTGAACAAATATTCTACCTAACTGAGGTTGTGCTGGGAAGGGCTGCTGGTAATTAATGAAGTACTGCCACACACTTGTCAAGTGCAAGCAGCTCTTTAAGGGCAAGCCATCATTTCAGATTGGGAGCTCTCTGAAATTTAACAGAATTGGAAAGAAAATAATAAAGTTTTGTACCATCTCCTTCAGCACCAGCTTCCAAGAGCAAGCAAGGGAGGTTTGCACATGGAATGCAAAAGGTGCCTGGTGTCTGCTTGTGCTGTGTGAATGCAAAGCACGGCCTTGGCTCATTTAAAGTGTGATCAAGGGGCACAATCTTCCCAGAGAGATGTGGAACTAAAGGAAAGTGTTACGATTGCATGGCTGAAACACTAAATGTTTATTTCAACTCGTTTCTCTGTTTTAGAAAGTCTCTTTCTTTACACCAAGGAAAATCTCTCAAGGTACTGAGTGGGATTTTTAAGGAGCCAGGATTAACCAGAATCTTTGCAAGACCTTTCTTGGTTTCAGACCTGAATATGGGGTGGGAGAGAACATAAACCAAAACAGAAAAACACTTCCTTTTCATACAGATCTTAGAGGAAAGCAGAGAAGCCACACTCTGAACTCCCAAGCTCTCAAGCAGCAGCCCAAGTCCTGGGCTTTTGAATCCCTTCCTGTTAAATTCAACTTCCAGCATTCAAATGAGTGTTATAATCACTGTGGCGCAGCAGACATCGAGCTTGAATTATAATATACTACCAGCTCCGTGTGCCAAAAGCACTTCCCTCTCTTTCTCTTTCCACACCAGTTCTCCAAATTCTCAGCTTTTAAATACCCTCTTGTTCTTTCTACGCACTCATTGTGCAACACAATTTATTTCTGCAACACATCGTTACAGCAAGGGAAGTGTGAGAGGAGGTGGGGACAGTAGACACGCAGAGGTGTGAATGGGTGGTAACAAACTCAGTACTATAGTGAGCCACCAGTCAACACCTTGAGGTTTCAAAAGAAGGGGGAAAGGCAGGGAAGGAGAAGGAAATGTATCTTCGTGCGCTTTATAACTTTCATGAATATTAGAGAGCCCCTGTGCCAAGGCAGATGCTGCAGTACCGAGGCACAGTGCACTGTGTCAGCCACAAAAAACACAGACCTGTACATGTGCCAATATCAGCACTCCATCATCCATCCCTTACAGTCTCTTTGTCTCTCTTTATATCACTTCTTTCTGCAAAGCTTCTCCATAAGAAGGAAATAAATGATTTACAAGAGGAGGAAAAGCCCCCGCCATTTCATACATGCATCCAAGCCAGCATTCCCAGGCACAAGATAAAGACACTAAACAACCACAAGGAAAACCCCTTACATTTTTATATTCATAATATTTCTGAACCATTTATTTAACATTATTTTTCCATCCAAAATGTTCAATAGCAACATTAATTTGACTTAGGAGGGTGGGGTGAGCGTGTGTGAGATTTGAAGGACCTCAAATCCTCTCTTACCAACCATTTAGAAACCATCCAGGAGGAAAATGCAGCTCAACACAAAAGCTACAAATTCAGTGAAATGTTTGTACAGAAATAATGCACCACCAACCATCATTTGTGTGGGTGTTATGAAACTCTACTCTTAGTAACTTCACTGAAACTACAGCTTCATCCCTAAACCCCTCCAAAAACAGGAAAGGAAAGCCTATAATGGATGAGGAAAGCAGACAAAGGAGAGGAAAAAAAAAAAAAAAAGAAACCCAAAGCAGCCCCCAGCTTAATATCATTCATTAGATTAAATTAATATCACCCAAGGAGTCAATGCTAGACCTAATATAGCGCCACCTTCACCTCTCATTGCTTGTCAGACTGAGGAAATGCTGCCACTCTGAAAAGGCTGAATCCCAGTTACACACTGGGCCCCATGTTCCTCTGCACAAGGGAAAAAATCAAAATGTAGAGAAGCCAGAAAAGAGGGTTTTAGCTGTGAATCAGGTCCTCTATCCCCGTGAGACAAACTGACCTGCAGCCTGTGGGCTGAGACATGGCAACACAAACTGGGAGGAAAATAACAAGAAAGTAACTATGCAGTGATGAAGCATCACTGGCAAAAGAATGAACCCTTAAAATATCCTGCACCTTCCAGCACCAGCACTTGTACCCCAGATTCCTTGCATGCAGCTACTGCAGCAGGTGCAAGAACGTTTTGGCAGTAAATGGGCAGCTAACGATAAAATCTATTGTGCAAGAGACATTTTAAGGGATGACACACAAGAAGAGGAATTCATGGATGGGCAGCCTTTTCCTAAAGACTAATATCCCAACAGTCTGAGTGGCCCCATTTTTTCCAAGGGAGGCCTGGTGAGCTTTAGGGGATCATAACTCACTCATAAGTACTTCAATTACAGTTAAACTTGGTCCTTCATGCAAGTTTCCAGCTCCAGAAGCAACTATTTCCTCCACTTTGGATTTAGTACAGAAAATCACATGCCTGTTTTGAAGTGAGGATAGTTCAAAGCAATTGCAGCTGATGGTTTCAAACGGTCGCAGCACTAACAGCCACTTTGGGAATCACTTGCTTTCCTAAGAAACAAAGCCACATGATGGCTCAGGGACTATCCAAGCCTTGAGTTGGAAATGCTCCCTTTTCTATCTTGAGGACAGAACTTCCCTTGGAGTCCTTATCTGCATATCAGCCAAATTAATACAACATCAGCTGCACCTGATTCTGGACACAGATTGGGGACCAACCTGCAGGAAACTCTCACACTGGGTGACCAGCACATGAAAATTCAATATAAAGACTAGTATTGATTTTCATTTTAAGGAGAAAAAAAATATAAATATTTCTATATTATTTATCACATAATTTAATGATTAACTACCTGATGCTTACAAGGTCATGAACACCACAGTTTTTGTGTACATTCCAAATCACAGTGGCTATGACTCCCTCATAGCATCCAGCCACAAGTAAGGAGACACCAGGGGCAAAAGCACTAGCCATGAAACCCTATAATGTGAGGTGTCCAGAGACAAGAGATCTTGTCCCACTCTGGGACATGAAAAGCAGTCGTAGAATACAGAACAGAAATAGGATGGATGAGATAGAAACAAGGGAGAATGGTTTAAATAGGGCATAATTTCTATACTCAGTTTACCACACATCTCCAGCAAGACCAGGAGAAACTGCACCCACTGTTAACTAAAACCAAGGCCTGGGCTCCCTAACAGAGTTATTTTCTGTAGGATTCTCCTTTAGGAAACCAGATCCAGCTGTATCTATTTCATTTTAGCCTCACTGATGTCTGCTGTCATCATTCAACTGCTTTATAAGTGGGTCACCCTTCAGAGAGAGCAGAAAACTCATTTCACACTGCCAGAACCACAGAGGGAACCACTTGCCTCTCTTTTGCACCTTAGGAGTTTACTGCAATCACTGCAGAACATTTAAATTTTCTGTTTTCATTCTCTGTTCCTGCTGTAGAGACTTCCCTCCCACCCCTGGTATTCCTGTGTGCTGCAGAGCCTCAAGCTTCTTTGCTCAACACTGTGCCTTCAACAGGTACTTTTTCTTAAATGTGTGAATTCTTCCTTTCCAACTGGGCCATCATCCAATCTTTACAGAACATACCTTACATGAGCAGGTGCTTCATACTGAGCACAGATGCCCAGAAATGCAGGGGCTGATACATTTGGGTAAGAAACCTTGCCAGCACAAGCTCCCTCATTAGGTTTCCGTTCCATCCTTAGCTAATGCTGCAAAAGTGAAGAAAACAGAGTTTTTCATAGAGCCTCACAGCTCCTGCAGCAGCCAGAAGTAGTTATGACTGAATATGCATGAACAAAAAATAAACAGACCCAGTGTATTAAAAATAAATAGTAGCCAAGTCCTGTTTTCAAAGAGGGATTTCCTGGCAAAAGGCTGTGATGCCTTCCCTACCTAGTGTTCAGTGGCAGCCTTACAAGAGCAGCACACATCTTTGAAACACACATGCAATATAACTCCTTTTCAAACTCTGATCACTAGGAATGTACCTGTGCAGAGGAGGAAATGTAGGTGCACACACACACAGTTATTTGTACCCACAAACTGAGCAACAATCAACTACAATGCAGCCCCCGGTGGCTTGTACACGAGGGCAGCTCTTTGAGTGCCAAAGATCAATTAGAAAACTCTGGCCAAATACAACTGGAAGCAGTGTTGAGGCTCAAGTACATCCCCACACTGATAAGCTGGCATGTTCATCTCTGGGTGAGCCAATGCCACATCACCCATTTGCAGTACAAGCATTTTTTGGTGCTTGCAACGATCAGAGTGTGGCACTTGTGCAGTTTCAGAATTCCAGGGAACCCATTCACACATCACATGCAGTTTCTCCTTCTGTGAGTACTGCTGTAGTAACAGCAGCCCTCAGTGTTGCTGTGGTGTGCAGAAGCAGGAAGAGAGACCAGGTGGATTTGTGGATGACTTAACTTTAAAAATAAGACTTAAAAAATATGATAATAATAAAAAAATCTTTCCACTGGCCCAGCCTCAGCACTGCTGGAATACCTTATTTATTCACACAAAGAGGAGGTGATGGGGGATGTAGCTTCTCTCAGTCACATTCTTATTCTGTTGGCGTGAGGCTGAGGAACTGAAACACACTCAATTAAGTCTTTTAGTGTGGCTGCTTGGGGTGTTTTTTCCTCCCCCTTCTTTTTCCTTCTTTTCTCAATCCAAGATTCAGACAGGAAAGCAGCACCGCTTTCCATCGAAGCCAGGGTGCTTTGGGAAACATCTCAACTGGCTTTTGAAATCACATTTCCAGGATCTGGGAGAGCTTTCCAAAAAGTGCTCTGGCCCACCCACATCCAAACAACAGAGACTCCAGAGGAGTCCTCGCCAGCCTCAGCTTCTTGCAGGACACATGTGGGTGTGGGCCTCTGAGTTCTGGACACTTGCTGAAAAAAAATAAATAAATAAAAAATAAATGGAAAGGGAACTTCAAAGGGAACTAGCTGAAGCACTTCAGAAATTAATCATGCCTGGTGGAAAAGATGATTAGTGGCTCCTTGTGCTCTGGTTTTAAAGCTATTGATCTTGGACACAGGAAGGAGCTTTCATATTCTCCACAAGCCACAGATGGTCAAAAGGGTCCTGAGAGGAAGAGACAAAAAGAAACCACAAGGGAACTCCAGAGAGTACCAGAACTCAAGGTGTGTCCCAGGGATCCACTGAAAAGGATGCACTGGAAAATCAGACCCAGCAGCAGCAGCAGCTTTTGCTGTCTTTCCTTTCTCTTCATTCACTCAAAACATTATCTAAGATTTCTGCCTTTGAAGCAGGTAAGCTTTAAAAGCCATTTTCCAACACTTCAAATACACCACACCAGAAACACCAAATAAAATAATTTGCCACAGCTTTGGTGCTGTTTTGAGATCTACAGACTATGACTACATGGCTCACAAGCAAAAAGGTTGAAGCAGAAACTGTAAGAGGAAGACAGAAAAGCCTTTCATCTAAACAAACTCTTTGGTAATTGAAAGTAATGGAATCTCTCTCTCTGCAAGCTAAATTTTCCACACAACAGACAATTATATCAGAAAATACAAACTATAACCCCTAAATTGCCTCCAATGTAGTATTGTGAAGGGTCATGGTTTCTTCTGGGAAGCACTGTCCATTTTCATCTCCAAGCAAAATAAAATTAGATGTATGAAATAACCAACATTTCTCCATAGCAAAAATGATACATATTCTTGCTTTTATTACAAAAAACACATATCTCTTAATGAAATTGCAGAGAAAACTTGAGATTGCATTAGGTAGTAAAATTATGACAAAGTAAACAGACCAAAATTTCCCACCCAGGAGGTGGTGGTGGTGGTCACTCACAACAAATGGCTGGAGTGGGACTTACTGAGCTTCCTGTTGTGGCAGGGAGAGGTGGGATCAGGTCCTGCTTCTCACATTATTCAGAAATTCAGGTGCTGGCCATTCTTCATCCTGAAATATATGATATTATATATACATATATATGGGTTTAATAACTCTATATTACCATACCCATACTGGCCCAAAAGAAAATTCGGGCAATTACATCTGTCTGTCTTCGATTTCCTTTAAATTACCTCAGCTTTATGTACCCAGTTCCCTTGTGACAACGAGCAACAACTGTAATGGCACAATGACAAGGCTGGAGCATAGAGAAACAAATAGCAGGTGCATGGGCGAGGAGGGAAAATGGGGGTTGTTTTACTTGGCAAATGTTCCCGCAACTAGGACTTCAGGGAGGAAGGCAGAGGCTCCGAAATGCCTTAATGGAAAATAAAGCGTATTTAAACTCCAAGGAAGGAACTGTTCCTCTGATCAGAACCCTCTGAAATCAATTCAAATAGCTGAGGCAGCCTGGGAGCTCTTGATGACTGTATTAACATTTTGACATTTCTTTGCACAGTCACTGGAACTACATTATTAGCAAGGATCTAACAGCCTTATGCTCCACTGTGGAACAGTATAGGGGGAGAGTGGAAGGAAAATGAAATAAAATAAAATCACAGTAGATTCTTTCCTATCCTTCTGACAGCAGCACTCTTCCCACAAGAATATTCCCCCCTAGAAGGAACTGTTTAAGAAAACCAAAATACGACTGCTACCAAATCTTTTTCAATATAAATAAGGAAATTTACAAAAGCCATTTGTATGCCATCCTACTGGTTGTTTCAGAGACACTTCTTCCTACTTCTAGTGCCAAGAAAAACAAGAAAAACAAATCAATAGCCAGAAAACACTACCTTCAAAATTTTTTAGTTATTTGGGAGCAGACCAAGGGGGAAGAGAGAGAGAGGAGAAATGGAAAGGCAGGAGTTCCAGTCATCTCAAAGCACAGAATAAGTACACTGAAATACACAGTACCATGGCACAGGGTGGCCTGAAGTCTCACCTGGGGAACAGTGTGGAATTTTCCTGCAATGCATCCAAGATGCTCAGAGAAAGTGGGCTGAAGCAAGTATAAAACATGTCCCTAATCACTACATGCATGATTGAAAAGCACAAAACATCTAATTCTATTACCAAGCAGAGCTGTGAAAAGTGTTTCTCATCAAAAAGTAAAATGAGTGAGGTTTGGCTACTTTGCTGTAAAAATGTGATAATGTAGGTATAAAAAGAAAAATGGGCAAAGGAATTTCTTGCAGGCAGAGCAGTGCTGTCTGGAGGTGAGAGCTGGGAGACTTCGAGTCTATTCCTGGTACTGCCACCCTCTTGTGGCAGCACACCCAGCCAGGGACCAGACAACTCTGCAGCTCATGTCACCCACCTGTCACAGGTTGTACAACCACAGCCAACTACAGCCCCAGGGCACTGTCTCACTGGTGCAAGGAATAATCTTTTTAATAAGAAAGTATTACCTCTCATGTCAACATTAAGGTGTCCTAAACTTTCTTTTAAATGGCAAAGGAAGTCCCACTATCACAATGTTTACTAATTTTACACAATGCTTTCAGTGTTATAGAATTAATTTAAAAGGAGTGAGCCTTGCACTGTTTGCCCTTTCCCATGTGCTAGGAAATGCTTAGTGGGGTGCCTATTTCTCTACTTCCAAAATAATTTCCTCCTCACATCATCTTTTGGATTTCAATACTTCTATGAGAGACAGCAAACAACAGCAAATCAGCTCTCAATATTTCCAACACAAATGCCAATTAACAATGCAATAATAAACCAGTTTCCCCTAACCAGGGAGTAAAATGGTGACACATCCCCATTCGATCCAAGATCATGGCAGACCTTTCTACTACAGCTGACGTTTCCTTTCCTTCCTGTTTGACACTGGGCTGATCTGCTTGGACTGATTTTCTGCAGTTCCTGTTCAATGCACTCTTTGTAGCTCTCTGGTTTCACTCTCTATGAACCTGTGTAAACTGATGTTATTTACACACAAATTACACAGACTTAAATTGTTAAGGCTAGTCCAGAGTTAACAAGTGCCCCAGTCCTGCTATCAGATCCTCTGTCTTAATTTGTTATCTCAGGTCAATGTGGCTTCAAGGGAAGTCAGGCAGGAGGATCCAGATGCCTGATCAGGAACGAAGTTCTCTTCACTGAGATGGGAACGCTGCCATGGGACAAATGAGTAACTCTCAGGAGAGAAGCAGCACTGAGTGAGTACCTCAGCCTCTTAATTTTCCTTGATCACAGCACTTTTGGTAAAGTATCTCTCAGCAAAGGCTTGAGACAATTAATTAGGAAGCGCCCTGGAGTGTGAACAACAGAGCATTACTGTCATTTGAAGCCAGTCTTTATTAATCTCTCCAATTTCTCTTAGGCAAGGTTACATAAACCATGTTCTTCTATATTACACATATTTGCTTTGGGTCTTTCTTCTGCAGGGGGATAAGATTTAAATGCACAGGGATTTTGCAATCTTTAAAACTCAGCTGTTAAATACCCCTTTACTAATAACTTCCCTCATTTTGCCATCTGAGCAAGCACTTCAAATGCTTTCGATAGGCTGCAGTGTAGGAATCAAAGAAGAAATATTGGGCCATTTTCCACAAAATTCTAATTTCATTTTGAAGCCCAGCAGGCATTACCAAACTGATGACAACAGAGCTACAAAGAGTTTGATGTTTAAAGCATCTACACTGAAAAAAGCAGAAAAAGAAAGAGACCTTTAGTCTGGATGTCTCAGCTTTTCATATGGGTGGTTGACAAGCTGGGCTATAGGGTAAACCATAATGTGCCAAGCACCATGGAGCCTGGAGCCACGAAAGGGATAATTTCAGGCAAGACCCAGTCTCTAAAGCCAAAACCACTGGCCTGAAAGCTCTTCTCAGAAGGTTTGCTGTTCCCATCACTGCCGGGATGAATTTTAACTCATTATTGATCAAGGGAATTTTAAAATCAATTTTAATTAAATGAAAGATTTCTATCATGGCTTGTTCTGTGTTGAAGTCACACAGACAACATATAAATATATGGAGGCAGATCATGCAGAGTAGATTTGTAGCAGTTAGGTCCTAACCAGGTGAGAAAGAATCCAAAGTTACATCTGAAAGCAAATTTGTTGTAGTGAATTATCTGCAGTACCTGTCTATTCCCCCTCTATTTTTGCCTTTTCTATTGGAATTTAGTCAAGGTCTGCACTTTTTTTTTTCTTTTAACCAAAGGAAGCATTTTCATTAGGTTATCTCTAAGATCCCAATGACTGGAAAAGAGTTCAGGGGGCCTACTACATGCTGACTACCCAAAGCCCTCCACTGCTCAGCTTTCTGCTAACAGCCAGGTCTGAGCAGGGTGATGAGGAGAGCCAGCCTCTCAGCTGAGGCTCAGTCTCTCCACTTTCAGATCTCAAACCACTCGTATTTCCAGGGCAGGCAGGTAACTAGATCTGCTGTGCAAGACATAACAAAAGCATGGAAGCAACAAAATCAGCTAATGAAAAGACTGATCACCCTCTTCAGGCGACCAAGCAAACCCACGCACTTCTTGCTGCACTGGAGGGAGCCTGGATAGGCAGGTTACACCCCTGTCCCATGAGGAGCCTTTGCTCTCCCACTCCCTTGGGGTGCCTGTGTTCCCTCAGACTGCACCACAGAGGAGAACAAGGTTCTCATCTTGCTCCAGGTGCCACTGACTGTCTGACCGTGCTCCTTGCAGACAGGCTCTGAGGGACCGCCACAAAGTCAAGGGATTTCAGGCTCTTACACCATTGTGTGAAGCTCAGAAAGAGCAAATCTGCAGCTTTCAACAACTGCTGACTTTTAAGAGTCCAGTTCCTCATACTCTGCCTCAGGCAGGAGGTCACCACACTGCTCGTGCCATGGGTCACAAGTTCAAGCCTCAAGCTCAACCTTGGGTTCAGCTGAGGCCTTAAAGTAAATCAACGGGAGGTGACTTCATCATACACAGACAGTGCTGAACAAACTCACAAGACTCCTGTAACATTTAGCACTGACATAAGGCTTTGCATGTACTGCAGGCTTTGCAATTGTTAATTCATTAACATTAATTCATTAGTCATCATGCTGTCAGAGTAGCACAGTCTTATCCTGCTTCTTTGTGTAAGAAATCAAAGGGCCGAAGGGTTAAATGACTTGTCAAAGGTCAAAGAGAAAAATCAATGGAAAAATTGGAATTAGAACCTAAAGATATCCAATTCTTTGCTTTGTGTTTATTTCACTTTGCCTCACCCAATCACAGGCAAAAAATAAAATAAGCAAGGTCCCACAAGACTCCTCATAGCCAGAAGAGCTTTTTTCAGCTGCACGGTCTCTACCAAGCCCAGCTAGAATCTACAAGGCTTCATTGTGTTTTCAAACACAATGCACACTGCAGTAAATAGGTTATTTTACAACCCTGGCCCAGTTTTCAAAGTGGCCTCAATCAGTGTTGTGCAAAACATTCATGTCCAACCACAAAATTACAATCAGTCTTTGTTTGAATCCAGCCCGCGTCCCTGGCCAGCGGTGGTTAGTCCCAGCTCACAGGGTCTGTGAACTGTTAGTCAAAGGTTTTTGCAACATTTTTGCCCTGCCTGGATTTCTCTGAATATTTATAGGCTGCTGTTCTCCGGTGACTTTCTTGTTCAAACTGTGCTGGCCAGCGGGGGTGGAAAGGGGATGTAAATAACGGAGGGAGTCACATGTTTTCCACTCGCCCCACTTGTTTTGCTTCCAGTAAGAGACACGTGTTGCAAGAAAACAACTGCAAGGCTTTGACTGTGAGACATTCAAATTAGTGTCACAGTATTTCTACACACCAATGTTTTCAAACATCCAGCAATTGTGAAATCAGATTCAACTGTTTGATTAATCGAGCAGACTTGTGGAACTAATATTTGTAGCCCTTCTCATCAATTTAGGAGTGAGGATGAGACACATCTCTTCAAAAACTCTTGACAAAGACTGTGAGGTATCACCAGAAGGAATTAGCTTGAAAAATCCATGCCATGATTTATCCTGCAACCAAAGCATTCCAAGGCGGGATCCACGAAGTTTAGTCACCACTATGTGGAAATTTGTGCAGTGGTGATGAGATCAATGGAGCAAGTTGAGCACATGGTGGTTCCTGTCACTGGTCCTTATGTAATTCCAAACACCATGAAGAAATCAGGAAAGCATGTGGATGTCCAAATAGCCCTGTCTGCTGAGCATAAGCTATAAACAAGCCCTTGCATCATGTGTATCTCCTGCTTCACTGTCTCTCTTAAATGTGGTATGCTTTGTGCATGAAGGGAGTTTCCATATCTCTTACAGGGTTACCATAGTTCTGAGATACCATGAGGAGGTATCTCAGCTCTGAGGAACCCCAGCTCCCCAGAGATGCAGGTTTGCCATCCTCTGTCTATGGGTCCTCACCTAAAGGTCCGTTCATCCAGCCTTGGCTGTTACATGATTTTTTGCTTAGAACACAAACACAAAGCCAATTTTGTACAGGCGGGAAATCAGCTGATGGCACAATCTAGAGCTGTTCTTGGAAATCAAGCCCTTGTGGGCTGCGTCTGTTCAAAACATTCCCAACAAGGGCTAAACAAAGGAAATATCATCCTGTCTTGTGCTGATGGCAAAATATTCTTTATTCCAAAAAATTCGGATGAAACAGAAGCCTGTCCGTATGGATGACAATTCATCTTAACTGGAGATGTCTGCAAACCTCAAGTGGAAACTGCTGAAGCCATAAAAGTTAACTGTTGAAAAGACACAGCTAAGAAGCAAAACAGAAGAGAGAATGACAGCCCATGGGCATCTAATAGAAACTACCTCCAGTGTCAGTGCACAAAAGCTGAACCATACTAGAAACAGAAAAGTCTGATGTTGACTCAAGCCCTTTGTAAAATACCCAAATCTCAGAGGACTACATGGAGAGAGGTTTCCTCTGAATACAGATTTATTCCAAGATATTTCCAGTAATTCTTGTCTCCCACCAGGACAAAAATACCAGGACAATTGTCTGGTTTACAGTATTTGTGTTCTTTTATATAAATCTGTTCCAAAATCTAAAGTGTACAGGGTCATAAGAGCATGAAATATAAGGAAAGTGTACGAAAGATACAACAGGGATGGCTTTGTTTTGATTATTTTCTATCCCAAAAGTTTTGTTACTCTAGGTGTAACTTGTGCAGAGGGGAGATGGATTTCCAAAGCTGACAGTTGCATACTCATACTGCTCATAAAGCAGCTGGGTAATTGCATTAGAGGTTCACAGAAATGTTCTATTAGTGCAGACTATATCTTGTTTTCCCCTGGCATTTCTGAACAGACTGTTTGTCCCTACAGCTTTTCAGTTTTGACTGAAAGGAGAAATCTTTGTGTTTTGTAGCTATGATGAAGAGACAACACGGAAACTACTGTTTTTTTCCTGTTGACAAGATTGTTCTTTAGTAAAAAATTAATTTTTTCAAAAAAACTCACAGAAGATAAAAAGTCTTTCATTGTTCCTAGCTCTTTGTTAATTCACTTTTAAGTATATGAGAGAGGGAAGGATCTTTCCAGTTGTTGTCTTGTTCTGTCCATCCTTCCTGCATGTGAACATAAGAGGATTTCACATTCATTAAAACTGCAACACAGCCTGCTGAAACATGAGTTGGGCTGCATATAGAATAAACCACAGTTATATTACAATGACCTTTCCTGATTATCTTGTACTCTGTCACAAGCTAAATGAGGTCATTACTGATGTTACTGGCATTCCTCTTCCTTGGCCCACGACTTCAAAGACTAATGGGCCCCTTTTGTCACTGAATTCTTGTCAAAATGTTGAGTCCAATCAGACCCCTAATAACTGCAAGCAGGGTAACATTCACAGATGAAAAGAACATGCAGACACATGCCTTATACATAATTAATCCTTCCAATGAACTTCATGAATTTCAAAATTACACAAAATGGAACAAATGCAACACAGAGTCTCCTGTGGGCATATGAGGTCACGTATCCTGCCAGGAGGGTGAAAAAGTTTTATCCCAATATGGATACCCAGCAATGACTCACACAACTTCATTACCTGATTTATTTTCTCTTCCTGCTGTCATCTCTATAGCTCTACCTGAGGGCTGACAGTGTTAATCAAGACACCTGTCTATCACACCAGAAAATGAGCACCCAAAACCATCACTGGAGTCAAAAGAGGTCCTGGCCTTGCTATCAGCCCTGCTATCATCGAGGCAGCAAGTTCTGTGTCTGTCCAGTTCTAGTTATTCACACAACCAAGAAACCAGATTTCTGTGCAGAAAGTTTTCTTCCCTGCAAACAACTGTATTGGGAGTGGGGTGGAGGGCAGGATTTGTGCTTGGAAGCCTGTAAAAGCAGTGGTTGACAATTTTCTTTCTAATGAAAAGTTTGCTTAATTCGGTGCTGGCAAGGCTGCGCACATGTGGCAGCCACATCAAAAGGACGGGCACTGGCACGGAGAGCAGCACGGCCTGCAGTGGTTTTTGGGCTGCTCCACGCCAACTGCGTGCTCAAACCCCACTCTCACACTTGGGGCTGTCATCCAAACACACACCAGCACTGCATTAACCAGCAGTTGTGTTGTATTTGTTCAAAATCAACAATGTGGACGTCGCCTTCTAATAACAACATCAGTATTTCCTCCTCTTAATTCCACATCTGTGTCTCCATGTGCTGTTTCTGATAGGCATCAAAACATGCCAAGCATATCAAAGGGAATATTTTAGTTTGGCCTTACCCCAGTTTTATGGAGATTGTTTGAAAAAAATAGATATTGTTTTCTTTCTTTATAAGTAGATTAATTTGTTCTAGAAATCTCAATATTTTCAGTATAGGAAGCCACCATTCTCCTTCCAGCCAGTCGTAAAGTCAACACACAACCACAAGTGTGAGGAAAAACCAAACAAATCATGGAAGAGAAGAAAAACAAAGTGGGAAACAGTCACAAAACCAGCTCTACACACACGAGGATTTTAGAAGCTGAGTTCTTGAAAGCAAAATAGCAGAAATTGATTTTTGAGACAGATTATCATAGAAAAGGAAGACTCAAAAGGTCAGCAAGTTCTTCCCCTTGCACAACAGTTGGATAAATATTTCAAGACTGCTCCTGATTGATTTCAATCTAATTTGTTGCTAAAAATGTACAGTAAAGGAAATTTGAAGCCTCCTTGGATACATCTTTCAGATGCTTCACAACTTTCATCATTTAATTTTCCTAGTATCTTACACAAATCAACTTGCAACTTTGCAGTAATTGAATCCAATTACTTTTTTACTTATTCCCTCTGACATGGAGAAAAATGTCAATGTTCTTTTTATAAGAACTTCTTACCTAGAGCAAAAGAAACCGGCTCCTAAGCTCCATCACAACTAGACCCAGTACAGGGTCTTAGTTCTAAAGATTCCTTCTATTTATCAGAAAGTTTATAATTCCAGTGTCACGCTAAGGGACATTTACAATTCTTCCCAACCCCACTCTTTGCAAATCTCATACATCCACTTTTAAACACACAACCCCAGATACAAATACCCAAAAAAAAAGTGCTGTCCATACGTGAGCCAAGCGCAGTCAGCTACAAAGCTGCTCTTTTGATAAGCCCTTCAAGCCTGACACCACACCTTTTTTAATCATTAATTTAATGTCTGTCCCCATCCCGTGCCAGCAACCATGTAGCTCTTTTACGGCCACTTAACCTTGACCAGATTTCCCTCCCTCTCCTACAACTGGCAAAAGCCCCACTAAAACTGGTACCTATTACATCTAGTTTTTTCCTCCTCACCTACTGAACTGGTTTTCCAAGAAAGAAACTATGTTATAGCAAGATGCTTCTGTGTCTCATTTCAGATTTCAGCATTAGAATGTTTAAGAAGCTGTAACAAAATTTAGGGACCGTTCTTGAAAGAGAGATGCTGGAAGTTCAGCATAGGAAGAGTCTGAGGCAAAAGGATTCTGATGGCAAGATCACTTTTTTCCAGGGAGAGCAACAGTAGATAACTTTCTCCAAAACAAAATATACCTTCCACTCCTAATAGAAATCATAGGAACTGGGTTTGGTACACACAAACCGGTTAAAACTATATATTTTGCCCTCAACAATTAGAAGGACAGAACTATAATCTAGAGTAACCACACATACATTTCCCCTGCAGCAATGGTATGTCAGTACAAGAGCCTGGAAAACAGTAGTTTATAGAAGTCTGCACTTCAATTTGAGGTTTTCAGTTTCTCAGTGGTTAGATCCAATTCAGACAAATAAATTCAGAAAACAAACATCAAAATACAGAAGATTTCAGCAGCAGAGAGGTTAATACACTCCACAGTTATTGGATTTGTCACCATTGTAAGTGAAAAACAAAAGTCTGCTGGTACTGCATTTTGGGAAGTAAGGTTTATAAAATTGACTCCAACTGACTATGACAGTTCTGTAGGAAAAGATGTTTTTGAAACAAAATCCACCCTCCATGGAAAGGAGATAGAAGGTCATAATCCTCCCAGAGGAGCCATAAACAACCCAAGATAAGGGCAGGGAATTTGCTGAAAGTGTGCTCTCGTGCTCAGCCCAGCTCTCCTTGTTGTCCTCTCCTGCAGATGTAACCTTGAAGGACACCATCATGTGCCGCTGACTCATGGCAATGCTTATGAAAAATCAGCAGAGGGGTTTTTTCCTCTGCATCTTGCAATTCATCATCTGCTTTAATTCATACAGAAACTCCTGACCAGTTCCTGGGAGCACACAGGGCCGAGCTCAGAGTCCTTTGGTCTGTGCAATGGATGCCTGACCCTCACATCCTGAAGCATTTTCCTGAATTCATAAGGAGGCAGTTGCACACTTTGGCATGAGATTACCGTTGTCCATGGGCACTTTCCAAATTATCTCAACCAACCCCCTCACCTTGGTGGTGCACATAAACTCCACTCTAGCCATGGATCGGACGTTTTAAAATGGGCAGCCTGTCCTAAAGCTGGGGTAGCAGCAGAGATGAACAAATCACTGCAAATCAGAATTCTGAAGTGAATGAAACCAGACACATGACAATCATCAAATAATCCCTCAAATCACTGCCCTACACCAAACCATCTCCTCCAGTCTTTGATGACTGGGAGCCCCCAACAGCTACCTACAGGTTTCAGAGGAATCGGCTTCCACACCATTCAGTATCCTGATGAAGAATTTCATTTCAGTATTTCAAAAAGTGCCTGTCTCTGCACAGATAAATATTGTTATTGGGGTTCCATCAATAGGCTTTCTTTTGCTCCATCTCAGTTGTTGGGGAAGATGAAACAGGAAAGCCTTATAAATATGATTGCCTGACAAAAGATTTTGGGAATATGAAAACTATAAGCGACATCGAAATGAAGGCCACCTTTGAGATACCAAGTCTTAGTTACTGAACAACCGGAAAACAATGGTATGGCCGACTGAAGGTAATCCCCTCTTGATTGAACAATACCCTCTGCTTGCAGGCAGGTCCAAGGGTCAGAGCAGACCCTACTAGCTCAGCAGAAGGGGTCCAAAGAGTAGTTTTTAGGAGTTAAGATGTAACACTCTATGGTAATATAACAATTCTTATAGGCTGTATGTAAATGCTATAGAATTTGTATCTTGTATTAGACTGGTTAGTGACAATTAGAATATTCAGTACAGAAGATGATTTATTGTATTGTAACCAGGACTTCAGTCCACTCTTACTCCACTCTTACACCACTCTTACTTACTCCCTCTCTACTTACTCCCTCTCTACTTACTCCCTTACCCGCTTACTCTCTTACTTACTTGCTCTTACTTTTACACTCTTGCTCTCTTGGGCCTGCTCCGAGCTGAGTCTGGCAGCTCTAAGCAGTGCCCCTGTACCCACGCCCTTTGCAATAAACCGCATGTTCCAAGATCTGACTTCAGAGATCTCTTGTCTCCGTCCGTCCCGACCGTCCGACCCACCCCAAGCTCCTACATCAGTCTCTTCCATTAAGGAATGTTAGCCTCACATCTGGAAGATTGGGTTTGGTGTCAAGGTGACATTTTATAGCTATACTGATGACCTAGAAAAAAAAGCATCTTGTGATTGAACATAGAAACCTTTAGTTCAGTAGATGTAATTTTTAAGAAAAAAATGATAAACTTCTTTAAAAATATACATTACAGAGATTTAAAAAGCTGAAGCCAGGCCAAGACAAATGACTAAATGTTTAAGTTCTATTTTAAAAGCAGACTTTTAACACCAAAACCATCAGAGTGTTTTTCTGAAGAGCTGCATATAGACCTTAGATCAGATTAACTCCAGGGACAGATTTTCCTTTCCGCTGTCCCTCTTTTGATAATCTTTGAGGTTAAGCAAAAAAGAGGATTAGCTCCTGGGGTTCCCCAGAGACC
Organism: Corvus cornix cornix; assembly: GCF_000738735.6. Lineage (NCBI taxonomy): Eukaryota > Metazoa > Chordata > Aves > Passeriformes > Corvidae > Corvus > Corvus cornix. Next base: position 4,472,929 of record NC_046349.1, on the reverse strand, counting down.
CTTACAAACTGCATAGTGGGGGATCTCAGGAGGCTTGTATGCAAAGAAAATGCCAAGATTCAGCTCGAGTTTAAGAGTTTAAAAGACTTTTAATGGGGCCATAAACAAAACACGTCAGTAAACACAGAGACTTCGAGCACCAGTCCCGTGCCTGTTTTCCAGCCACAGATTCACATGAAAATCTCCGGAGCCTGCACAGGAGACAGTGGCTATTAGGCAACTATTTAGCTTTTTGTACTGTGTTTATTTTGGGTGGAAAAGGTCATGTCATAGAAGCAGTGACAAAATTACAATCTGGGAGTTTTGTCAGTACAACTACTCTTACACCAGTGACTCTTGTTGGAATTGCTAAACTGGCCAAAAATCACAAACCAGCCCATCTCTGCCCATCATGGCTCTGTTAGCAGATGTCAGTAGTGTAGCACAGGCTCTGTTTGCAAAACTCTAACCATAGGTTTTCTGTTACAAAACACAGTCCTGAAACAAACCTGCAATCAACGCAAAACTCAGAAAATGTAGGATAAAAAAAAAAGTAAAAACAAAAAACAAAGGGACTGGCTCTTTGTTTCTTTTAATATTCCTAATGGTACCAGATGAACTTTGGAAGTAGTCACATGGAAAAAAGGTAGGGAATGAAAGCTTCCCGGTTTAAATTGTCAACATCATAATACCTCTGGCAGGGATATAACATTTACAGAGCCCAAGAATTGGAGGCCATTCAGTTGGAAACTTCTGCATGTGAGACTAAATTCCTGCCCACTTGTATTTGAGAAAAATCTGTGTGCCTATTTATTTATTTTAGAGCAGGGCTTGGTTTTATCTTTCAGGCCAATTGCCAGTGCTCCTCATTAAGTTCTGCCTCTAAAAGTTTCTCCTGCAATTACAGTTAAATCAAACCCTGTTCCCTCCTTGTCCTTAATGCTGAAAGCAAAACTCAGCTAAACTTCTTCAATGCTCCTCCGTGATGGAAGGAAAGGATACAATATCTATCTCTGAACAATGAATTCAGCTATTGAGATTTTCTCAGGTTGCCATGAAGTCTGAGACTGGGCACAGTGGTGACAGATAAAAACAGAGGTTTACTGGAATGCAGAGAAACAGAATGAAACTTTTCCTAACACAGAGGGGAGGTAAGCTGCCCAACACTCGTGTAGATACATGGAACAAAGACATCCTCATACTCTAAAAACAAGGTTATGAGACAGCACAGCTAGATTTAGTAATTTTTATACCTCATTCACTGATTTGAAGAATAAAGTGACACCTGTGCATTGGATTAATGGAAAAAAAGGCTTAAACATTATAGCACTGAGCATGCACAGTCTTCTGTGTAAGTATTTTAGGAGGACTTTCTTCCAAGAAAATAGAACAGACTTTCTAAGTCTATTCTTTCTAAAGCAAGAAGGGTTCTCAAACCCAGTCAGCTTCTCTGTGTTACAAGCTCCTATTATAACCTTCACCTTAATTAGATTCTGCAGAGCTCAGAAAGAAAAAACCCAGTTAATTTATTTGGGAATTCAGCTCTTTTAAACCTTTTTCTGGAAGAGGAGGGCACTGAAAAAGTATGGAAGAGGAAACACTATGAGTTCCAGCTCAAGTAGTTCCCTCGACAAACTCATTTTATCAGTGCTCCATACTGGTCTCATTACACCTCTCCCTGTCCTTTAGCCCTAGGGTGTAAGAGAAACCAAGCCATTAGAAGACAGCAGGCTCTGGGTAGAATTTAGGTCAGCTCAGCACGGCCCCAGGACACCTTATGCAGATTTTAGATGCTCTCACAATACTGAGGAAGCAGAATCCAAAGCGAAAAATCCCATTTCCCTACAGGTAGGAAGAGGTGAGTTTCCTAGTTCACTGCTAAGCAGCAACAGGTCAATCCAGTAATCTCATGAACATTGGAAAATCATTTGCAATCAGTGCCTTTATCCCAAACTGAGAGCAGCATTCTTAAAACAAAGTAGACATGGTCTGTTTGAGATAACAGTGATGAATATTCACTATGTTAAATACAACCAGAATGAAGGACTGCCAGTAGAGAGATCTCAGGGAAATCTAGGAAAGACTGAAAAGTCTTCTGATGGTGGCTTTTTTACTGACTGTAAAAGGAGAAGCACAAGCATAATTAGTCTTCTAATTCAGGTGAACCATTTAGAGCCTAAATGTGTGGTTGTGCAAAAGCTAAAACTCTCCTCTCTTCCCACAATGTGTTTATGACCCTTCTCTTGTGCTTGTCTGAATTTGCAGTGAACCAATTTGGGGAGCAACACCAAAAGAAAACTAATCACACTAAACATGCCAACAGTTTGTTGCCAGCTTAGCTCCTGAAGCAACTCCCCAAGCCTGACCTGCTGCAAGGGAGGAGAGTGCCCAGGGCTGTGAGTGCATCAGTGTCTGGATGGGGCACTGGGACAGCAAGACAGACCAAGACTGGCTTAAACTGCTGTGGAACCAAAACTCAAGTCAGATGGAATAAACCCAGGCAATGTGTTTCTTCCAGAGATTATCTCAACATCACACTGCCCTTACAAAGTAAACTGAAAGTTCTACAGATACATATGTGCATATAAACCTTCGTGTGATTTGTATTGCAGTTGGTACAGAGGGTTTTACACATTCATCTGTGAACCACAACGGGCCTGTACATCACTGGCTTATATACACAATGCAAACTCTGTCTGCCAGTTGCTTAAAGGGTTTATGTCAAATACATTCCACACCTCAGGTTTTACTAAAAGCAAAACAAATTCTTGTTTCCTTAAAAGAAGTTGTCTGTTGTAAGGACTATAGCTAAAAGAAATGTGTTCCTATTTTTTTAATAACAATGTGGTTGAAGCAGAAGTTCTTTAAAGGTATTTTCTCCTAGCATTTGAATCATTAGATACAAATAGGAAGTCTTAAACTGAAAGGTTATGGACAAATGGTTAATGGAAATGGAAATGAAACTGAAGTCTCATTGCAAAACTAAATAAACAAGTAAGTGAAGTAGATATTAAAGGATTGAAAAAGCTGTGATGGGAAAAATATTGAAAATATGAAAAGGTTAAACTAGTATGGGATAACCAATCACTTGATACAGGAAGAAATAGGCATAAACCAAACGTGAACTTTTCAAAGATGAAATGAATAAAGAAAACCATCAGAAACCATAAAAATAAAATTAAATCATTAAAATGAAAAGTTGCAGGGAGCAGTTCAGACTAACTACAGGTAGAACCATGCTGTAGAGTGCACCTGTCCCTCCTAAAGGCACTGAGAGGGTAAATCCCTCTGTGCTTATAAAAAGGTTGGTTATGAGACTTCAGTCAGGTATATAAATACAAGCCCTAATTATTACTTCTGTAAAGTTCCTTTTAAACATTCTTATTCCAAGTTCAGTGCATGACACCTGCACCTTTGACATAAGCACCTTCTGTGCCGTTCATTCCAGCACATCAAAGCCAAAGCTCCAACCCACTGTGTGGAGCAACCTGAAACCCAAAGGGGGGAAGCTGCTGGGGAGATGCAGTTTGCAGGGGCAAGTCATGAACAGCTGCCAGGCCAAAATAAGGTTTCAGCCAGGGCCTCTACTGGGTCAACAGGCACAGGCAGAACCTGATGGGTCGCTGAAATCAAATCTAGTCAACTTCAGCTCTTGCACACTTGCTTAGCTTGTGTCTATCTGAAGGACGATATCCGGTAACACCATCTCTGAAGTGCTCTCAGATGGAGAGCATCCTCACTCCAGCAGCCCTAACAGGAACATGTTTATGTATCTTCTCATCTCCCATTCATCTGGATTTTTAACACACACAAGCCCAGTCTGGTTGCCAGGAAGGCGAAGAAAAGGTCAACAAACTCCTTTGCTGCAAGTTAGTTTGTCAAACTCCATTCTGGGCAGCATGACTTTACATGTTAATGTGAGTGTTTGCCTCTGTGTCAATAGCCCCTATTGTGTGCATTTGTAACACAAGATTTATGGTAAAGCTTGCAACATTTTTCAGGCATAATAAGCGTTTATTCACCATCCCAGGTCTATAAGCAGAGGCCTGACAAGTAATTATTGACACATTGTGCAGAAATAAAAGCGGTGGGCGAGCTGCTGTTGCGAATGGCAGCGTGGGTAGGGGGAAGGAGGGGCTGTGTCAAAGGAGTGACAGCCTTGGTGCCCAACATTGTCAAAGCCGACAGTGACTTGCACTGTTCTGTGCGCCTGACTGTATTTGTGCTCCCTGTCACTGGGGTGTGACATGCCAAAACACGAGGAGCGCTCTTTTTCTCATGCTAATGCTTTGTGATGACAGCTTTGTGATCCCCCGGCTGTGTTCACGCTCAACAAGTCAAGGTGTGACAGGCAGCAGAGCCCTTTGTCAGCGGGTGCTGTACTGCCCTCACCAAACACCCTGTTTCTCCTGGACCAAAACGGACCTAATGCCTGAGGGAACATTCACACCTTACCACCCTTCCTGGGGATACCAACTGTGCCTGTACCTGAGAAACGTATTCCCAGGTCACCTGCCACCCCAACTGACCCCACAGTTCCCATCACAGAGCCTTGTGGCACCACTAGATGAGGAGGGAGTGAATTTGAAAACCTATTTCCAAGTAATTTTTCATGAGCTGGGGTTCAAATCTGCTTGTCTCTTTTGCACAGGGAACAACTTGTTAACTTGTCAAGCTAAGCCTAGGAAAGCTCTGCAGAGGTTTTATGGTGGTTTAGCACAACTAGTAAACTCTGCTCAGGATTAATTCAGCCTCTGGACTGTACAAGGTATCACCAGACAGGATTAGGATGTATTAGCAAAGCAGTGTGAAGGAAGGCTGCACGACGCCTACTTACATTATACTTGGCTGTAAAACTGAAAGTCACATTAGCACCAAGTTCATCCAAAACACCAAAGCAGCCCTAAAACTGTATTTTATATGTGAAAGAAAGCTGGGCATGAAAGGGCAGAGTTCAGGCTGCCTAGAATAAGCAATGTGTTGGCTTCTTGGGATTTGGAGTTTGCAAATGGCTTGAAGAAGTACATGAGCTTGGCTACTTAGATGAAGCTTATTCAAATGATCCAAAATTCAATGATCAGCAAAGCTGGTCTAGGAAACTTGCCAGAACAGGCTTTTTTGCAAGATTTATGGTGCTTCCTGCTTCTTGTTCCCAGGCATAACCAGGAAGTGAACTGAGTAAAAATGGAAAATAATTTTTAGAAAAGTTATGAATCTCTTTTTCAAAGGTTAAAGAAGTTCACCGCAAAAAATTTTGTGTCAACTTTCAGACCTTTGTTTTCTTACTTATCCAAATTCTACCCAGCAGCTGAGCAATAGGTTATTATTCTGCAATGTTAACAGTAGTGATGAGAAAGACAAAGAACAGGTTAACTACAATCCAAAATCAAAGCTGTGATATCAGAAAGCACAGGTTACTTATTGTAATGATTTCCTCTCCCTAGAGACACCACTGGGAATCAGTGATCCCATTACATGAGGCATCCTGAACACAAAATGACAAACTGCTCTAAACAGCCTGACCCAAGATTTCAGCACAGTAAGCATGGGGTGGTAAAAGGGGCAAGTGGAGGGTAGAGAGGAAGCCTTGAATGAAAATTATTTTATTATCTGCAGTTCTAGCATTGCAGAGGTTGGGATTTTCAAAGCTGCCTGTGACATCTGGAGACCATTGCTCTGCACAGAGGTACCACCAGCCCATGAACTCTCAGAGCTGTGTTATAATGTTTTTCCTGCTCTCCCACCCCACATGTCAGAGGCAGCTGAACTTCGATCTGCTGAGCAGCTGAACCAGGGAGGGAAACAGAGTGGCCCTGCACAGCGGGAGGGATGACGCTCAAAGGGCCCTGCTGGAAGGGACTTGCCCAGCTGCAGTGCAGAGCTGGAGCCCCAGCCTGCCACAAAGCCCAGGGAGCCATTCCTGCCGTGGGATTGAACCCAGCACACTCCTGCACGCCTCAGCTCACAGGAAGCTCAGGTGTCTGCACTCACAAAAAGTCTGAAGAGCAGCAGTAAGAGCTTCAAAAATAGGGTCTTTGGTTTGAACTGTAAGGAAAAGCCCCCACCCTTCAGAGCTGGCAGAGGCTGTCCAACAGAATCTGCAGTTTTGCATTCCCACTCCTTGCTTTACCCAATATCTCAAGGTTTCTGTACATCTTTGGCTGTGTTCCAGCTTCATGTGACACGTCTATTCTCCCTGGGCAGGGTATTTGTGTTTCAAAGTGGATTTAGGTGCTGATCTAACTGTTAATAAAGACTGAAAACTTCCATGTTTTCTATCAGATGATTCTTTAGCTCTTGGAGGATTAAAACACCTGTAAAAACTTTGATTTCGTCTGAGGCTGGTTTCAACTGATTTGCACAGAAAAAGCTTCACAAAGCTTCATTCAGCCAGATCCACAGTCTGAGCAGTTCAAACAAAGACGGGAACATCTAAGATTACTGTAGGCTAGAAACAAGCTCTCCATGCTTGAGGGAACCCAGGTCTCTTTCTATATCTGAGAGCTGACCTGCATTTTCATCAGCACTTTCAGTCCTTACTCTTGACTAGAATTACCCTAAGCCCAATGGTCTTTCCCTGCTTTCACTGTCCTATCATTCTTTTGACTTCCAAAATCCTCTCTTTTCCAACAATGGGCTCTGACCTGTGCAAATAATAACTTGCAGTGAACTATCAGCTGTGCCTACCATCTCAACTCCAGTACTTCCATACACAGAGAAATTCATTTGAGGGCTCTAAAGGGTCTGCAGTGATATCTGTACCTTTCATTTTGCTGACATCTCTGATTACCCTCTACTTTTAGGTTTATCTTTGTTTTCATGGAGCCTGGGCTCCACAAACAGAATCAAAACTGCTAAGTACCCTTTCACTCTCTTGCCTCTGTTTGCATGTCTGTCTTCTCTACCCTCCTTAGTCTGAATTTCTTAGATAACTCATATCAAATGCTAGAAATTTCAAATGGGCCAAGGTACAAATTCCTGGCACTTGTAGATTTTCTTGGAGAGGAAATGCGAGTAATGAAGAGAAGGTGTAAAGGTGTAAAACTCAGCATGAGTAACATCATCCAGTCGAGCCCACCTGGCCAGGGCCCATCAGAAATACAAGATTCTGCAAGTCTCCAGCACTCATCAATGCACTGGTACAAATCTGCTTTCAGCTGTTCAGAACTGCTCTGGTAAATTGCCCTGGTTTTAGATATTCATTTAACATTTCCAGTGAGACCCAACTTTGCAGTTAAACCTGCTTTAGCCCTGCCTAGAGGAGGGCAGGAAGGGAGGGGATGTGGTGGTGTGGGACAGCTCAGTCTGGTTTCGAGGGCTCCAGCACAGCCTGTGGCTGCAGTTGGTCAGGGTGGAATTAGCCAGAAGCCCCTATTTTCTGTAAACAGTCAGAAGATATTTGCCACATAAACTGTGGTTTAATCAACAAAGGAAAACCTTTGATTTAGCTTGATCTATTTTCATTTAATTAATGCAAATGTTCCAGGACAAGAGCGTATTTTACTGTAAGTGCTACTTTTGGCAAGGCTTGCATTGACACTAAAACAGGCTGGATATGGCGTGACAGGCTTGTGCAGTCACATCTCACCAAGCTGCCCTGGGGCCAGCAGGGGAACCAGAATTGCCAACTTTAATCAAAGCCATTATGGCCCAAAGGCAGCTCACCCCTCCCATCCACAGGGAAAGGCACTGCCCAGAAAGGGAACATCCAGCACGAGGTGCCAAACACAAAGTCTGCCTCTTCCCTTTAGTGTGAAACCATTTGGAACACTTCTGCTACTTCCCCATATTGACAACCTGGCGGGCTGTGGGGCAGGAAGCACCGCTCCCCACTCAACAGAGATCTGCATGGAATTTTGACAAATGTGTCCATGTAGTGCCTGGTGACATCAGTAGGGCCAAGGGGGCACCAAGTGGGCAGCCTGGCACTGTGGTGGGTGATGGACAATCAGCCCTGCCGGGCTCTGCAGCATTGAGGGGGAACAAGGGGACCCAGTGGGGTGCAACATCCAGGGCCAGGAAAGCTGGTGAAGAGTTCATGTCCATTCAACTTCAACAACTCAAGTTTTGGTGGTTTAATTGACCAAATGCCAGGCTCAGGGAGTGTTCACAAATGTGTCTTTAGACTGCCTAGGCTTAGACATCAGCTGAAACCATACAAATGTTTAAACCCCAGTGCTTACAAATAGAATTATGTTTACTAAGCATTAGCATAAGTCTGCAGTTTAACTCTCCCTAAAGTTTTTCACCTCCTCTGGATTTTGGTGGTGCCAGAAGTCACCATCTCGATGATACCAAAACTATACAGGAAAAGCAAAGGTTCCTTCCCCCTAAAGTTATGGAATCCATAAGCCAGAGGGAAGTGCAAGAGGGGATGCAGAAGGCAAGAACACTTGCAAAGCCACACAGTGGGAGGACAAACAAGAACAACACCCAGGCCTTCTAAATTTGAGGTCACAAACCTGCACAGTCATGGGCACCAAATACAAAACATGAATGTATGCATACTGTGGGCACATACAGAGAAAAAGAAAAAGGTTAAATTCAAATGAAACTTGCATAAAATTGGATAATTATTGACATACTGAAATAATTTCAAAATCAATCTCAAGAAAATTTAATGTCTGGTTTAAGCTAAATGAAATCCAAACAACTTGTGATTCAACACACATTTAAAGCATTCCCTTGACTTCATCTCTGCCCTGGAAGGATGCAAATTGCTTTGGTTAAGGCATTTTAGTGTTTTGGGTCCAGGCTTACTTCTTAGTGATGTTTAGTGATATCATACTTTTAAAAAAAAACAAAACTAAGTTGAGTGGATCTGGTTCCAAACTTGTTTGTCCTATGTACATATTTGCCACTAAATTTTTGATACTTTTTGGAGTTTTCAGGAAGACTGAAGTCGCTTTATAGTTCATATTTCACACTGGGGAATGACAGGATCACCAGGAAAACAGCTATCTTCAACATACTAAAACTCTAGCTTGGAAACATTCTGGTCTGACAGTTCCTGTCAGAGCTTTTTGGTTTGGGTATGAGCTGTCTCAGCGATGTTCCATTGCTTGGGACACTGGGAGCCCAAAATACACATGACACAGCACTGGAAGCCCCCTGGTTTACAGGTGAGAGCCATTTGAGCCCCCACCCAGGCCTGTGGGAACATGAGACAGACCCTCAGTCAGTCCAACACCACCAGAGCCAGCACAGCCTGGCCTCACCGTTCCTGAGGGGGCCAGGAGAACAATTCAGACATGGAATCAGCTGCTCCTAAGCCCTCCCTCACTGCAGTAGATGATCAGAATTTGAGCAAGCACAGAATACATAAGCAGAAAAGAAACAAGTATTTGTGTTCAAGAGGAGGAAGATCGAGCGTCCAACCGCAAATATCTGGTGAAGAAAGTGATATTCCAGTTTCTTTACTAACTCATTGATTTCTCAAGTAAATATATCTGTCCTGTCAGTCCTATAAGCACTTTTTGTGGCCCTACACCATTGCCAGGTCTCATTTCCCTGTTCCTTTTAATAACACCACACCACAATTTAACAGTGATCAGCAAGAGACTTTGCAGGGAGCCAGCCTTCTCTCAGGGTACCTTTAGAGGATATAAACTTGCAAAGATCAGTTTTATCAACATTGAATGTAATACATCTCAAGTTAGGAGCCCACCAAAACCTGCTGATCTATTCTATTTTTCCAGAAAGCACACGACTTTGAAATGTTCTCTTCATCTGTCACAGTTATCTGGAACCTATTTATGTGCAAATATAATAAAGTGGTATTTGCAGTTAAAGACAAGATCACTCTAACCTAGTTGTCACAGAATTGGTTTCCTCTTAGCAACCTTTTTTTTTTTTTTCTTTTAAATAAAATTATTCTAAAAATATTTTAGCATGTTAGAGATCCTTGATGAATAGGCCAAGTCCAGGCTACTGAGTCTTGGAAAGGAAGAGGGAGCCAGACAAACTACTTGGGTTCATGCAATCTGGACAGATGAATGGCTGATCTATCTCTGGGCTGATCCAACTTCCATCAAGTTCAAAATAAGGGAAGGCAAACCAAGGACAGTCTTCCCTCCTCCATGATTATACATTTCCTTTATTCAGCACAGCCCTCCCCTCATGCCTCTATGGAAATATATATTAAATAGCCTAAGTTTCCCAAGCATAATAATTCACTTGTAAACTTCTAGGAAATTCCATTAGCACAAGCCCTTCTTTAATTTAGCTTCACAACATCTGGTGAACACAACAACTGTGCCACTTGCAAAAAAAACCTTTCAAGTTCAGCTTCTAGCGGGATTTTGGGGAAGATGGAGACACATCATGAGAGAGAAGAACACTGATCAGCACACACCAAAAGTTGCAAATAATCCCAGGAATTCCAATATGGCTAAAACCACTTTTTAACTGTTAGCATCTAATTTCTGTCAGCTGATATAATTGGTAGCATGAGGAAAAAGACAGATGGTCAAAAGGAGCATAAAGGCTTTGCTTTTGTAGAAGTTTTGCTCCCATTGATGAAACTCTCCTTGTGTTCAGTGAGGTGTCAGTTAGATTCTAAGTCTGGTTGGCAGCAGGCTGAAAAGTTTCCCGTAAAGATTTTCTTGACATCCTTATGCTCCTGAAAAAGCTCACACAGTGAAAATACTCGTGATAGTACCAGGCCAACTTCCACCCTCAGCTTCCACCCCACCCTGGGAAGTGCTCTTCAACTGCCCCAGTCCTGTCCTGCTCATAACTGACAACCTCTGTGTTAAATGCTTTTTCACTACAGCCATAATTCAATAATTAATTTTAATTTAACCCACGTCAGCCTGGGGGATTCCAGTTCAAGCTTACATCTGATCCAACCTTCCAGCTGAAAAAGAGAAAACAGCTTGGTGTTCCACAGAGTCCCTTTAAAAAACACACAAAAATGATACAGAAATATGAATTAATGTTTTTCTGCTTGTCTATTCCTTCAGTGATTGTTCAGTTTTCCTGGCTAGGACAGTTCCATATACATTTAAAATATCAATCTAATCTGCCCAAAGAGCTATTGATTTATCAGCTCCATCTCGGTGTTGCTATTGAATGTCTTCAGAAATCTGCCAAATATGTCTATCCTTTCCACTGCTTCTATCAGTCCTCCAGCCTCAATGTCAGCTCATCTATTGATCCAAGAGCAGTTCTGCTCTTCCAGTCTACTGCTCTCTCTCCTCTCCTCATATTGTAGATGTGCTCATAATTGGTGCATAAAATTTAAGGGTAATACTTGTGTGCATTCCCCAACAACGTTCAGCTCATCAGTCCAGTTCCTCTGAAATAAAACTTATGAAATGAAACCAAAAGGGAATGGGGATGAAAAGAGACAATATTTTTTTTAAATATATGAAATAAAGAGGAGGAAGTGTATATATCCTCAGGGTGTATTTCTATTATTAATTTCAATGAGTATTTAGAAGAGTAGTCTAATTTTTCTGGAGACTCTGGTCCTACTAAAAGTCAAAAGAAATTCAGAACTTCCTTCAGCCTTCCTTGCACAATTCCAGCTCTGTGTGCTAGAGCTGGTCCCATCCCTTGTACATGAGCCTAACCCAAGGCCCTTTAATTAGAAATCTCTCGAGTCATAATCATGTTTCTGTTCACACTTTACATTTACAGATCAATTCTGAAAAGACACTCCTGCCACAATTCAGGCAAAATATGCAGAAAATCCACCAAGTGATGACTTGAGGAACAGTCACACATTCATCCAGCGATTGGCTGCTATTTGGGACTGCAATTAATCTTTAATTAATGATTATTCCCCGCTTGCCCATGTGTTACAGTCACCTACTGCTCCCCTGACAAACTCCTGCAGGAGCACAAGGCAGAGAGGGGAGCTGTCACTTGCTTCCATCTGTGCTGCTTTGTGAAGTCAGTGACATCTGCAAACTTGACACAGCAGCACAACCCAGCAACCCCCGGCAGAAGCGAGCGGCTCCCACTTACAGGATGTTTTCATATGTTATTCTGCTGATGACAGACAAGGGACTCAAGGAACCAGCTGACAAGCAAACAAACTCAGCTTAACCTCTCTTTCCAAATTCCATTTCAATGTTCAATTCTTGGCTCCGTTAAGAGCCCAAAGTCTTTTGAAATTTGAATTTAGTTGACCAGATTTTTCATTAGTGGGATTTCCTATGAGCAAATGCCATATGAAAGCAGACTTCACTTCAAGGAAGAGTTTCACAAGCCTGTTAATTATTCTGCCTGCAAACATGCAGAGGGGCAACAACCCCTTGGGTCATCTCCCCAGCAGCCTGTTACTAGAAGAACAAGCACTTTTGGGGAATGCTAAGTTAGGCAGGCAAAGTGTTGGTGTAACTGCTGTGTTTGTTCAAGAACAACAAAGACTGTGCCCTACCATGTCTGCTCAGGGGAGTAAATAAACCAAAAAGTACCTGGAGCTGTTGGGATATTTTCTAAAGCAAAACAATAAGTTTGATTAAATTACAGAACAAACAGTTATAAAACTGAAAAATGAATCAACTGCTTTTACTACACTAACACGTAAAGCACTCAGGAATTAACTGTGAAATGCACTGTTGGTATTCAGTTTCATCCATGTATATTTAGAATTCCCTCAAAAACATTCACTAAGGATACTGTATTCAGGTCTGTGGTTTTTTCATATTCTTTTTTTTATATCAGTTGTTATACTGAAGGAAATTTTAAAGAAGACTTTCTCCAACATAATCATGTAACTAGGAACGCAGATTTGAACATACCTTTAAAAAGCAACCTTGTATAACTGTACCTGTAGAGGATTTAGGACTTAAAACTATAAGAGTGTGTTTAAAGCAGCGTGGCTCTCTAATGTAGGAAAGGTTGCAAGCTGTATTTATAAGCTCTGCCCTCTGCAGAAATCCTGTGCTTCATTGGGATATACACAGAACACTTTGCAGGATCGAAGTCTCCATCAAGTAGTTTATACGGATAAATAGAAAGCTCTTTGCTCAGAATCTTACAATTTGTGGCAGAACTGAAACCTGAAACCAGGTTTCCCAAGCCCAAAGCTTATATTTGTTGCTATATCATCTTTCCTTTGTACTAACTAAACTTCCTCAAGTCACTTCACCTTTCTGGTTTTAATATAGATATTTCAAAAAGGGAATAGAGTTCCTTGAGATGTAAGACTTATAAGAGAAGTGGCTGCCTCTGAAAAAGGGGAAGGCAGCTTTGCATGGGATAAACCTTTTGTTTATTATTTTTCTGGATTCTAGGACTTGGTAGGAACACGCCCCAAGTGAATTACCCTGTTATTGTAAGGTAATGCATCTAGTGCTGCAAACCTGATTGGACATGAACACAGTCAATAGAGATAAGCAGAGGCAGCAGCCAGATTTCTTGAATAAATGAATTCTTGCAAGCTACTTGCTCAGCTGCTCCATCAATGACAAAACTCCCATCGATTTCAGTGGGAAGTAGGATCAGGCCCTGATTTCTGACACTGCTGATACCAGTAGTCTGTTATATAACAGGTGATATGCAATTAATTAGAATTTAAACTAAATATATTTTTTAAAAGAAACTTTCTTTTTTGTCCCCAAACTTCGATGGTCCCCTGCCCTATAATTAATCATTTCTATTATTAATCTTTCCCAAAACTGTAAAGCAACAGAGCAAAATGGCAGTGCCAGCACTGGGATCAGATCTCACAGCCCTCATTAATAAACTTAATACAGGCATTGGACTATTGCAGGAGTGTAGTAAGTTACAGACTAAGGACTTTTTTTTGGGTGTAATTTTATGTTCTTGCTTCACACAAAAGTAATGTATTTATTCCAGGATCTTTGTGAAAGTGAAAAAGAGAAATTAAACCCCCAGTTACTCATCTGGCTTAGTGTAAATATCAACTCCCTCACCTTACAGCTCATCCTTGGAGCTGGAGAAATCCTGACTTGTGCCCTGAAACTGCTCCTTCCACAGAAGCAGGAGGCCAACACAGACAACAGCCATGGGCTGAACAACCACTTACCTTTGTGGACATAACTATGTAGAGGAATAAATGAGTGTAAACCTACAACAAATAAAGTTTCTCTTGCTTTCTATCACTGTCAATGAAAACAAGTCCAGCCTGTGACTGCTTGCACATCGTGCTGCAAGTGACACATTTGTGTGAAAAAGAGTGTAAAAGAAGAGAGGTTCTTATGCTACCTGCCCAGCTGATGACTAACTGAATAAGAAGGGGTTGATGTAAAGCCACATTATCTTCTCAAGAGAGAGAAAGAAACCCCAGAGAGAAAGCACCACAGTTCAGAACTGAGCTTCAGAGCAAGTCTTGAAAGCATCTCCTCCCACTTAGAACCACCCTCTGGCTGATGAAAAAGCATCTCTGTGGCAGCTGTAGAAATCTGGAAGATCAAAGGTAATGCACTTTTCAGCTGTCCAACACAATTCAGCGACCAGAACAAACCCAGAGCTGACATGGGGTTCCCAGGGAACAGGGTGCAAGAGGATGCAGCAGTGAACAAGGGAACAGAGCACTGAAGGACCACCAGTGTGTTGGAGGAACAGAACAAGACACTCCTTAGTGACCAGTCCTGTGTGAGCAGAGTGAATTTTCACTAAGATTCATTTAGTATTATTGCATCAAGATTCATTTAATATTGCATCAAATGCTGCTGTTGATTAAAAAAAAAAAAAAAAAAAAACACACACAAAAAACCTCCCAAAAGAAAACCCAAAACCAAGAAAACAAGCAAACAAACAAAACTTTGGGTCACACATTTCAAAATAGCTCTGCATCAGAATGCAAGTCTGTGGCAAAATCCCCATCAAATTCCTTAGAAGCTGTATTTGGCTAAAGATGAGAATTTCTGAGAATCCTTTGACATTCATCAGAAGATTTTTAGAGATATCCAACATTAGAAACTTTAATGTTGGTGCTCGTTTTAAAGCCTTTTGACGTTATCCCATTCTTTTTATTGTTTTTCTTTTAAAGTTATCAGATCTTGCTAGGAAAAAATCAACTGGAGGCAACGTGAATGGGAAGTAAATGGGGTACAAAAATAAAGGCCAATAACATACTTTGTACTATCCCTGGGGCACAAGAAGATGTGTCCAGCAGTGTTTAGATTAAAAATAACATTTTGAAACAGTATGAATAACCCAAACACATCAAAATGCAGTTACTTTAATTCACAGCTTTAATGGTTTTATTTATTTCAATTAAACCATGATGGCTCTAGTCCATTACCTAGTTAATAACGTGAATTAGAGAATGTCAGTTAACACTGGTGCTTGCTATTTTTCTAAAAGTGTCCAGCACCCATTTGTCAGGAAAGTGGTGGTGTTTGCATGGAGAGATTCAGCAATGGTCTGACATGTGTTTATCATATGATGGGGCAGGTTTTGATTCTTTTCTTCCTACTCTAGAAAAGGACCAAGTCTAAAAGCAATTCCACTGTTTCAGAAAAAATAATTTCTTAAGAATTAAGCATGATCCGGGAATACTCTTAAAAACACATCTGTTTTTGTCTACACAAACCATTATTCTGTTTAAGGCTTTGCTAAATGCTGTTTACTGCCTTTCCTCCAACACACACTGATTTTTTGCAATATACTGGAAGACTGGAATGGTTTAGCTCCAGAACAGGTGTTTTCTTTCAGAGAGTTTGTAAACAGCTTTACCTACCCTCTCATCCTGGAAGGGAAACCATCCAAATCCAATGGGATTGCAGTAAAAAGTACAGTTGTGCAAACTTGGGCTACCTGAAAAAAGTACCTACATGAAGATCATGGAGATGCAAGGACTTCCTACACAGCTTCACTTGATAGATTTGGGGTTTTTTGAGCTTCTGGAACTCCACACTTGGTGATATTAGAAAACAGATACTTTGGTTTTACTTTTTTTGCCTTCCCTGAATGAAAGACTTCTTTTGAGAAAAAATTTACGGTAGAGATACAGTTCAGTGTGTAGAAACTGATTTTAATCTACTTTCTGCCGTGATGGACCAAAGCAGCACTCTCCTCTAGGGATAAGAGGATGCAGGAAGGGCTCTACATAACAGAGTCACGTGCACAGGAAAGGGAAAAGAATTCAGACAAGAGCTTGAAAACCTTATGGCAATCTTCACCAGGCTGAATGTGTGCATTCTGCAAATTAAGCTTATTTCTTCAGATCCCCTATTTATGTGCTGTTTCCTCCTTTTTAATTATTATACCCTTAACACACAAACAGTTCCTTTGTTTTTACCTTTTTCTTGAGCAGGCAAGAAATTGAAACGGGCTCAGAGGCTCTTGGTGGAAGTCACACATCTTTTCTGTTTGTTCATCTCTCCTGATGTTCCTCCTCTTTGAGCCTGTGATGGCACAGAGAAAATGGAGGAGGGATCAAAAAAAGAGACATTCTCATTTATCTCCACCTATTTGATTCTTTGAAACATGAGAGCAACATTAAAAATGGATCCATAAGCGAGAGATTACCAGGAATTATGGAGAGTGGGTGTGAGATTTCTCTCTATCATCCATCCTACAGCCTTGGGAGAGCTCATGCTGTTTCTACTCCTTGTGTCCCAGTTCATGAAGTCTCCCTTCCTCTGCTATTTTCTCCATAGACTCTCACATCCACACACACTCATTTTGCCCTCTGAACCGAAGCAATGACCCATTCCTTGTGATTAAATTAGCGTAAGTAATAAGATATCATAGAGCTGATTGATTTCCCCAGCAATAGGTTATTAACCAGCTCAATTCAGAGGAAAGCAGAGCCATTATTCTAAACATTGATTCCTGGACAGGACTGCAGGAGAGGAGCGTGCTCAGATATATGGAATGTGCACGCAAACAAATCTCAATCCAAACCCAGAAAAACTGGAAGTTTCCAGTCCCAGCCAGAGACACAGAATCAGGTTCCCTTTAGAAAACAAGAGACATGTTGGGTGATAAAGGGGACTATCTGCAACATGTGCTAAAGTTGCCACAATTATGAATTTGTTTCAAGGCAGCAGAGACTGAAATTTTTTTCAATGAGGCAGTAGCCAATGGGGATTTAAGATAACCAAACTGGGGAACTTCACCTGTTTTCTCATGGCTCTGTCTTCTAGGAACAAACACAGCCTGGGTTGGTCCAAGCACAAAGACTGAGAACACCAACTCACTATTCACAGACCTGCCCTCTCTTCTTCTGCACCTACTCCTCAAGCATTTCTTGTGATCCAAATCCTCCTGGAGATCCCTCCTCCTGCCTCTGGCTTTATTTCTCAGTTGCTCTCTGCAGGATTTCATGCTGCACATCACCACAATGCAGAGAACTGGGGACCAGATTCTCCATTTCACTCTAAAGCAGCCGTGTTGGCTCTGCAAGTCAAGAAGCCCAAATTGTTCTGTAGTATTCAATGTCCCAAGATAAAAGAGAAACAAAGTACTCTGGAAGTTCCTGACGTGCTTCCTAAGCCAGGATTTTATTGTGTTCCACAGCCCTATACAGATTTTTTCTTCTACAACACAATCTAGCAGTTTTTGAGCCCATGTGAACTTTACAGGATCTATGGCAGGCTGTGGCAAAGACTTACATAGCTTAAATCTATTTTTAAGAACTTCTATCTGTTTGCTTTGACCTTTTTCAATGGTTTATCTCATTTGAAGCCCTCCAGGGTCTTGTAAGGCAGCTGGAGCTTACAGTGTGGAGGGGAAAGGTAAGTATATTAAGTGACACAAAAAATACATGGTGTGGATAACCTGAGGAAAGTAGACTGGTGTGAAATGCAGAAAAAAACCTTGGTAGAAGTCAGAGGAAGTTCATGGAGCCAGTGAATGAAGCAGTCATACATTCAAGCTATTAGAAACACTAAGTATCAACAAATAGCCCCACAGTAGTTCAATTTACTGCCATCAGTTTCAGTTCTGGTCCAAATAGCTCTCCCCTCTCCTGGAATTCAAAATGAGATGTATTACACTTTAAAGAATCTGTGTGAGTGAATGTGTGCCTATGGGACTTTTTCAAGTCACTTATTTGTCTGAATGCCATTGATTTTTCTCCTAATTGTTATTCACTATGCTAATTTCCCTCACAAATCTCACATGCTATTGATCAAAAAGTAATAAACTCTCCAGCAAACAAAACAAGCATTATTGCAATGTTGGGAAAACATCATTTAATATCAATACCATATTTACAATTATCTTTAACCCAAATTTCACCCGCGATGCAATGCATAATCAAAATCAGAGAGCTATGGGCAAAAGGGTCATATTGAAAGGCTCCCACTAGAATATTTTATAAGAAGAAAGGCTGAAACAGGACAATCTCAAACAGTTTAAGATATACAGTTAATGCTAGAAATAAATGCTGCTGAATAAAGTATATTCTCCCTTCTGTTTTTGGAGACAGTCACCATGAAGATAAAACTAAAGAAAAGGCAGCATCAGTATCTGTGCCAAAATATCAACCTATAGAGGATCGGGCCTCATTTAAACTGTGGTTTCTGCATTTCATTATATTTTTTTTGATAAGGACACACTGGATTCAATCCAGTTTCTAGTGCATGTCTGCTGATTTTCCTCCCCTTGAGTGGTAATGCTAGTAGCAGCAAAGTGGTAGGAATTTATGATCAATTGCAGTCCTGAATATTGTTCCAAACATTATGAAATCCCCCAAACTATCGGTTTTCCTTTTACCCCCATAATTTTCTGAATTTTGCCTTTAATTTTCTTCATGTTAGCTTGAAAACTATTACTCCATTTCTTCTCTGCCCTGCTTCCAATGCAAACTCCAGGCAAGTTACTGCAAAGTCAAGGAAGTCAACCTGGTGTAAAGTAAGGACTAAGGAGAAGATCAGGCCCTGTAGGGGACCAGAGAACCATCCCAATTGTTAAGTCAGATATTTATTTATTTATCCAAATAGAACACATTCAGTTCCTCTTTTGTTTCCTCTATCCCCAAAGTATATCTTGGTAGAAAATTGACAGTTCATGTTTCAGCTCACTTTGTCCATTTGTGATGAACTCAGATAGGAACTTCACCCTGCACTGGGTATAGTGAACTGGGTTTGGTTGCTGACTGCAGACAAAAAGGCATCACTGGAAGCAGACACAAAATAAATTTGAAAGGTTGGAGGGTAGGGCAGCTGGACAAGAGCAAACACACATGACTGGATGCCAGGAGCACGACACATTCAAAATCTGATTGAAATCCCACAAGATATCTTTATTTGGCACCATGGCTCATCTTTAATTTCAGCATGAGCATGGTGTCTCATATTTGGGTCTGAATCTTCAAAATTCATAGAGATCATGTGTTCCAGCTCAATCCTACTCTAAGGGAATCTAAGGTTCCCAGTTTTTTCCTACAGTTTTCTCTTCCTGCCCTTTCTGGACACTTTAAAATCTCTCCTTTGCTAGTCCAAGCACACTCAGATTCAAGGATATTATTTCCAAGCTGCATATTTCCAAGAGCTACATGTCACAGAACGTGACGAACACAGAAATCTGTAGCGTGGGTGGATTTGTGAAAGAAGAGCTTTTGAGTGTGGCCTGCCATTCAACTCTGCACCTGGCAGAGAGGGAAAACAATCCCAGCGAGCCAACTCAAACAAAACAAAAAGCAGGAATGGAATCAGCAATCTCAGGGCAACTCTTGCCACAACCCTGCTAAAGTTTCACGA
This sequence comes from Corvus cornix cornix, assembly GCF_000738735.6. NCBI lineage: Eukaryota > Metazoa > Chordata > Aves > Passeriformes > Corvidae > Corvus > Corvus cornix. Next base: position 4,453,319 of record NC_046349.1, on the reverse strand, counting down.
ATCCCACGTTCCCTGCAGCTGGAAGAGCAGCCAGGTTTCTGTCACTAACCAAAGCCACCAGCGTTTGTGTGACTGGTCATCTCCACAGTGAGGATTATTGAGGTAACGGGCCAGCTCCCTCACTGGTGTAAAGTGGCATCATGCCAATCATGACACACCAGCCAAGGATCCAGTCCACAATTTTTTGCATCTTAATAGGCAGATGTGGAATTATTTTGTCTCTGCAATTATTTCTGACTAATTCCTGCCATTATACCTCTTTGCATCCAGCACACCCCTGGGGAAAAGGAGATGATTTTTCTGGTGATATCAAGCTAAGTTGCCAATCAAAACAGGGGTTATTAATATAACACTGAAAAATATATCTAATAATTTCATAGTATTTGAAATACACATTCTGCTCTGCACACATCCACTTCAGTAGTATTTTGAAAACAAGTCAATTTTTGGAACAATCTGAAAATAATGATATTAATAACATTCAGTAAATTGATGGCACACCCTTCCTTGGATGGCTACGTTCACTCCTCACTCCATTTCAAAACCAGATGTAGCGGAAATAAGCAGCCCAAGAATGGAAAAGGAAAGATTTTTTGAGATTCAGGGAAAGACTTCCATATGACATTGGTGAAAGGACTTGATTTAGTGAGAAGATCAGGAAGAGTGAGCAGCAGAGAGCACAGCACATATGTTCTTTTTTACCCTTATATAACAGAAACAAAGAAACATCAGGTAAAGACGAATGAAAACAAATTCAAAACCAATAAAAAAAAAATTCTGTTTCCTATGCAGCCCAAAACCAAGTTATGGAGTTGACTGCTTCATATAAATTATCACTGATTTTAGTAGTTATAAAGATCCAAAAAGGATTAGTCACTGGCATTGATAATCAAAACAATAAGTTACAATAAAAACTTAAAAATATGGTTGGACAAATGCCAATTATTAACTGCCTGAGATAAAAATACCTCACTTGTGCAAAATGCAGTTCCTCAGTTATAGGGTATCAGGTAGGGTTTCTTCTGAAGTGTCCTGGCTGGCTACTGATGGAGGCAGGATATTGGATCAGAAGGCTTATGGATCCCCATTTGCTGAGGCAGCTCTTAATTTCTTATTTGGTGATTCAGGGGCCAGTAGGTGAAGTGCTGGAGGGATGCCCAGCAGGGAGGCACTGAAATGAGCACGAGGAGCATTCTGAGCAAAGATTAGATAAGGATTAGATACCCAAGAATAAAATGTTCCTTTTTGGTTAAAAAAAAAACATTTCACATAATGGAGAAAGCTGAGGAATGTGTGTGCTGTGCTGCTGCTCCTCAAACTGTCAAGTCATCATCTTGACCAAAATTTGCTAGATACCAGTTCGGTTTCTAAGCCTTCCTTAAGAAATCACAGATTCTCATCACGAGATGTTGTTCACTGAAAGGTTTAAACATGGTCAAAAGAGTTTGTGGTAACCTTTGCTTTAAACACTCACATTGTGTGTTCAGCCCCTGAGGGTCACCCCTGGGGCTGGGTGCTGCTCAGCAAGGCTGCTATCAGCCAGTCACACCACAACACTTCCCTCTACGGTTGACATGAGAGAACATTTTCTAAAATCCATAGAAGTCAAGGAAAGGGGACACATCCACTTCTTCTGACTATAAAGCAGTAAATTCTGCTGCATGAGGCCACTGAGAGATCACATTCCCTCAATTTCCCAAATCCTGTTGTCTCCCCTGCCTAGAAGCTGTAACATGCCCACAGTCACCCCTGGTACAGAGTGTGGGGTTGTTTTTTTCTTACTGGACCAACTTATTCTATTTTTCCACTCCAAATTCAGTCCTCCTTGGTCAAAAGTTATCTTCAACATAGTTTAATAGCAAGAAACATTCCGCAAAGGCTGCACAGCATTATTTTGTTCTTAACATACTGGGAAATGAAGTGTGTGGGTTTTGGATTCTAGGATCCAGACCATCTGTTAAACCTATCAGAGGTTTGAATTCTAATTTGCTGTTGATTTAAAAATAGTCCCAGCATTACCCTGTCATTTTCTGTAAATTATATATTATTTAGTTTGCCATTTTTAAATATTATAGCATCTTCTTCTCTCTTCTCTTATGGTTTAATTTAGATTCCTTATCATCTGTACTGGTACCATTCTTCCCTCCCAGTAGCTGATCCTTGCCTCTGTTCTATGCCAGGGAACCTACCTCACTACCCACAAGCTGGCTCAGAAACTGATGCTAATGTTATAATCTGAACACAACTTTATCACGGCTTCAAGATGCCATCTCTGTATAAAAAGAAACAACCAACAAAAATTCATTTATTCCATTTATTTCATCAGTTCACCTATAGTTACCACACTAATAATATGTCTTGCAGTAACTTGTCTTACCACTGAAATGACCAGCAATTAAGGCATCACTGCCACTGTATTAAACTGACAAGCTTTGGAGAAATTTTCCTAGAGAGTCACAATCTGCATTTTTCAGAGTGAAGATGGATCTCATTCTCATATTTTATCTTTAACAACAGGCTCAGCACATATCATTGTGGGCTCTGCCATGGCATTGCCTTCTCAGTCCATCCCACAGTGTTACACGTGACCTTTTTTCTCAGACTATGAACTAAAGGGCTTCAGTTTGTTTCTAATGGGGGTGCAAGAAGTTAGTTTTGCCCAATAAAATCCTGCTTTTTCTGCTGAAAGGGCCATCAGCCCGAGCAACAAAAACCTGATGGTTCAGCTGTACTGCAGATTACCTGGCTGCTCCTGTGAAGTTCTCTAGAAATTCCTGCATTTGTGTTACACACATCACAGGAATGAAAGTTGCTGTTTTCAAGCTCTGGTTGCAGCAGGGTCCAACACAGGCTCACCCTACAAACAGGAGCAGAAACTGGAAGTGATTTAGGTTTAAGTAAAACCTGACACTGCAGCTCCGCATCGGCTCAGCTGAGTGAGGGATGGTACAGCAGGGCTTTGTGAAGATCATTTCCTTGTTGTCTAACCCCAGCCAGGGAAAGACAGACCCAAGGTCCACATCTGACACTCTTTCTGAAAACAGTGGCATACACAGATATTTTATTGCCTCGCACATTCCTGCCCCCTCACTTCAGACTCCAGCTAGGAAAGAGCACTTGGCACAAAAAGGAGTATGTGCATTCTCTATCTTATTAATTATTTGTAAAACACACACGTCTAAAGCAGTGATTCTCAAACATGGCCAGTGTACAATAAATTTATTTCTCATTACTCAGTTGTATTTTGGTTTAGCTATCAAAACTGCAGCTGTCATGAATTTGTGCGGCTGCAGATGCGGCCGCATTAAAAATGAATTGTGTACAGTGGGCTACATACAGGAATTCACAGACTGAGCAGGATGGTGGACAGACAACAGGTGAAAAAAAAATAAAGAAAAAAATAAAGAAATAACAATCTGACAAACCTTGGGAGTTGATTTAACACTTAAACCGGTTTTTTTCTTTTTTAATAGTTATCAATCCCAAACTAAGGCATCTTGGAGTTATCATCCCTGCATGTGCAGAGCAGTTCTAGCTCTCAGGGACACTAAAACCAAACTCAACATCTGTCTAGCACTCACTGTAGAGAACTGACCTACTGCAGGCTCCAATCTTCAGCATAGTTCTGTCCCTGACATCTAAGTTCTCCAATTAAAGATGCCTAAAAATTCAGGGCTAATCACTAATAATCAAATTAAACGGATATTATTAGATGCAAAAGCAGCCTAAACCCCTCCATGACCAAAATAAAACACTGCCTCAAGTGTCAGTACCCCTAAAGATTTGACAAATTTGTCTCATGAGAGTTTATAATGGTTTATAATTCAAAAATCTTGTCATATTTTAAGAAGTATAGACCTTAATCCTTTCAGATTGCAAAGATCAAGAGTCACCATTTGGTTCTCTTTTCTAGGGCAGCCTTAGAAAGGATATGTTTGTTATTACATGGAGTGTTTTGGGGATTACAACCAAAACTATCATCTACTGACCCTAGCACTGGGAATGCCAAAAATTCCTGCCACTGATCCTGTTAGCCACAGAATCTCTGGACTGCAGGCAAACATTGGTGCATCTCCCAGAAGTTCAAATTACCATATTTTTCCACATAATTTTAGATCTCCAGTTACAGATTTGAAGAATCTTAACTTGTTCTCCAGCCACTCTGTCTTTCCACGTCATGGGAACACAACGCAAGCTGACAGAAGCGCTTGTCCACATTTAATGAAGATGCACTTGGAGTCAGGACCGAGGCTTCTAGGAAATGTGCAACAAGGAATTCAGCATGGCTGGTTCCTACTGTGCTTCTGTGAAGCTCACATGAGAAAATACATCTATGCTGGCAAAGAAATTACCAGGGAGAAATCACCAATGAAACAGTCATTTCACCCTGCCTGTTCTTCCAGGGAATTAAAGGCCAAGAAGGCAAACAGCAAACCGGAAGAACCCAAACAAGAACTGCACAAATAATGAGGGCAGGGAAAACAAGCCCTGTGGCAATGAAAAGGATGGGGCAGCAAGTTTTGCAGAGAAGCAAATGGGGCTTTGCTGGCTTTCCTGACCAGTTTTGATTCCCTCCATGGATCAACTCGACGTTGCGGTGGCCTCTCCTAATACTTGATGTGCCAAACTTCATCTGCACACAGAAGGCTGGACCCAAGAAAGCCCCAGGGAATGGAGCTTGGCAGGGCAGCCCCGATGAACGTCGTGCCCAGGAGGCTCAGCCCTGTCCCACCGAGCTGGAGTGAGCTCCAGCAGCCGCCCCCAACCTCATTCCTGGGCTGGTACTTGCCTAAAGTCGGAGACAGACACAAGAGTGCTGTGGCAACACATGGTGGTGGCCTCCGGCAGACTCTTCAAACCATAAGTGTACATTAAGTCTTTGTTTTGGCCAGACTCTCCTTTGGGTGGTTTATTTTTACTACTTTTTAATTACTCTAATTGAAGGGGGAATATTTCCCTACATTTCTGCCATTCGGCCGCTTCACCTCCTCCCACCCGCTGCTCCATTTGAGTCTGTGCCTGCAAACACCGCTGTTAGTCATATTTCTGTGTCAGGGTGAAGCCTGCTCGGGCCTCCCCCCTCCCTTAATTCTGTTGGAAAATAGAGAACAGATGAATTTCATTAACTCCCTCAGCTTGTAGGTTGACACACCCTACAACTCGTAAACACGGGGATTAGCGAAGTCCTTCTAATAAACAGAGGAGAGAAAAAAGATCTGTCCACTATTTGTTTAAGGGATTTTGCGTTCACAAAGGAGAGGGGAGCATATGGGAGCAAACCTGCTATTTAACCCTGATGCAAGGAGAATGGCCCAGAGCAAGGAGAAAGGCTCTCCTCACACACACTGAGATTTTAAGGCAGTCACCTCCACGTAAAGGCTGAAACCATGGCACCTTCACAGTCCTTCACAAAAATTCCTGGAAAGACTGATCTAGAGCATTATTTTTTGCTGGAAACTACAACTAGAACCCCGACCTGCACTGTAGTCTTGATAGGTAATTAACTGGAATGATTTAATTGCTTCTGTGTATGCATTCAACTAAACAGCTCAAAGCAGCACTGCCCATTCTGGCAGATGAAGGAAGGTGAGAGGCCATTGAGCTCTGGGATGTGGTGGAAAGGAGGAGGCTCTTCCAGAGTAACTCAGGAAGCTTTCAGCACCTGCTCCCCTAACGCAGAACAGGCTTCCCCTGCAGATTTTTTGCTCAATATTTGATATCCATTTTTCACATCCAATTATTAATCTGCATATACTGAATTCTTTGGTTTCTGCAGATCTGCCTGATTATTTAAGCCCTGAAATAAGAAGGCAGAAAATGAGAGAGAAAATGAAGATCTGATTCCCAGATGGATGCTAAAACCAGGAGGGAGGTGGGGGCACACAGACTACATCATTATAATTCAGGATTTATTTCTTGTTCTGCAGCCTTACCAAATAAGAATATGGATCAGAAGAGGCAGGGTAGTTTGGGATTTAGCAGTGATTTCTGTGAATGACCATAATTATTCCAAGTTCTCAACACTGATGCCTCACATTTCAAGGTCTTCCCCATCTTGTTATTCAGAACAATTGGCCTCATTTTACATTTCGACTCTTAGAGGAAGAACCATACTTTAACAAATCTAACACTGCTGATTAAATGGAATGCCTTTTATTTTAATTTTAATGGGCATTCCCAAAAACAGTGGAAGTGAAGAAGTGTACAAAATTATCTGAGAGGTCACTTTGTAAAAAGACTCTTCTATGCATAACCTCAGGTTCTTCTGGCCAGGAGAATAAAACTCATACAATTTTTTGTGTACATCTGTCTTTTCACTAATGCCTTTTGAATTTTCACCCTCCCCCCCTTTCTCTCCCCCTCCCCCCACAAATAAACAAGTCTATTCCTCTTTTTAAAATGTTTTCATTTTCTGATAAGGAATCAGATCCTGAAAAGGTCAGAAGCAGTACCAGCAGATTAGTAGGTGCTTCCACTGATTGCAACTGGGTTATGCAAAACACATCTCATTTCCTTTGAGCTCTCAAGCCAAGGTTTGAATACAGAGAGTGAGCAAATATAGCAGCACAGCTGCTTTAAGCTTCCTCCGATCCTCACTCATAATGCACAAGTGGTGCTCCTGCACCAAACTCTGCTGCGATCAAAACCAGCTGATCCTGAGTTTATCAGGACACTACTGTTTAAATTGCACTTGAGTTTTTACATTTTCCCCTGGTATGTTTTACGGGGGCCCTTGTAAATCGGATAAAATGCTGGAGCAGCTATAGCTAAGTGTTGCTAATGCGTCCCTTCACAATTTTTCCTGATGCTCTCCACTGCCTCGTGTGGTCCTTGGGGCTGCCTGCCTCTAACTCTGCTCTAAAGGAATGATTTATCCTGTTCCTTCCTTGTTTCTGTCACTCAGAAATGGACACCTATAACACCCTTCACATGCAGATCACAGAGTGCTTATCGATCATTAAAATCAAATGACAGAAAAGAACATAAACTGCAAAGCAAGACAATTTAAATAATTCTTTTAAGACTTGATTTAACACACTCGGCAACTCAAAACAACACGGGCAGGATCCACTATTAGATTAATTCAATTTCTTTATCCTATCAGAGATATAAAAAATGTGGGTGTGAGGTCCTCACTAGCTAGATGGTGCATAAGGTAACACACGGGCTTGCCTTGAGTAGTTTCAGGCCACATACAGCCAGCTTAATTCATGGGAAAAATGACAATTTTTAGTTCTGAGCTTCAGAAAGTGTGAAGCTGCCTAGAAACTCTGAAGTGAGTGTCTAAGATCAGTTTCCAACCTCCTAACCCTGCCTGGCTGCCTGTGGACCCAGCTCACTGTACTTCCATCACCCAGCTACCAGCACGGGATGTGAGCCCATCCTTTCTGCAGGACAGGCTCCAGAGAGGTTTCCTGCTCACCTCATGGCAAGTTCTGACCCGATGATTATGTGCCTTCAATGGAAATCACCCACCACCTGCAGTGTGTTTTAGAGCAGGTATTAACATCCAGTTAAATCATGCTGCTTGGAAACTCTTTGAGCATCAGTTGCAGAGAACCTTCTTATGTTTAAAACCCTCTTTAGGTCACAGGAGACTTCAGCAATAAGGTCATCTGCCCCAGACCAGACTGAAGGGTTTGCAGCAATGTGAAGTGTGTTTTCAGGCTGTGTTTTGCTCCAACAGCTACTAACAGGTCCTATTTACAGGAGCTGCTGTTTAAGCATGCAGTGATTGTGTCTCTGATACTCCACAGCACTAAATGTGTCTGGTTCACCTGCCATGGCAGAGTCAACAAGCAAAGCTGTTAAATTGCCCTCCTTGAACTCACAAACCTTTCCAAAGCAACATCTCTGCACATGAGCAGCTTTTCTCCGGTCGAAACAGCTCTGCTTATCCATGCTAAGCCTGCCATGCAGGACACCATTTCCTTTCATTTTCTCCCCATAAAAAGTTAAATTATTAAAAAAAAAAAAAGAGAGAGAGAAAAGAAACATTTTCTTGAGTGGTTGCAGGTCACTCTGGATCAGTGGGGTTTAACTTTAGTGTGTTGTGATGAAATATTAATACTGAGTCAGTGTGTTTATTTCTTCAAGCGTCTGGAGCCACTGAGTGTTTATGCCTCAAGATTAGCAGGAAGTGTGCCCATGCATAGCAGCCCTGTACTTAGAAAGTCTGAGATTTCAACATTTGAAGACCATCCACAGCAAATCAGCTGCATCGGATTGTGTGTCAGTTCTGCTGTGAGACAGAGAGCCGTTCCCACGGGATTTCAATCCCATAGCGAACCAGCAGATTGTCAGGTTAATAGCAGTGCTAGCAAGGCATGTCTCAGTCCCTTCATTTCTGCTGCAAAGTATTCAGACTTATCTAGAGCAAGCAAAATTAGGACATAAACTTACTACCAGCAGCCGAGATGGTAAGAGTGTCCCAATTTATTAATTGTGACAGCAAATACCCTCGGGTCAGGTATAGCTTGCTTTGCATTTCAGTGTCTAAGACATTACCTGTTCAAAAGAGACAAAGCCAGTTCTCCAAGTTTTGAGGGAAATATATGAACTCATCCTACGGTAAATGGACACAGTTTGGCAGGTTATAAAAGCTTCTCTAGTGCCTCCTGTAAGACACAGCAGCAGCAGCAGCAGCCGCTCGGAGAGGTGGGGCCGGGAGAATTGTTTGCACAGAAGGCCGGGACTGGAGGGCTGAACGGGTGCCAGGAAATCTATAGCCTCCCTCAAAGCCAGCCCATACCACTTCACTCCATAAACATGAGGCACAGGAAGCCACTTGCCTTTCCCATTTGAAAGGTTAGAAGGGTCCTAAAGGAAGGGCAAGCGTAGGAGCAAAGGCAAACGTAGAGGAAAAAGGATACTGCAATGTCCTGCCCCAGTTTCACAGTGTGGTTGGGGGCAGATCCACTTCCCTTGTTCCTACAACAAGTGGAAACAGGATTTGTGTTTTGGCTGAGTCTCTCTCGTGTCATTTACATGGGGCCATCTCAGAATTAGTCTTTTTAGGTGGGTGTTTCTCTAAATGGATGAGTCACCAAACCAAGGTCCTGGCCCCACAGCAATGCTCAGTCTAGATTTCCTTGCTGTAGTTTTCAGTCTGGCACTGACAATTAGTGCCAGAGCAGCTGGAGCTGCTCGAAAGGAAATGCAAGTGACTGGACCAATTTGCCTTTGCTGCACAGGAGGAAATCCAGCACTTAAGTAAGTGCATTACTTACTATGCCAAGCAATTTTCCTGCAAACAGTAGCCCAGGTTGTCTTTCTGAGAGAAATATAAAATGTTAACGTGGTGAGAGGAGAGTTCCCAGTCGTAGGACATTCCTCTTCTGGAACATAAGGGATCTCTGCATGTGCAGGTACTGGCAGGGGATGCTGCTGAGGAGGTGGCTCACCCTGGCAGCGATAGGGTGTGTCCAAGGGGACAGAGGGAAGTCAGCACTGGTTGTCAAGGCAGGGACACACAGGCAAGGTTTCAGAGGAAGGCTGAGAGCAGCAAAATCAGCCTGTTTGCTCCCGTGTCTGTGCTCATGTTTGCCATTCAAGCCTGACACAGAGGTGATGTGAATATGGGATTCCAACTGGCTGAGTTCATGTCTAGTGGATCCTTGCTGAAGTTATACAGCAGTTTCCTAAAACATTTGACAATGATTCAATACTCCACCAACTGCTATCTAGTCTATATACACAGTGGTATAGAGGACTTTTAATTCTAGTCCAATTACGTAAGAAAAAATTTAATGAGCATTATTAAAAAATTGATCATCTCTACTACCAGAAAGCCATAAGTCAATAAATATTCCTTTCTAAAGAATGGTGTCAACTTTACAGACATTATACACACCTCAGTGTCTACTAAACTAATGTATTCCTCCAGTATACAGCTGTGTAAATTTGAGAGCAAACAGAGATGCTGCTGGGATCCTACAGAACTGCAACCATTGAGACAACAGAGTGGTGTTCAGAATGAGGGCTGGTCCTGCCCTTTCTAAAATCCTTTTACCTACCTGAAAAAGAGAGCCAAGGCAAATATTCATGCCTCTTCAAGATCCCCTCCAAAATAAAGATATGTCCTCAGACACACATACAAAGAGATTATCTCTGCTTGACATAAACATTGGCAGTGGAAGTAGTGAGACGCACACACAGAGAGGAAAAAATAAATTAGGTAAGTCATAATAGTACTATAATAAAACTATAAAGCAGGAGACTGCTCCAGGCATTTGACATGCATCTTGGCACTTTTAATGAGGGAAAACAAAAGGCTCAACGTGCATCCTCAAGAGCCTGTGTGTGTGTGTGAGAGAGGCAGAGCAGGCGGGGCGGGCTCGCAGGGGGAGGAGGATGCAGGGGAGGAGGATGCTGCTCGCTGAGGCCCATCAGGTAGCTGTAAATCTGCCCCGCCGGGCGCTCCCCGCCTTGCTCCTCACGCTACATTAGGCTCGCTGTACTCCCTCTGGTTTATGGAGGGCTGTGGTGCTAAATGAGCTAGAACAAGAGCTGCGCTATCAGGGAATCTGGTGACTGTCTCCACCACGCAGCTCCACTAAGTGAGGCTTTCTCCATTTCTCTTTCTGTGCTTAGGGTTGTGCCAGGAAAAAATTCAAACAGCCACCCCCCCAAATTGCTGTACAAGTGATTCATGCACACCCCAAGTTTCTAGGTCTGCATTCAGTATTCCAGGCTCTAGGAAAAGTGTTATTTATCTCAGCTGTCACTAAAATGCAGTTTTGTGAATTCTCTCAGTGTGTTAGCCTATATTTTGCAGAGAAGCAGAGCATCTGCAATTTCCTGCCAAATCCTTGGCACTTTTGGATGGACAGGTCACAGGGCAGCATTCTTTGGAAAAGCAGAAAGACGTGCAATCACACCTTGAACCCATGGCTGGAGTTAACATTCAGCTGCTGCTTCCCTCTGGCATTCTCAGCCCCTCCTGGAACTAGCTTCCATCCTATCTTTCCCTCACTGTTCTTCAGTTGCCTCCTGACCCTTTAGTATTTTAAATTGATTCATTTTTTATTTTCTTTAACTAAAAGTCGTAGTTCAGCCATTGCTGTATTATTTTCATGCCTTAAAAGACCAAGTTTTGCACAAGTGCGTGGGCCATGCAGGATTATTGGTGGGCAAAAATCCAAAACCAAATCATTTGCCAGACATTCATAACATTTCAAAACATGTTTTCATGTCACACTGGGGCAAAAATTCAAAATGTTTTAATGGAAATATAAGAAATGAGATGGGATTTTAGAGTAAACCAGTGCTCTGTACATTTTTAATGTACTGAACGTGGTTTCAAGTTCCTTCTGGAAACTAAAAATGCAGCTTCAACCTTTGATTTTCAGAGCACTCCATTGTGGGACTCTAATTTGTCTGATAGCTGCTCAACTCTGACCAATATTATGAAAAGATCACTTTAACAACCACACTACTGTCTGCATTAGGAACAGGTATCTGCCCTGAGAAAACCCCACACAATAAGAAAAACACAATCTGAACTCAAGTTACAGGATGATCAGCCTAGAACTAGTTACCACATCTCAGAGAATTCATTGTATTTTTGTCAAAACCTAACCAATGCTTAGCTATAGCTGCAAAGCAAATGTAAAGTTGGAAACTGAGAAAGCCAAAAACACTTTCTTTTATGACCATTGGCTCCAATATCTTTAGTATCAGACACACTTCTTGTTGCCTCAGCAGAATTGCAAAATGTACATCAGACAAAGAAATAGGGCACAGTGATATCCAGGAAGGACTGGACAGATTAAACAGACCTCTGGAAAAGAGGGATGACAAGGAGGGATTACAACAGAGGTCTGCAAAAACAGAGACCAGTAACAACTACAGGACCATCAACTGTATTGGACAGGTATTAGCAAACATTCATTCAGTGGTTCTAATCCAGGAAGAACTTGATTATCCAATGAAACAGAACGTTTTGAGCTACAAAAGAAAGGAGGTTTTCATCCTGTACATATTCAAACTGCCACTTGCTCCCAATGGATATTCTCAGTCCAAAAAATACGAGCACTTAAGAAATATAAGGAATTGAGAGTTTCACAAGGGAGGGTGAGCCCACGTGGACAATAACAAGTATTTTCTGGGAGCCTGGGGTGCTCTGGAACATACAAACATGCCCTTGTTGCCAGAAAGGAAGCACCTGACTTGGATGTCACATGGTTTTGAGCAAAGCTTGGTGTAATGGCAGGACTAAGGTAACCAGACACATCCCAAACTGCCTGTCTGCCCTCCCCAGCACAGCCAGGCACCCTCAGCTGCCATGGGGACTCAGGCAACCATGGGGCACCTGAGCTCCTGCTGATCACAGGAAGTTTCAGCTTGTCACCTCCTGCCCTTCCCACTTTATCTAAGAATTCCACAACCTTGCCTTGCTCAGCAGAACTTCTGGGGATGGACTTTATTGGACACATATGGCTTTGTATCCGGAAAGGCAAATGGCTAACCAGCAACACCTCCACAGCAGGCTTTTAACACAAAAATCTCACACTGTCTCTCTCTCTCTCTCTATGTATCTGGATTCACAATTCCAAGACTAAAAAAATAATATAAATCTTTAATGTATCTACCCCGACTCTGAAATGAACCAAATTTTGTTGATTCTGAAAAAGAAAAGGGAAATTTATTTAACTGTTATCCTAATACCCTGTAAAGTTTTTTTAAAAAAAACCAGTAGTCCAGAGACCCAGGATGGAGAAAACCATTAAAGAGCTTTAGTTCTGGTTTCTTGCCACTCTCATGATGCCATTTGCTCACACAGGAGAAACATTCTCTACAAAAATCCAACTTACAGCATGTTCTGATGGCTATAATCATGCATGTGGAGGGCATTATGATACCACCAGGACAAAAGTAAAGAACATGATTTAGAGGTGACGCTTAGCAGAACATATAGTATCCCACCCTCCTGCTTCCTGACCATCTTGGTAAGAAAGTATTTGCTTGATTGCTTTAAGAAGTTCTTGGCCACACCTCATTTAACTTATTTTCCAGATCAATCAGGTCAAGTCCCTGAAAAATCCCCTCAGGTTGCCTTTTTAAACGTTGACTTGTTGCCTTTTAAGCAAACAAAATAGAAGTTTCCTTTTCAGCTGGCATGAGCTGGAGTCCAGATGCAGGGCTCCAACCCAAAAACAGCATTCAGCAAAGGACCCACATACCAAGCAGGATGACTGATTTTTGCCTTCACTTCCCCTCCCCTTTTTTTTCCCTGCCTTGGGAAATATTTGGGATGCACAAGTAGACAGCCTTTTTTAGACATCGCCTGCTTCTAGGAAGAAAGGAGGGGGTGAATGGATACAATAGGCCCAGAAAGTAGAGCTGTTTAATCAAAAGCAGTCACGAACAAAAGAAAGCCAAGGAGCCCAGGAGGATAATTGTATTTCACACATCAATTAACATTCTTTCGCTGCCACTTAAGAAATCCCGTTTAATTGCCTTGCCTAAGTCCTGATTGTATAGTAGAGAAGGTGAATTGGCTGCAGTGGAGGGTGCCATGGTAGAGAGGGCACACAAAGCTGTATCAGGGCAAAGTCTGTCTGTAAGCCTGCCTGTTCTGTCCCATGGATGGCAGTAATGCGTCCTCAGCCTTTACAGGACCACAGGCAGCCATCCCAAACCTCACCCCAGCCACCCCACAGCACTAAGGGCGTCAGCTCTTTATATTCATATCAGAATAGCAACTAAAGGCTTCAACAGATCTCTATAAACACAACAAGACACTTTCTCCCTGATAAACTTAAAGGCAAGGAAAAAGCAGCATGCCTGTGGTTAAGGCAGGGAACTCAGCCTTGGACAGATTGAGCAATTTAATTAAGCAAGATCGTAAGTGGCTGGAAAGTGGCCTCACATCTCTGGGTCTCAGTTTCTTAATAACAGGTATTTTTCTTTCACTGGGATTTCTAAATACTACAGGAACCAAACAACAACCAAACAAACCCCAAAAAACAAAAACAACAACAAAAAAAAAATCAGCAGCATCATCATCTTTCTCAAATCCATTTTTCATTTAAAGAGGGGCTTTGGGAAAAGGTCAATGTGCCCAGTGTTTGGCAAATCTAAAATACATTTTTCCAATGCATAGAAACATTTTTTTTTAAGTTTGGAAGCTACGCAAACCATTTCTACTGGAAAACCCACCAAAAAAAAAAAAAAAAAAGGCAAGCCAAAATACTTTTATGATTATTTATTGGAACACGTTTGAGCATTGCACGGGTGGCAAGTCAACAAGCATCCTCTGCCGGCCCTCTGGCTCCCACCACAGGCATCCTCAGCAGAGAAACTCTGCCCAAACCTTTCCTTCCATCACACAGCAACCACCTCCTTCTGTGGCAAGATTTTGTAGCCCTTTATGTTTGGTGTATTTGGTAATTAGGTACATTTTTCAGAGTCCATCCTGAAATCCCCTCCGGATTCCCACAGGAGCACAGACCTGCCTGACACCTCAGAGCAGCCTCGCTCAAAGAGCTAAGCCAGCAGGGCTCATATTCAGCATTTTTTCTCCCTCCCCCCAAATTCTGTTGAAAAGGACTTTGACTTTGCACTTTGATCTGCAGGAGCACTTCTGCTGCACAAGTGTTGATTTGACATCCAGCTCCTACTTCATCCATCTTCTTAACCAATAGTACCCACAAAACTTCTACATTTAGAATGTCTCAAATATAGACTGGATAATATATAAAATTAATAAATTCAAAGCCTACTGACACCAGGATATCTACAGAAATACAGATTTTAATCCAGCCATACAGATTAATAACTTTTAAAAAAGTCTTACAGGAAAATTAAATTAACTTCCCTCCATTCAGTAAGGATAATGAAAGCTGAATTGTTCCTTGTGTCTTTATGGGGTGCTCTCTATCTGATCGAGGAAAACCATATTAAAGATACAGCATGTTGTTATTTTTAAATCATGTGATTTTCTCTGTCACTAAGAAGTGACAGATTTTATTCAATAAAATAGTTAAAAATATATGGATTGTGACAGCCACACACAAAAAAAGAATAAACAGGAAATCATGAAGATTTTTTCCTGTTCTTTGAAGTGGAGACACTTTTTTCACCTAAAAAAAATACTACATTAATTTAGATTAACTGAAACCACTACTACTTTTTTTGATTAATTGCATGATCTTTCCACAAAGTATGTGACTCCTTAGGCAGTCTTGCCATATGGACTTAAAAGTCTCCACGGATGGACTGCAGCTCCACCATAGATCTGTTTCAAATCAGCTCTCTCTGCTCAGTGTCTACAGCAGGAGCTATTTATGAAATGGGAGTTAGGAACTTCTGATTTGAATACACTGATTTCTTTTATTTAATTGTCACTAATTCGGACTCGCTATTGTCAAGTAAGATCTATTATTATTATTATTATAATTATTAACTTCTTATTAACGCAATCCACAACATTGTTTGTAACTATGGAGTGTGTTTTTTAAAATGATTTTAAGGAAAAGTAAATTTTTGGGTTGTAAGCCACATCCTTAGAGTACAGGACAAATGTTAGATAAAATTTAATTGAATTGACCAGGTCAGCTGGTTCCCCTGCCAACATTCAGCCATGCCAGGCTACCCCTGCCCTGCAATGGGTAACACACACACACCCAGTACCCATTCCCTGAACTCTCAGATCTTCCTGCACAGCTACTGGGCAGGAGGGAAGGTGGGAAGATGATAAAGTGAATGGCAAACAAGTCCTGAGAAGCAGCAAATCACTGGGCTGGTGATGCCAGAGGTCAGCATGGCCAGGGCAAGAGCTGTCAGAGGAAGCACCGTGTGGAATTTCGGGTGCCCACTGCAGCCCCAGTGCCCGCACAGGAGGAGGCAGAGCAGGAGCACACGGGTGACCCTCGGAGCAGCTCCTGGCCCAGGCTGGGTCAGGAAGCACCAACAGCTGTGCCCAGTGCCCTCTGCAAGGACATCAGCCCAGACACACACAGGCTGGAAGCTTTATGTTTCCACCCTACAGCCACACCACCTCTGGATATCTCGTTCCTACACTCACGTGTCCAGATCCCTTCTGAGTCTGACCAATTTGCTGCCTTCAAAGCTATCCTGCAATCAGCAGAAACTGAGCGTGTGCCTAATGTTGAGCGTGACCTAAAGTGGCGCCTTTAAGAAAGCAGGGAAGGGCTCTGGATCTGATTCACAGAGGTACAAAGGTGCTGGTGCTGTTCATTTAATAAACTTGTACAAAGTCAGATGTGAGGAAGAACTTCCCTGTGAGGGTAGGGACGGCCTGGCACAGGGTGCCCAGAGAAGCTGTGGATGCTCCTGGATTCCTGGTAGTGTCCAAAGCCAGGTTGGACAGGGCTTGGTGCAACCTGGTCTGGTGGAAGGTGTCCCTGCCCATGGCAGGGGGTGGCACTGGATGAGCTTTAAGGTCCCTTCCCACCCAAACCATTCTGGGATTTTATGAAACTGAAAGGAACCCCTGGCATTGCTTGAGGAAATTAAAGCCAAAGATGAACTTTCAGAGAGGGTCACCAAAATGTTCCATTTTACTGGACAAACACACACAGTTTTAAGGTGACTAAACTAAACCCATTAAAACTTAATACCCACTAAACCATTAAAACTTATTTTCATATGTAGCCAACATTTTTGTGGATGCCATTTTACGTCTGCAATTTCCTAACTAAGACATGCAACTCCTTGTCCTACCCTATATATACACCCACCCCTCAGAGTCCCAAACCTTGTTCCTGTTATTTCTCAAAGCAGACCAGAGAGGCAAAAATGGAAGTACAACTTTTTATGAGTGCAAAGCCATGTCATGCAAATCTCAGGCAAGATTAATGCTGGCAGAGGGTAAAAAAAAAGGAGAAAAAAAATAAGGAAAAAGGCAGAACATTTCTTTGAACCTCGAGTACGAGTGATTTGTTAAATCAGTGTTATAGTAGATTAGAGAGTTTCTAAACCTGAGCTGTTAACACTGATACTGGCAGGAACTTCAGAGTAGTAAAGTCTCCTTCCTCAAAGCTGCAGGAGAATTTTACAGGGTCTCTCAGCAGTGATGCAGACCACTGCCAGCATGTCAAACGTGTCCCCTGTATCTTCAGTGACTTTCAGCAGAAGATCTAATCAATCTGTGCCTTGTCCTCACCTCAAAGGTGCTCAATGCCTTTGAAAAAATCTAAATATTTGAAATGAAGTCTGCAATGAATAGCAAATACCACCAGGAACTAGGGACCACCACAATCCTTACTGCCTTCCGTTCTACTTCAGCACCTTTGCACCTCCCTTCTCAAATATAAGCATGGAGTGACACAAACATTTAAAATCAAGAAAAGAAACAAGAAGCCTCCAAAGAGGCTTTCTGAACAGTGGGGAATTCAGCCAGACATGGAGCCTTTAAACTAAGGACAAAATTAATAAACCCATGACACATTAGTCATATTTCTCCAGGCATTGTAGCAAGACACTTGGAACTACACTAATGAGGGATACAGAAGGAATGGGAGAGAAAAGAAGGATGGTTTAATGGCTGAAGAACTTCACTGGGAATTGTAATTTTTGTTTTCTATTTTCAGTTTGCTACAGGCCTCCCAGGTGATACCAGACCAGTTAATTGCCCACCTGTTTTTTAAGCAAGATAATGGCAATAGTTGTTCCTTTCCTATGCCTGCATCTCTATCCAAAATCTCATTTTCTTCTTTTTCTTACAGATTGGACTGCAAGCTCTCAGTCACACTGTACACCATAGACAGCACATCTCCAGTCAAAACACTGTTGAATGCAAAGATTTTTGATTAGGCTTTTTTTAGCAAAATTGCTTAGAAATCAGTGTTAATCACAACTCATTTTCTCATTTTATTTTTTTTACTAAAACCTGTTTTATTAACATACTTATTCATACAGAATAAGTTTTCAGACTATTTCTTAATAAAAAACCAATCATCACAAGTCTTTTGTTGTTATTTTTAAACCCAAACTGGCCTCTTATGTGCACAGCTCCTGTATAAGGATATTTCACCCTCTGGTTTGGAAAAGCCTGGATTCTCCTCACTATTGGCTGCTCAGAGGAACAGCCATGGCCTGCTGTAGTCAGCTCAAGACCAGCAAAGGCTGGCATTGCATGCCAGGAGTCTGGACCAAAGCCCAGTCATGTTTGAGCTATTAGAGATCTAAGAATGTAAAAGGAGACAGAAGCAAATGGAAAGAAAAATAAATAAATAAAGGAAAGTGTTTAGAGGAGGGCTGGGAAAAGAAAAAACACGGGCCTTACTGGAGATTAAAACTTTGTTCAGTGTCCAAAATTCAAAAGCAGCTCTTCTGTGGGTTGGCTCCTGCTTCTCTACAAACAAGCTGGCCCTGCTTATAACCTGTATTAATTTATATAGCCACCAGCAGAGCCAGAGCCCATCCAAATCCCTGCCCTGCTGTTTGCCCAGTGCTTTAGAGGCAGATCGTGTGGCGGGAACTGCTGGTGGGTCACTTGTCAATGATCTCCTTTCAGCTGCTCGGGACACCTCTCTGTCTGCCCTACTGCTGAAAGCAGTGTCGCCATCCTGCCGGGGACAGCCCTGGCTGAGTAACCCCAGAGGCATCCGGGCTCACCACGGAATGTCCCTGACGTGCAGAGGGAGCCCTGTCCCATGGCCAGCTCCTCCAGTGTCGTGGTAAAGCAGCGAGGCACAGGAGGAGAAACACACAAGGAAAAAGGATGGCATCATCCTCCCTGCTCCCCCGCACACTCTGCATTTGTAAACCTGTGAAAAGCCATTTTCAAACACACACCCTCACTCAGAACGAATGCAGGGTCATTCTAGTTAGCCCCCAGTGCTGTTTATGCATTGTGGTAGAAAGAGAAGATCTTTATCCCACAGCACGACTGGGTCACCACTGCTTGGGTTACGTGGCAGTGTGCAGAGAGTGCCTGGTGGATTCCGGGTAGGGACAGCTCTGCTCCCAAGAGCTTCTCTCTCTCAAATAGGAGCAAATTTACTTCTTCAGCTGGTATCTGTAAGTAAATTTAGGCACCTTAGAGACCAGTCATCTGACACGAGCAGTGCAACTTGAGCGACAAGGCTGTAATGTAGGCACAACATCACAAGACTGATTACCCAGAGAAGCTGGAAGCTGTCGAGTTCTCCCCACCCTGTGCACAGACAGCAGGAGGTCAAGCCATGGGCTTTAAAATAACCCAACAGGTGAGCAGCCTCTTTCATTCCCTCTCTGCCCCCAGAAGTTATAAAAACACTCCCACCGATGCCTTTGAGGAGACATCTTACAAAGCACCAGTCCTTTTCAGAACAGAGGTCTGTTTTCTCTATCACTGGCAACTTTCTGCATTCATTTTTCCCAGGTTACTCCTACTCATGAGCACCTGCGAGGTTCCCTGTCCACAAGCATTCTGCTGGGTTTACCCACAGTCTCTTCAGTTTTCTTGTTTGCTGGCCAAACTGCTGGTTCTTCCTGTTTTCCCTTTGTTTTGTTCTGGAACTAGGAAAAGACTCATTTCTTGGGATCAGGAGAGAACTGTTCATTCTAGAGTAGGTGAAGCCACTACATTTGGGGCTCCAGTTACTACACTGACAAAGTGAGGAAAATAAGACCATTCAAGAGCCAAATCCACCTTCCAGATTACTGCACTACATGTGGTCTTTATGGAAACCCAGCTATTACCTCAAATTCAGACATAATCAAAGGTGCTATATAATACTGTCTTTTACTAATATAAAAACATTTGAATTGTAACAAAGCCATGAAAATGCCTCAACATAAGCCACCCTGCCTGGGAAGAAGGCAAAGACAGACATTCAATGATCCATCAGGAAGCAGAGGGAGCTGGATGCAAGGGATCAGGGTATGAGGTCAATGTGCATTGTGGCTCCTGGCACACATAACCAGGGCTGTATTTGCATTTATGCAACAGAGAGCGTATGAGCAGTTCTGCTTAGTCCTAAATTCCACAAAAAATAATTAGGGAGAGTAGGAGGAAAAGGAGAGTCACCACAGTGTTCTCTAGACTGATTTGCACCCACTGAAGCCACGAGAGGAGATCCCATCAGGGCACACGCTCCATGTGTGCATGTCTGAGACACAGCTCCTAAACCGCCCCTCTGCTGAAGCAGCTCACAGAGATCCCAGGGATTCCTGGAGCTCCAGCAGGGATCAGAGCTAACACCAAGTGTTTTCAGTCTGCTCCTCACAAACTTTGTGTTTGTTTTTTCCTTTTGGAATCATATTTTCAAAACCTTACTCACAAACTTAACCCTTTGCCAGAGCAAGGAATGTTGTTATTTTAGGCTTAACAAATTATTCAATTCCGCTCAGTTCCAACAGAAACACACAAAATCTGAATAAAAAGTGGGCATCGTCAGTCTTCTGGGGTCCTGCATCTTCAGGTATCGTTCTCTCTAGATTTCCAAAGTGAATTTTTATTTCACAGAGCCCTGGCCTCCTGCTGCCACTCTAAAAGTTGCTGGTCTGTAGATTGTGTCATGCCTGCCATACCTGCAGGAATGTTACACTACACCAGGGCTTCAAAATGATACTAAAATATAAATTGAAATAACATAAATAACGTAATATTTAGTTAGGTATCTTTCTTTCGTCCTGACTTCAGAAATAAAATTATTTTTAAGACCATTCACATTTTAAAAATACAATTTATTCCTACTTGTTACTAGCAGCTTCTTCAGAATTTACACCACTAAAGAACTTCTAATGTTTATTGAAATCTTCTGGAGCAGAAGCAGCTCTGGAAGATTTCTGCCCTCTCTCTTATACCTCTACATTATCACAGGCCCATAAAAATTCACTTTGCTGATGCAACTGCGAGTTTGGAGACAGCTAAACTGGATTCAGAGTGCAAAATCTGCTTCTGTTATGATAAGCATCTTCACAAAAGAAAGAGTTTTCCCTTTCAAAAGTAAAGCTTCATATCAAGAACATAATGCAAAAATGTTACAAAGTTAATATTGGAAAGGCGGGTCTGTGATTAGCAACTCCTTATGAAATATCTTCCAGCATCAACTTGGAAGAAGTAATCCCCTAAGTAGCACAAACTGCACAATGAGATATCATTAAAGGCATAAATGGGGCATAACTTCAACACCGATCCCATCATATACTCATTTCTTATAAGAAATTAGAGAAAAACCCAGCCTTTTTTCTAGATGTAAATGTTGCACTGCTCAATGAGAACTTGAGTTGTGCAGAGATTCAGAGTCCAGGTTTAAATTCCTTGTAGTTGTTAGAAACATTTATTTTGCCACTTGGAAAGCATTGGATTATGCATGTGTGGTTTTTTTCCCTACTACAGCCTGGGTTTTAAGAAGTTCTTTTACTCTCACATAATGCAAAAGAAATTGCTGGATCAGCTTTGCCCAACATTTTGGAGAGACCATAATTTTTGACAGTCACCAAGAAACAAAAATTCCAGCCTAATAGGTAGTTTTTTCCAAAGGCCCTAAGGCACTGAAAGCAGTGTCATAATGGAAGATGTTTTGCAACCTTAACTGGAGAGTGGTTGCTCCTGGCGCCTGCGATGCTACACGGACCTGCAGATATACACACAGTGAAGAGGCACTGGAGATTGCAGTTGATCTTTTTCTCCTCTCTTTTTAACTCAAATTATATGCTCTAGTCCATGGGATGAGTTCCCTTGATAGAGCTGTATCTGAAGGAAACTTTGTCCTCATACTGCAAAAGGAAACCAAAAATAGAGGCCTTGCCAGTCTGGGGCTTTCCTAGCAGCCCACTTGTAATGAATGTAGGAAAGGACATGGTGGCCTACTTTTGAAAGGGTATTTCTGCCAAGTCACAAAATAATAAGAGAAAGAATTTATGGTATAACCAAAAAAAATATCTTTAGGTTGCGGAAATTATGATGGATGTCATCTCTTGCCCTTGTTGCCTGTGATCCGTTTGAACATATACAAGACCTTAATTACAGCCTTGAAATAATGATCAGGCTTAAGGAATACTCTTGGCCCAAATGGCAGAGCAATCCAGGCAAAGGAACAGAGCTGGATTAAGCAGAAGTGTCAGGGTACTGGAGGGGACACTGAACCTGGGAAAGAGTGACTCAAAACCACCAGCGTTTGTCCTGTTGTCTTTTACAGGAGGCAATGCAATCCCACATATCAAGTATTTATTAATTCATCCTCCCTGGCAGCCAGAAACCAGGCTCTCCCTGATCATTTGCAAAGCTGAAAGTACAGTAAAAGAAAACAACAAAAAATGACCAAGTTCCTCAATATGAAATACTAAAGCCAGCAAAATTATTCCATATGCCTTCCCAAGCCAAAAAATCCTCTATCTCCCTCACAAAATCAATGCCTTTACCTCAAGTAAAATGTGCTAAAGACATGCCACTGTCAAATAAACAGGGCTTTCTTTTTTCAAAATAAAGCCATTTTGGGAGCCTGACTTGAGACATCTTGAAGGGATTTGTCTCAGAAATCACACATTCCTGCTCCCTGGAAATTAGATCACTTCAAAACCGTAGTTTGAACAACCAAAGACCAAGGTGCTTAAACCTGTGACTTCTCTGGAGATCTCAGAACTCATCTCAGAAAGGGTCAGTGAATATGAAAGTGAACATACAGCTGATAATATATGGAAATGTCTTTTTTTTATACATCTTCGGGGGATGAGAAATCCAGTTTTAAAGTTATCTTTGCAGCATTTACTTTGAAAAAAACATACAGCTTCTCCTCGGACTAACCATGTGATTATAGTTATTCTAAACAATGGAGATGCAATAAATGCTGGTATCAGGTGATAAAACTTCCTTCTTTCTTATAAATGTGACTCTCGCTAAAAAAAAAAAAAGTTCTTCATCTTTCAGGCTGGGTTTCACTGTAGTAAGTCTTGTGTCTTATATTTCTAGAGAAAAAAGTGAATGTTTTGCTGCAAAATCACCATCTCACAAAATTCGAGATTTGGAGAATCTGATTTCTCAAAACTGACTCCATGGTGACACAATAGCATTTGTCAGCAAAACATTCCAGAAAGTTTTATTTGGCACAATTACTTATTAACATTATTTTACATTAAAATGGGTGTAAGAAACCAAGCTAATCTCTGTTCTTACCCTAACAACAAGATGGGGAGGGGGGAATCTTCAGCAAGAAGATGACGAAGACCATTTTTAGACCTTTCACAGTGGTGAAAGAGAACTTCCTAAGAAATCAGAAAGCAAACAATGTGTTCCTACCTTAGATATGAGTGTCTTATGTTCCTGATCCATCCTGTGAAGTCACCCTGAGCCTATGGTATGGTAGGATCAAAGAAAAGGGAGGTTGGGGAAGGAAGTGAAGCCCCTTTCTACACTCTCCAGACCAAAAATGGCCACATCCCAAACCGTCCTTAGCCCAGGGATCCCCAAATTCAGGTTCACAGATGGAGGTACAGAGACGCCACCAGGCTGAAGTATTTTTACCAAAACCATGAACTCTGGAACTGGATTTAGATCCCAGTCTTGCCTAGGGAAGCTCAAACATCTTTAGGATGGTTCCTCACCATCACTCCAGTGCTGGCAAGTACACCTCAGCAGATATTGAGATTTTTCAGCCCAATATGAAAGGTCAGGTGTAGCACTAAATTTTTGCAAGAATAGCTGAAATTTGACAGGAAACTTCTAAGTCTGTGTTTACTTCAACTGGGACACAGAAGACTGTGCAGGATGTTGACTGGGGCTTAGAAGATGATGTCAGAAATGGTGCACAACAGCCCTGACTGAAAGGTCACTGAGAGGAAATAGAACACAACGAAAAGCTGTCCTTACACCAGGTGTAGTCAAGCCCTTGCATTCGTGACCATACAAATCTAAAGTTAAATATTTTAGCTGGACCGCCAGAAAAATGAGCTAATTTGGTGACCAGTAATGAGATGGGTATCAGTAGAAACTAAAGTTGGCTGGATTTCACCAAATAATCACTGGAGGGGCCCTCTTGTTCCAGATTTACTGACACAGTTAAATCCCCTAAATAATTCTCTCCACTGCAGGCTTTTACTGTCCTCTGAAACATCAAGTTTTGCTCAGTGCAGACATCAATACGCAAAACTGCAGTGGCACGTCCAAAGGCAAAACATGTAGGTGCCAGCACAGAATGTACACACAAATCAGTATTTATTTTTTTTTTTTTTCCCCATTTTGCTAACAGAACAAGCTCTTTAAAATAGGAGGTGGGAGAAAATCAGATCAGAGGAGAACTATGAACACCTCCTGCAACCACCAACATAACCTGGGTTAAAGAATCCCACCCCTGGTGGAGGAAGACTGTGCTTCCCTTCTGCATAAGTAAATATGATTTTGGGCAGCACCTTGAGGTTGACCCACAGGCTTTTTCTAAAAACCTGATCTCAAATTAGAATCCAAGTGATGATGGATTTATCACTTCCCTTGGTAAACTGCTCCTATAGTTAATTATCCTTACTATTTAAGTTACGTCTCATTTCCAGTTTAAAAAAAAATTGCTGAAGGCCTCGTAATATTTTTCTACACTGCCTATATGCGTGTGTTTTGTGTGTGCACACCCACACACATACTTGTTTAAAATAATCCCTCTTTAACTCCTAAAGAAGTGTTCTTTTTTCCTCATGCAACTTTGTATTATCACTGGATCTGAGAACTGGGATTTTAATTCAGAACTGCTGCTGGACTGATATGTAGTTTTATGGCAAAACATCCAAGTTCCCTACCCAAAGTCAGGCTTCCTAAGGCAAACTGACAGCAAGCACTTGGATTTCCCTTAGAAAAATAGGAGTTGCAAAAGTCTGTATTTTCTCCTACATTTTTAGGCACAGAATTGAATGCACGTGTGTATTTCATCAGTTACTGCTGCATGGTTTACATTATAACTATTAAAGGCTGGCCACTGCTTATAATTATCAAATGTAGGCTTATAGATGAGTTTACATGCAAGTTATGAGACATCTTGAGAAAAGACTCTTCAGCCAACTCACGGTCAACGTGAATTTTTCTTTT
Source organism: Corvus cornix cornix (assembly GCF_000738735.6). NCBI lineage: Eukaryota > Metazoa > Chordata > Aves > Passeriformes > Corvidae > Corvus > Corvus cornix. The sequence continues at coordinate 4,428,352 of NC_046349.1, read as the reverse complement.
TTTTTTTCCCAAACGTTCTAGAGTTTTCACAGTTTTTCTTTTGTGATCCTGTCAAGCTGCTATTATTAATATTCTGAAAACTTCTGAAAAGACTGGAAGATATGAAGCTGTATCGAGGAGACTACAAGAAAAGAGAGCTCGCTTTGTCTCTACTCCTGCAAAATTTCTGCTGTCCAGCTGCAGTCTCTCTCACAGACGATGAATCATATGCCTAGAAAGAAACTTCATATCTGAGTAAACCACATTGGGTTGCTGTCTCTGTTTGGTTATATATTAGGTAAACCCAACCAATCAAAGCTCATCAGCTGACACAGAAGCCAGTGGAATTAAAACACAGACATACAAAAATTCTTGTAAATTATTAATAGGGTCACACAAGGCCTTAAATATTGAGAAAAGCAAAACAATCTATTAATAACTGAAACACTGATAAAGTTTCTGCACAGTCTAAAAGAGAAGAGACAACCGAGAAGTAGAGTTTCCAAAATTTTGCGGTCAGTGAGTTTTTAATCTGATAGGAAAATGCTTGCGTGCCTCCACGTCCCGGGACAACCGGGATCCAGGGGCTGAGAGACAGTTCAGCTGGGGGTAAATGTATTAAGGGATTATGGACATAGGGGGAAAACAAAGGTAGGGAAAACATCGTAAATTATTCTGGTCATATGCAAAGTGAGACGTGTTTTTAGGCAACATCAAAAGCAGATGAATTGACAGCTGTTCGACTGTGACTCGTCTGGTCCAGCCTCTGTCATTTCTGCTGCTGTTTGCATCAGACCTCTGGGATTTTCACTAGCAGGAGAACCAGGAACAATGTCTGAGGATCCCGAGTTACTCAGAAGTCTGTCCTGAAAGCACGAGCAGGGTGCAGGGGGCAAACAGCAAAAGGCACGTCCTGCAAAGCCTCCAGCAGCAGAATGAACACCACACTCAGCAATCCAGAGGTGCCCTGTGCTGCTGCACTGCCACAGGATGCCAGCCTGCCAGAGCCCACAGCAAGCCTGATGGAATGGGCTTATCCTGCTGGCAGCTGAGCAGTGTCTTCGGGAAAACTCTGGCCTTATGTGCAGCAGTGAGCAGAGTAACCTGATCCAGTCACAGCTTGTGTCATCTCAGGTCAGAAATTATAGAGAAAGAAGAAACTGTGGGGTTTGTTTGTTTATTCGGTTTAAATATGTGGCCAGTGCAAAGGTCTGTTGTCAAATGGAAAACATTGGTTGAGAAGTGTTGAAAAAAGGAAACAGTCCCCAGAGAAGGGTCCTCTGTGCCACAGTGCAAAATCCACAGGTCCCCAATCCCCTTTAAGGCTCTGGCTGAGCAGGTTTAAACTAGATTCTCCACAGATCCCAGAAAAACTGCTTTGTATTACATCCAAATCCCAGCATTGGGCTGTAGAGCTGCAAGGCAGAAACCGGTTTGCATTGAAGAGAAAGAAGTCTCCCTCAACACCAAGTTATCTGATAGCTGTCCTTTCCAAGAATATATAAACTTCCTGCTGAAGTAGCATCTGGTTCTGGCCACTGGCTGGAATGGGACACTGGGCTGGATGAACCAGTGGCTTGGGCTAGTGGCACTAATCCCCATGGCTCTGGTGGGTTCCCAGCACAGACACTGCTGGGAGCACTGCATTTCCCCATTCAAGTGCAAGCCATATGTGGGGAATGAAAAAACAACTTCAAACAACCACGCAGCACCCACTGTGATTTTGGAATAATAGCCTGGCTATCAAGTACAGGCAGCAATGGCTATTGGCCCTGCTGCTTCTTCCCATTCTGAATCACATCTAATAATTATTTGAGAGACATCAGAGCCCTGTCCACAGCTCATAATATACCTTGGCAACTCTTGGAACAAGTTTTCTTGATTTAATGGATGGGTCAACACTGTTGTGTCTGACCTGCCTCAGGGTGTGAATCCAGTTCACTGCCCAGCTACACACCTTGACTCATTATTCCTGTGTGCCAGTTCTGGGACAACCTACACAGCTCTTTGAGCAGCCAAAACCTGCCTGTGCTTTCAGCACACCCAAATGCACACTGAACCCCCTCCTTGGGGACCACTGTGCATTTACGTGCCTGGTGCAGCAAAATTTCTCTCATATCAGCCTTTGGGATGTTGCTACAAAAGCAACACTGGGTGGATATTATGGTCAGGGATTCTCATAGGACAGCACTGGCACTAAACGTGATGTAAAGACAGTGTGGATCTCTCAAGAGAAAATGGGAATGCAACACGTAGGGCCTTGGAGTGCACTGAAGTTCAAACCAGCTCTTGAGACCACCCAGCACAACCAAGTGCAGCCACTGATCCTTGAGCTCTGCACTGATAATCCATCTCTCCACCATTGCAGTGGGAACTTGCAAAGAAGCCCTAAAGTGAAGTGCTGAACATTTCTCACGTGAACACCTTCATGACAGCTGTCAGTCATCCTGAGACACCAAAGTATCACATCACTTGAGTGAAAAGCAACATCAAACAGCTAAACAGGGATTATGAGATACAAGAGGGAGTCCTTCCCTCCCTGACAAACCTGCCAAATGAGATTATTTAAATGAGAGTTTTGCCAAGAACAAAAAGCTGGTGAGTGCCACAGAGCAGTGCTGGCTCAGCCAAAGAGCCTCAGGAATGTTGAATCAATGCCTTGGATGGCTACTGTGTCTAAATATGCATTAAAAAGCAAACATAGCATTTAAATACAGCAGCTGGATCCATGCTGCTGGGTCTGATGCACAGTTTCCATCATCTCCCATGCAAAATGCAATGCAAATCATGGCAGCTTTAAGTGCAGTGAAGGTAGAAGAGGTATCAAAATGTGATGCCTTTTATCTCCACATTTGGAAACACAACACGTGATGAAAGGGTTCTCTGTTACTCTGAAAATTCGGCCTCCAGTTAAAATTCAACTACTTTTTCCAATAACTGAATCAAAGATAGGGCTTCCTGTTTTCCAATTGAAAAGAAAGCCTGCCAATGAAATAAATTATTTTTAAGTTTTAAATCAAGTGTCATAGAAAAATGCCACATTTTTCAAGTTCCTCTGCTGTCCATTATGCATACCAAGCACCCATAATTTACACCTTTTGCCCCACAGCAGGGATAAGGAAGAGAGAGAATCATCTCCCATGGCCAGCTTGGCCACTTCCTCGGTTCCAGAGGAAGCAGGGACTGTTTCAGTTCACCCTCATTAACATTTCAGCCTCCCCAGGCACAGGTGTTTCATTGTTTTTCAGGGGGTTTTGATTTGGATGGGGGGGTGAGGTGGGGGGAGGAATTGAAATAACAAGAATAAATCTGGTGACTTTACAGAATAGGATATAAACCCAAATGGAAATAATTATATGTCAATGATGGACTGATCTCTGTCCTTACTTTCTTGAGGCACAAATTACGGCCAGGATCTTAGTTCTTAGGCCCAAACTTCAAGTGCTATAAACTCTCACAGATCCATGCTGACTTACCCTGGCAGAAGACTTGGCCATTATACATATGCCTGTGACTAATACATTTGAATGGAACTTTGAAGTCCAAGCAAGTTGAGGGAAAAACAAGATATTACAGTAAAGGCACCCAGTCCCCAGGCCCTCTGAACAATCCTTGAATGAAATCCAGAAGAAAAAAGTTTGGACTTAGTCCATTCTCAGCTCCCATGGGACTGGAGGACGAGCCACAAATGCCAGACTGCAGTTCAACTTTTCTTTTATCTCTCCCACCTTGTTCCCATTCTCAGAACGGCACCAACAAGATGATGAATGTTACTCTGCAGTGACCCCTGCTCTGTAGAAACAGCATGGCAATCCCTCCCACTCCTTTCATTCCCAACCCCTTTTCTTCTCAGGAATCACTTTGAAGGTTCATAACATTCAGCCCTGAAGGCAAGAGGGTTTTTCCAATGTAAATTTCTTTTGGTCACTGCAATATGAACAGAAATCTTGGGCATCTCTGTTCCATGACAGGGTTTTCATATTTCCTTTGCCTGCCCAGCTATTTATCATTTTCCAATAATCCCATGCCCTGGAGACAGTAACACTCAGCAAATGGCCTTAGCTCCCCTCCCCCTATCCCACACACACAATAATGTTTCCATGCCTGAAAGTCTGTCCGTCAACGCTGATCGGAAAGAAAGATGTTTATCTCTACATACAGCAAGCCACAAAAGTTAGAGATGGAAAAAGATCTATTAGATCATTGAGTCCGAGACTCTGCTAGTGAAGGACAGAGCCCCCAGAGAACACAGAGCTGGTTTTAAACAGATGCAATAAATCGTCCTTCATGATGTGGTGGCCAACTGAGATATTTCACATCCTTGACTTTGAGGTAGGAGATGCTGCAATGTGGAAGTTTTTCTCCTTTCCCAATAGATTCATGACAAAAAATTTGTTGTTGGTTTCTGCTAATGTACTCTAGTTTCCAAAAGACAGACCAACCACAACCAGAATTCTTCCGTCACTGCCTGATCCTAATTTATTTAAGATACTTGCTGAAGTCATCAGTTGGACTGTTCTCAAATGACCCCAAGCTAGGATCACATATGGAAATACAGAAAAGCAATATGTTGCAACAATCCAACAATATCCTTCCAATTAAATCTTAAACTTTGCTAGGTTCAGTCGAACACCAGCTCTTTGCCCTCCTAACAGTCTCTTGTTTGCTTAAGGGTTCACAGTCAAATTCAGTGCACCAGAACCAAACCAAAAATGAGTCTCTATCACATGGGACCAGGAGGACAGAGCCAGAAAATGAAAAATAAAGAAAGCAAAACATCTCTCAGAGTAATTCAGGTGTCTAAGAAAGCCACTGAAACACATCCTGAGAGTCCCTCAGCCCGTGAACATTCATGTCCAGGCTGGTTGTACCTAATGGATCATAGCTGATAAGGACCTTTAGGAAAGGAATAATATCAGCACAAAAAGTAGCTCCAAGGTCAGAAGTGCGGCTCTGTGTTTGGATATATTTCCAAATAGGTATTAAATTACAGAGCACATAGACTAGACATTCATTATTATCAGCTTCATTAACATATTTAAGAAATTAGAAAGTTCAGTTCAATGTTAAATCTAGAGCTATAAACAGTTTTATAAAATCGGGACACCTCATGGAAATGAATCCCACCTTCCAGGCTTATGTGAGACTGCATATCACTTTATCCCAACAGGAGACACAAGAAGAGACGAGGCATAGCCATGCAGTTACTGACACTGAAAATCCTAAATCCTTGGTATTCCAGTGACTCACTGGGTTTAGCTGCACTGGAACGAGTTGGCACCTTTTAGAAATGCTTTAATTGTTTTAATCAACACATTTTTCAGCAGTAACTGAGATAGGCAGGAATGGTCAGAGTAACCTATGTGAGTTGCACATCGATGTATGCCCACGTAACATTGAAACTGGGGGGTGTAACTCCTTTCACTCCATATGGAAATTCTAGCCAGAAAATAGTTTTTAAAAAGGCTGTAGCTAAAAGTGGATTCTTAAAGCATTTAAGAATATCCATCTTTTAAACACAGCCATCCAAATCCAGATTATTTAGAAAACAGGGACAGTTGCTGGTGACCATTCCTTTCTCAATACATCTTGTTTTGTGTTGTACTCAGCTTTTCCAGCATCCAGTGAATAAATGCAACATCGGAGCACCACAGCCTTACTGTCTTCAACACCAAGAGCAGGCTAATGCGGCCTAATATTTTTTATAATACAGACAACAGCAGTATATACATTTAAAAATAAATAAAATATATTGCTCCACTGGGGAAATATTTCTATTTCCACTGGGGAAATAGAAATCAAAATGCATGGCAGATGTAAGTCATGTCAGCTACCAGAAGGTGTTCAGACTTGAAAGCAATGAGAGTAACAAATAACTAGGTGGGGAGTTGGTCAGAACTAGGTAATGTTTCTCAAAAACTTTTTCAGAACATTCATTTTCCATTTTGTGTATAATCCTTGATACAAAATTTGACTTTATATATTGACACACTGGATCCCAAGATTCTGGTCCAAAATTGCTCTAACATCTCCCCTATCTCCACCCAAACACTTTTTAAAGTAATATTGACACAACTGCAAGTAGTAGCCTGTCTTAATTAAACCATCTCTTTATAGCCTGGGCATACAGTGCAGCACTTACAAGGCTCCATGAGGGACATCAAATACATCTTGAAAGACTGTGGTTACACTGTCTGTGGTATTAGTCAAGTAACACAGTGCCTGTCTGGAGCTTGTGTAACAAGCACCAGCAAATGAAGTGCTCGAATTGTATCTCATCTTGTAGTCCAGTCTTGCTGGGTTAGATCGGCAAACAGAGGAAATCCTTCAGACTGTGCCCCAGCTTGTGTCTCCAGGACAGAGCTCGGGCAAAGCACATGATCTGTTGTTTATCAGAAGGAGGACATCAAATACTGGCTTTGCAGTTTGCCCTTGAAAACCCAGAATAACTTTCAACTGGTCCATCTGTGCTGCCATTAAGATCCCTCGGGATCTGCACATTAGGAACAGGTTTTCTACGAAGCCAAAGGACTAAGACGACACAAAATACTCAAAATTGAGCTTACCAGATCTTCTCATCCCTTAAAAGACAAGATTATTCAAGGCTTTTAAGGTTTGAAAAAGAGCAGTGAAATGTCTATGCCTCATTCCCATTTGGCACTGCCTTATTCCAGCCAGGAGCAGAACTGCAGGGTTACCACAGGTAACTTCTTGAACTCATAAGTGGCCTATGGAAATTCTCATTAACCTTTCCTTAAAAAAAAGGCAAAAGGATACAATTCATAGAGACAAAGAGCTGGTAAGGGAAAAGGAAAGGGAAAGAACACCTCCATTTAGAACATTGCAGATGTTGCAATTTTCCTCTGAATTCACACTTTTTTTTTCTTTACATTTCATTTTTGCCACATGACTGTTTCAAAAGATCTTGATTTTTAAAATGGATAAAATGAAATCAAAAAAGATGGTAACAAAAACCTGACAAAAATTAAATCCAGCAGCAAGACATAATTCCTTTGTATTAAAAAAACAAAAAGAGGAAAGAAAGATATATTAAGCCTTGAAAAACTGAAAAGTTTCAAAGAAAAAAAAAACCTATCAAATTTTTTTAAAAATTAGGTAACAATTTCAGTTTCAAAAGCAGGTTATCTTATAAGAAATGTAAAAGTATCTTGAAGTCACAGGATGCTGAAAAACAAACAAACAAACCAATCAACCAAAAAAACAGAACCAGATCCATTTCTTGTCTCTCTGCCTGGCCCAAAAAGCATAAATAAATACCTTCTGAGACTTTCAATCTAGTTTTACAGTCCCAAAAGACTTGAACCATTAAAATATTATGTAAGTTTTTATTCAGACCATCTACTTTGAAGTCCATCTGTTTATATCAGAGTTGGCCTCAGCAAAAATCTGAGAACAAAACACGCACACTGTGTGATACTGAAATCAGATCCAAGTTTTCTTGGTTGGCCCCTTTTCTGCCATTTGCTTCGAGTCCATTAGTCAAAGCCACTCTCCCAAACAATGTGGGGAATACTTCTTTCATGGTACCCCCTCCAGACCTCAAATACAACAACAGGCTTGAGAAATTAATCTCTCCCCCTGATAGCAGAGAAGAAAAACAAGCAGTGCCTGATCCTACATTTCTCCTCCATTCCTGTTTGACCCTGGTACGTCAATTTGCTTTCCAGCAAATGTCCCACCAACAGCCAAAGACACATCCAGGAGAGTTCATTGTTTTGTGAAACACTGCCTGTACCCTGAGTTAGTCTCCTATCCAAGGCCACTGATGGGGTGAGGGTGCAGTTACCCATCCCACACTATGCTCCTTGGTGTAGGCTTTTGGGGTGATTTCTCTTTAGCTTAGCTGTGTCACAACAGAGGCTCACAGCCTCCTCTTTCTCTAAGAGCACTGGATGTGAACTGCAAGTGCTGCTTTTTTCCAGTAATTTTTCCCTTCTCCCAAGTATAACTCTCCATGTGTATATCCTCACACACGCATGCCTCCAGTCACACACACGTTTGCCTTTGGAGGATATTTCAAACCTACCCAACCTAAATAAGGAGAACTTTTAAATGTATTTTCTTTTCCCCTTGATGTGGTGAGATTCACAGGCTGTGGAAAAAGAGGCTGGGACAAGACACGGTTGCATCTGGAGCGGGGGAGGCATTCTTTTTTGTGGTCGTCTGATGAATTATCAAAGCCGACTTGTAAGGAGTTTGGGGCCCAGAACTTTAAACAGATAGAGATTTTCCTCTCTCCTTCCCTTTCTGTCTCCAACTGTCCTGGGGATTTGACTGAGTCATGTTACACTCGCTGTGACTTCAGATCAGTTGTATCTGGCTTTAATAATGTCTTTATTTTTATTGCTGTTATTTTTGGCTGCCTGGGTATTCTTCAGAGCCTTGTTGTTGCACTCCCGGCAGAGGCAGCAGCCTGCACTCAGTGATGGGAGCGATGCGAGGACAAGAGGGATCTAGAGATGGAGATGTCAGCATGGAGCCTGGGGGACTCACTCAGGGCCAGCTCTGAGCTCCCACGGAAACCCAGTCAGGAATGCCTGGCATTCCCATCCCTTCAAACAAAATCACTCACGGCTCTGCACCACAAACATCTCCACAGTGGGGCTGCACAGGAATTGAACAGACGTCAAGGCACTGGGGAGAGGGAGGGTGGAGGTAAAGAGCTCCTGGGACATGTGAAATACGTGTCCAAATGGGGCAGCTCTGGTTCAAAGTAAAACAAACCCAGCTTAGGTCAGCCTCAATGGCTGCAGCTGACGGGAAATCCCTCTGGGGAGGTCCAGGTGTTGGGCAGGAAAATAAACCCCAAAATTTCCCCACCCTTCTTTTTCCCCTTTTTTGGTAACCATTTTTTGAGCCTGAAGTTACAGGAGCATGCCTCAATGGAGACATGGGAAAAGGGTAGGAAGGAAGGACTGTCACCAGTCAAGTCTCTTCCATTACATTTTTTATATTTATTAATTTATTTCCAATAAAAGAGACAGTATACCTCCAACTTTCTATAAGAGTGCAAATGTGAAGTCAAAGAGCTTCCTGCCTGAGACAGAGAGGGGGGGAGAAAGAAATGGAATGGCTCATTAGTGGCTACATTTCATCTTTCAAAGGAACATCTTGGAGGCCATCCCAGAAGGCTCCTGCTGTGTTTCAATAAAGTGACTATGGGGATCGAAAGCCCATAGTTGAGGCACCTAAAGAACAGAGCCAAGAAGGCAAGCAGTACCATTAGGGATTTATTTTATTTATGCACAGAGGATAGAGGGGGACAGGGGAAGGCTGCAGAAACACATCTTGAAGGCACAACATGCTGGGATACTACAGAGGGCTTTAGGGACTGAGGCTCCTTGCCCATTTCATCAGTAGAATATATAAAAATATAAATGAGTTCTTAACTTCCTTTTTGAAATCAGTTCCACTACTAAAACCTTAGATCTTAGTGCTGGGGATCTCTGAGAACAGGCCTTGGAAGAAACAAAAGTGGCTTTTATCTACAAACATAACTTCATTTCACTCACTAGCATTCATACTCCTTCTTTGTGTCAGCCATGCAAAGCAGAAAGGTTGCAAGACCTACAGAATATCCCCAGAAGCCAAACTAACACATATTTATAGAAGAGACAAGGGGAAGTTCAAGACAGGAAGGAAAATGTAAATTTCAAGTATCTTCTTGCAGAGCAGAAACGATAACAGGCAACTCATGCAGTCATTGCTATACCACATATAATGAAAAGTCATACAGCAGACAAAGAATCTTCATTAAAATCAGTATAAGCATGAAAAGTGACATGAGTGGCAACAGATCAGGCACTCATAAATAGCTGCTTACTCCAGGTCTGGGTTGGACACAGGCATTACCCAAAGTAGCCTGAAAAGAACAACATCCTCTCATTCACTCTTCCCCCATCAAGCACTTAGTGCAGATATAGTGTCCCCCTAGAACTTTCATACTCAAAAAACCCTTCAAAACTTACAGACCCCCTTCCTTCTTGGCGCCTCATCTCTGTCCCTCACCTTACTGCCACCCAACTCCCTCTGCCAGTTTTCCTCAGACAGGTATTACACAAAGGTAGGGCATGGGGACTTTGCCTGAATACACAAACAGGGGGGCAAGTTAGCAGAGATTTTTCTGTGGCTCACTCCCCAAACCAATCTGAAAGAGAGAGCTGGGTTGCAAAGAGATCGTGCGTCGAGCCCTTCCACACACGCTGGACAGAACATGTCATTGCAGCCTGAATGCAGCAGCCCAGCCTGGAATGTTTCTCTCCAGATGCTCAAGCCTCTTTCCATTTTCTGCTTATGTGTTTGTATCAGACTGGAAGATCTTTACAAAGGCCCATTTCAAAAGTTAGAGACAGCACTTTGCTGTTCTCTGAAGGCATGCAAGGAGTTTTGCTGAGGGCACTCTGAAATCATAAATACAGATTTCCAACCCCACAAGCCTCACTTTTCCTATTTATTTCTGTCTTTAAGAACCAGCACTAGTGGGAAGAACATAAAAGCAAAAGAGCACAAAATAAGCACCATGGTGTACACCTCAAACCCAGTGCAAAGGCTGTACAGGTGTGTGTGCATGGAAGGATGAAGAAGGGAGGCAAGAAGAGCAGAAGTCAAGAAGATAAGGAATTCAAAAGTTATACAGCTCCAGAAGATAACTGTCTGGAGGAGCACTGAAGAAATTCCATGGCTTAAGAGCTTTGTAGACAGTGTTTAATTCAGATGCAGCTATAAGAGGTGACTATCATTGTAGAAGAAAGAAGAGTCTACTGAAGACCACCTTACACAGAAAAAACTCAGCTGCTCTCTCAGCCTACTTGGCAAGAAATACACTTCAGCAAGGAAAAGGTTCCTTTTCTTTACCCTGAATATGAACTTTTGTACCCACAGAAAGTGTATTCTTTACACATTTTTATTTCAAAATAAAAACAAACAACCTTGGATGCACAGAGTTCAATGCTGAAACAGGTAAATGGTCATGGCCAAAAATGCATTTCAGCAAATTCTAATAGTCCATTTCCGATTTGCAAGACTTCCTGAGCATCTTCAATGACCAAAAAACAATCACAACAAGAAAGGTAATTCATAGTTGCTGGGCCTAGATAGGTTTTAGAAATACTGTATATTTCTGTATATTTTCGGAAATCCAGCAGGAAAAAAATACATTATTCTTAACTCCTTCCCCTTTTTCCTATCAAGTCTAGTGTTTAAGTCAGGACTTAAACTTCAATAATTAACATATTTTGTCCATTCATGATGAGAAAATCTCTGCTGATTTCAGACAGAGCAGCTGAAAACCTGTCAAAGGCTGGTCAGAAGAGGGAGTAACTTTAGCCTATCACTTTGAACCGTGGAATGATTTCTGAATAACAGCAGGCAAAAATTATCTATTAGGAAACTTTGTTTTGTTAGCTTGGACTTTGCTTTTTTGGCCAAGCTGCAGTACCAATAATACAAGAAAGTGCCACAAACAAAAAAGGAACATTTTTCAAATATATAAGCTGGCTCAGGGATAAAAAAACTCTATCTGAACTGAAAAAAAACTGAATCAGGTTTTATCCTGTGTTAGCCAAGATGGTGAACATTAATTCTTGGTCTCCTCACAGTTTTATTCAAGTAAAACCCTCTCATGTTGAACCACAGATTTTACATCATAATACATATGTAAAGCTGGTTATTCCAAAGTTTAAATCATGTTTCATATCTCTCTTACCAATGTCCTCCCCACTGCAGGGCTGTTTAAACAGGTGTGCAGACACAGTGATAACAGTTTCCCCCAGGTAAGGAGATAAACAGTTTTTACCACTGCACAGGAAAGTGCTGCTTATGATTTACTATTCACCAGACAGAGATTTCATTCTCAAGAAGTCTAATCTGCTTCGCCAACTTATTCTAGGAGCTGGGAATGTCTGAGCCAGACAAACATCAGATGTTTTACAGAGAAACTCTGCACAGTAAAAGGTAGAACAGAAGATATTTCCTTATTAGAAGGTAAGGTTTTGCTTACTGAAAGGCAAGGAAGTCCAAAAATTGAAACCCAGGAAAGGTCCCAGACACAAGCCATGAGGGGTTCTGAATTCCAGCCTCATTTTCCCTTCACCAGAAATAAGGTTATGCCCTGCAGCTCCAGCTGTAGCTGAAAATGTTAATAAAATGGTTTTTCCACTCCTATATGCTAATTCTTGTCTCAAGATAAAAATCATTGGTCAAAGTAAGAAGGAAACAGCCCGGTGCCACAGTGGCATGCACTTTGGCAGGCGAGCATGTGTGTGGACAAGGAATAATGCCAGAGGGGCAGTTCAAACTTGGATCTCTCAAAAGCAAGGAGAGCACCTTCGCCCATGCAACCTCAGGTTACGGAGGAATTTGGGAGCGTGGGGGGAAGAACGTAAAAAGTTTTATAAGGTCTTGATGCCATTCTGACACATAATATATATTTCTTTATAATTCCAAAATGTTTTATGGGGTCATAACGTATTCTGCGAACCTTTACCTGGTGCTTTTTTCCAGCAGTGCTCCAACATCCTCCTAGATCGGACACAGATGCGGCCCTGACTTGGAGAAGTCTATTTACTGAATTAGTAATTACCACATCCTACAGCACCTGAGTTTTCCTTGGAGTTCCCCCAGCCACGTCCTGCCCATAGCCTGCCTCGCTTAGCTGGTGAAATCTGACATGTTCTTGGCCAGCGGCGCAGCAGCTTTGGCCGCGTGTCTAGAAATATTCAACCTGCAGAGAGAGCTGAGCCAGAAAAGATTTCTAAATAATTTGGCAATTTCACTCCGCCTGTTACTGGTTCCTTCTCATGTTCTTTTTACGCAAAGAGAAACTACACCAGACTGGCTCAGTTATTTTTGTGTGGCAGCTGGGTGGGTAGGGGAGAAAATTCAGCCTGTGGAATACAGAGCATTGCTGAGAATCTGGCTATTGGTTAACATACACACAGGCTCCCGTATTAGATATCCTATTTCCAAGCTGCTCTCTGTAGAAAACAAGAGCTTTGCCCTGGCAGAAAACAAAAAAATATGCAAAAGAAATAAAATTATAATAAACAGAAGAAAGCCTCAGCCCTGAGGAGCAGCTCAGCACTGAATGAAAGGGAATGCAAGCTGTTTTACATGCTTTTCTTGTCTTGCTTCCCTCTGTTGTCATTGGTTGTTTCGTTGTTTGCAAGGCTGGAACAGAAGGGGGAAAGCTGCATGTCAAGTATTGAAATTTCTCTTTGAAGGTCCCTTTTCAGATGAAAAAGGAGGTTCAGACAGAGCTCCCGAACCCCACTTCGACCTTCAAAGTTTGACTAATCCTTTGTCAGAGTGGCATTTGCCACTTAAGGCATAAAGCCCTTTCTAACACTCAGATCGGGAGCCTGTTTTCATACCTCCTCCTAGAAGCATAACCACGGCACTTTCATTCACCGTAAAAGTGTGGGAAGGGGTTGTTTTGTTTGTGCTTTTATTTGCCAGCAAGGGGGCCAGGGATTCAGCTCCATGTTCCAGGGAAAGATACGAAACTTGTAAAGCCTGAGCTAATGTGCCTGTGCTTCAGTGGGGCTCAAAGGGCATTTGGGGTCAAAGAATACTTTAGTATGGAGGCAAGAGAGTCTGTTTGCAGTCAATACCCACTAAAGGCCTGCCATTGGGCATCCTGGGTGCTGCAATTGTGGTTGGCACATGAGCCAGTCTGGTGCAAAATCTACAATCTTGACAGATTTGATATCTCACCAATCTGTCACAATAAGGAAGCCATGCACATACACAGTATAAATAAGAATGCAAATGATCTAATTCACAGGGTTCCTTAACCCACAGGTAGCTGGAAAACTGAAAAATATATATTGCAAAGGGTGAGCTTCACGCAGTGAAATGTGCTGACTCCTGGGGTGAAACAAAGCAACCCTTTTGGAAGGCACAAGCTCTTAGGTAAAGGGTTTTTTTGGGTTGGTTTGGTTTTTTTAATCTTAGATTTCATCAAGAAGTTGAACAGACAGAACTCTTAGTCCAGTCAAGTCTCAGCCAGATCACTGGATTTCATCCTCATACTCTTGCAAAAGCTGCTGCAAGGTCTTTTCTTACAAGACTGCCAAGCATGGCATATTGGGAAGCAACATCCAGGGGACATCAGCCTCGCCTGCAACAGCAGCTTCTGGAGCCTGAATAAAGAGCAGTGGAGACGGCAGTTCCAAGCCACCATAACTGGGGTCAGCTGAACATAGCCTTTAACTAAAGTCCTGATAGAGATTTACACTTAAAAGATCCAGATCCATAAACATGTTGTCTTAACCACCTTGCCAAAATATTTTCATCTAGTAAAACATGAGGGCTGTGTCCAAACAGCAGAGCAAAAATGTGATTTTGAGTGCTACCAGTACCCCAGCTCAGTGCAAGAGGTACCCCAGAAATACACCTGAACACTGACAGAATTATGATGCAGAGACAAGGTAAGTTCCAAGGATTAAATTTCCTCTTGGGTATCTATACAAGCCCTACATAGCTATAAAATAATACTTGTTGCAGTACCAAATAAAATATGAATAATTCCTTATCTACCTGAACAGGCTTGTACTGTTACATCTTTAATAAGTTTATAAAATCCACAGATGCAAACTGCAGGAGACATTGAGTGTGGAAGGATTCTGGATCAAAACCAGGAGAAATGTTGCAGATAAGTATTCCTCTGCAAGTGAAGAATTCACATACCTTTTTGGCATTCCAAGTGTGTGCTGTTCAGAGAAAGTACAGCCCGTTCCTACCCTACCAAACTGATATCTATGCAAAAAGTGAGGAAGATTTTAAAAATTGAGAACAAAAGCAAGGAAGATGTGGTGGATCTCAAAGGATTTCCTTCAGGTCAGGAGTCACCTTGGAGTTCAGATTTAACAGGAAATTTTTAGACTGAAATATAGACCATAATGTATTTTCGGATGAAAACAACAAACATGAACTTTCATCCACAGCTGAAACCAAATGCAAAATCAATCTTTGATGAAGTGGAAAGTTAAGCAGTTAAGGGACTGGATCCACGCACCATGGAATATCTGGAAGCCACACTGAGCACCAAGGAAGCTGCTGTTAGAAAGAGGCATTTGTTATTTTCTGTCTGCCCTCTAGCAGCTCTACATTGCACTTAGGCTTTTCCATGCCTTTAGCTACAACTCCATTTACAGGGCCAGTGAATCAACTAAGTACCAACATCTCTACAGTGATCTTAACTCCCAAATAAAGGTATTAAAGGTAAGAAAAATCCATATATTTTGATAAAACATCCACATGAAAATCAATCTGTACAGTCTTTAAAATGACAGCACCATGAGTATCCTCCCTTCCTAAACTGGCAATCTGGAGCTGCAATCAGAGAACATCTTATGGAGAAGATCAGAGTAGACAAATCCTCTTTTTCTTGAAATAAGTAGTTACAAGTAACACCTTTAATGAGCAATAGACTGCCAAACAAGGTTTGTTTTTGTGGTAGGTTTTTTCCTAGGTTAAAACTTTTTTCTAAGATGAAACTCTTTTGCATTCAATTAAACTCAGGAAAATCTATACCACCACCATGTAATAGCTTCAATATTCACAATATTAATAGAATTTCCAGAAATTATAGTAGTAAATGCAGGATTCCCCATCCACCCTTTTTTAAATTATTTTTTAAATTTTCACTCACACACTTACAAAACAGACTGGCTTATCTTTCACACCTGCTTAGGAATAGAGAGAAGAAAAGGGCAGCAACATCCTATGGCCAAGCATAAGAGAAGCACAGGAGTGATAAGAAATTTTGTAAGCCATTAAAACTTCACTGCTATGATAAACTAACCCTTGATGAGCAGGAATTTCAAGTTTCCCATCCGACTTCATGGAATATGAGACACACAACAACCTCCTTGTTGTTCCTTCAAAGAAAATAATTCCTGCAGAAAAGTCTGCACCTACACAATAACAGGGGCAAATGACCACATACACCTGTAGAAAATCTACACAGAACTCCATTCAATACAAACTGCAAGCACACAGGAAAAAGAAATAAAGGCAGGAACAAGTAAAGTCAAGAGAAGAAAAGGAAAAAGCCAAATCTCTCACTCACTCTTGCTATCTCAGTGTAAGAAAGCTCTGTCAGCAATTACTTCTAATCCAAATCATTCTTACACAAATATCACTGAAGTATGAAACACAAGACAAAGTTAAAAGCAGAGATTCTCCCAGCCAATCACACAGTTTGAGAGTCCTCTTGCAATAGGTGGATCTAATCTAAGACTACATAGTAACTTTGGAAACTGCGGCCAAAAAGATAACACAATTTATTTTACTTTAAACCATCATGAATATGCTTAATGAGCAATAAAATCTAATCTTCCAAGCTTTAGAAAGACAACTATATTATGACCACATCCAGGAGCAAGGAAGGCAGAAATGTATATAATTATAAAGCAGAGTAATTTAACCAATCACCACCAGACCATCAATGCCACTGGTCCAACTGAGCAAAGCCTCCTAAAGCAAGGCTTCCACCAGGACAAACACACAAGGAATCAAATTCCTCAGTACAGTACGAGCTCTCACTCCCTAGAACAAAACAATTTACAAGGCATCCTTTAGTGTTACAGACAACCACGACTAAAAATAATTCTATTTCCTTTCAGGGCGTGAATACAAATCTTGAAGAAACCCCTCAATTCCAAGACAGAAGAAAAACTCTCTTAACTTTGCATTTACAAACTCTGCATGATTTGAAATTGAAGAAATGACCAGGAATTCTTTTGCCTCTAGCACTGTTAGTTTCCCCCATACAGGCATAAATGACGCTCATCAACAGAACTGTGATATTTCCGAGTACAAAAAAGCAACGTAAACTGCACTTACTAGGTCTCCTCTGGTTCCCATTTAATTTCTTTTGTCTAATGTAAACTCACTGGGCTATGACTAACAGCTAACATATAATTTCTAATTGTATGGCATTATGTTATGTTAGTACAAAAACATTATCAGAGCCAAGAGAGAGACAGAAGCAGATCGTTCAGTCTTACTGGGAGTAGACAGGAATGGAAAAATACCATCAGTATCAACTGCATTTGTCAAGGAAGCAGATTAAAAGCCAGCTTTAATGGGAAAAAAAATTTTCCTACATTTTGCTTTCCTTCTTTTTAGATCATAGAACTGTTATATAAACAAACCAAAATATGTTCACCTTTTCAAGGGCTTATGAAAAAGCAATTGGATGATACAGGACATTACTATTTTATTCTCTGGAAGATGTTCTCTATATTGCTACAGAAATGGCCTAAAGCTTTAGAGAGATATAAAGCCCGAAGCCACATGATTAGCCATAGAATCCATTCTTGTTGCAGAATTATGTTCAGATTTACATTTGAAAGAATTATGAGCCAGAGTCTGTGCAAAAAAAGGAAGGAAAAAAAAAAATCTGATTTACGCCCTGTAGAGATTTCCCTCCCTGGGGAATAAACCAAAGGAACATAAATCAAGAGTAAGGCCATGTAGAAGTACACTCCTGAGCCTGCACATAGTCTGCAACAATAGCTGCAAGAGCTGCCATCAGCCCATATCCTCCCACTGTGTTAATCACGAGTTCATCATGCACAAATTAAATGGCAAATGTGACACACAGCACTGGCTTTGTTTGTTTAGGGCTGGCTGTGTGTGATGCTCCTCTGGAAAGCTGGGGCTGGGCACCTTGTCCCACCCAGCCCAGCCTTGGGCCAGGGAAACCAGCATGGGAGAGGACTCCAGTCCCATCAGACACTGAGGACACCCAGCCCCTGGAGTACAGAGAGGGAGGGATGGAGAGAATGAAACCCATATGCCTGTGCAGGAACAAAGACAGGGACAAAGAGAGAGCAGCAGGGAGAGATCCACAACAGGGTCCCTGAAGGGGGATGGATGGAATTAGTTTAATTAGGTACTTAAAAAGGACTGCCTTGACCTTGTTGTCACACAGAAAGCAAATGAATTGCTGAAATCAGAGCAAATCTGAAGATCTATCTGCATGAAAGAGGGAAGAAAGAGGAGGATTTGTTTATGCTGTCCTTAGTTTAGTCTGTCTTAACCCAAGTCAAATCTGTTGATCTGAATTTTTCCTGTTTTAAAGCACCTATATACTTTCTCAGCTCATGGTCCAAGAAAACACATCTTTTGCAACTTAAAATGTTTTTCTGAAGAGCTCACTTTAAGAAAGAGGTACAGCCAGGCCCACCTGAGAGCTCTGGCAAGCTTGGGGTCCTGTTCAAGTAACACACATTGCCAGTGGCTGCTGCATTAGTGTGGACTTCAGATAAAGTTTCATGAAAACTCTGTTTGATTAAACAAAAGCATGAACAGTCTATTCAGTCTGTAACCATTTAAGCATCTGGTAGAATTCCAGGAGCTAGGAAGAAAGTGCAAGGAGTGCAGGCAGAGAGTCGTGGTGCTGTGTTAGGAATATTGGGTTCACTTCCAGCTCTCAAGAGAACCTACTACATGATCATAGCCTGCAACACGACCCCTGGCAAGTCACCCTGCATGCCTGTGCTTGTGCTTCCCTTTTGACACAGGCTATCAAGCCCATTCATTGCAGTTGCAAACTCTTCAGAGCAGCATTTATGTCTTGTTATGTATTTGTTCAGGGTTTACTATAAGAAAGCTCTGATCTCAGCTGGAGAATCCTCACAAACAGCAGAGTGCAAACACTGGGCCTGTGCTCTCCCTCAGCACAGGCCAAACACCATCCACAAGCCTGTACAAATCTCCTGCATGATTCTACTACTCCATGATTTTTTTTCAGGCAGGAACCCCACTTTAACCAAAAAGAAATCCTAGAAGTCCATTCACCTGACCTTTAATGTCATTGTCACCCAGCATGCACCTGGCAGCACCCAGTCAAAACCTTCCAGGGCACCGTAACCTTGATACTATTGACCAGCATTGCTCTGATTTAAATTTCAAACAGCCTGCAATTTTGATTCTTTTTTCCCCCAGCTCTGAAAGCAAACATTATGGATTTTATAGGGAAGAAGGCCCCAGCCACACACTTGATTCGCACAAACTTTGCATATGTGAAAAGGCAGTCAATACAAACAGAATTCATTTTAATTAACCTTAATATGCTGATGAAAATGGTGGGGAGTTTTCATGAACAAATAAGTGGAGCCACATACACAAAAATATCTGCTTTGTTAATTACACCCACACACATCCAATAATACAATCGTGGTAAATTATAGCCCTCGTTTCCAAACTTACATTGTTCGGATCAAGCTGAGGAGCTGCTTCAGTAAACAGGCACGTGGCCTTTTTTGGGTTAGGTGGAGTAGAACCTGGTGCTGAGATTTTGATCTTGTCAAATATCTTCAATTTTCCATCTCATCATTGAGCCACCAGTGCCTGTTTGGGATAGGAAGAAACTTATTTTACTTCTCCAGCCTGGAAAATCTACTGGAAAAACTCCCCCTGGATCAGAAGCAGGCTCAACTGCAGCATCTCTTCAACAAGTCCAAGGAGTTCAACTCAGTCATGCAAAATCCGGAGAGACTACTCAAAAAAGTGGTTATGCTGATGAAAAACCAGGAAACAAGGCAATCAAGAAACCAATCTATGAAACTGCCATGTGCAAAGAGAAGGCAAATACCAGCAAGTGAATTAAGATCCCTCTTACTCAGCCTATGCAGACAGTCAGATTTAGTGAGGTCTGGGTACAGAATCTCTTAATGGACATGCTCCAAGAGAAGAAGAGGGCACTTCTGAAGAAGGCATCACACCATGGTGATTTCCCTGTTCATTGCTGCAAAAATTTCAAGCCAAAGCAGACACCTAAGCATGAACAGGTCAAAGGTTCCCCAACCTTTATGAAAATGAAAGCTAAATAATTTTAAACATCTGCATCTCAAATGTGTCTCCGCCTCCACGAGGAACAGCTCTCCCTCCAAGACTTACCTGGGCCCAGCCAAAAGGACTCAAAACGAACCTTGTGTGCAAAGGGTGAAGGAGTCAAGCACTTGAAAGAATGAAACTCTTTTGCAATTGTTTTTGGGAATATGTGGTGCCTCATTCTGAAAACTTGCTATGAAATATCTGTGTATCAGCCAAATTTCTGGCTAGGGCTGAGACTTTTAGTTATTTCCCAAAAGCAGAATACAGGAAAGGGGGGAAAAAACGTTCTCTTAGGTTTCCTCAGCGCTCTTATCTTATCAGCACACTGAACACGTGCTGCACAAAGAAAGCAGATCCAAGACACAAACCCGGGTATTTAATGTTTGTTCAGTTAGAAGAAAAATATTGCCAAACCAATGGATTCAAGAATAATAGAGTTATGCCCTGAAAATCATGAGATTTGAGACTCAATCTCTTTGTTTTCTATGTTTTAATCTTCCAGGTTGCTTTTGAGTTACCTATCTACCTTTGAGAGCCTGCGGGCCAGGAATTTATCGAAGATGCAGCTAAGAATCTCATTAATAACATGAATCCAGGAATTGGGCTTTGAAGAAAATATACAGGTAATGCAAAATTTAAAGTCATGACAAGTGGCACCAGTGCACACAATATCAATATCTTGCTAATGGACCCATAATTGGTTAATGAGCTGAAGCACACAACAGTAATGGAAAAAAAGGATCAGAAACGTGGCTGCTAAGAGTTATACCAAGTTATTTAGAGTCACATCCAGTTTACTTACATGGTGGTAGACTGGCCTAATTCTAATGTCACAAGGAGTAAAGTAGGTAAATGCTTTATGATATACCTTGATTTGCATCTTTATAGCCAAGCAAATAGGAGACTAAACAGACACTTCTGTAGTTAAGCCAAATAAAATGTGTTATTAAGATTGTACACCAAACCCCTACCTAATTGTTTAGTGGGATAATTATACATAATGCCATCGATAGTTGTAATTTCATCATGTCCAAAACCTAGGTGGTGTTAGAGTTAGGCTGTTAAGATTCTAACTGCTAAGGATAGACAAGCATGTTATAAAATGAATCTGGCAAAGCTTCAAAATAAACCAGTGCTGAGCAGGAACAGACTGAAACTCCCTTCTTGCAATATCTTCTTCACGTTTGGAACACATCTGACATATTTCAAGTATATTTTCATTAGATGCATCACCTGACCTGTATAAACACTGCTGCCATCTGCCCTCCTCCCTGAAATTATTGACTAAACTTGGAAAGTGTAGGAAATAGCACTGCCAAAATTCAAACTTCAGACTAAAAGATGCAAATAATTGTGCCTTCAATAGTCTGCCTGATGCTGAAAATCAGTACTGCAAATAGCCTGACTATTCTGCAGAAACTTCAATGCAGAAGTTCATGAGCACAAATATGGAAAGTAAATTCTGGTCCTCGCAGCAAGATTTCCCTCTATTTATACCTAATAAATGCATTATGGAAATAAACATTTATCTGACACTTGTCCTTAATAGAGGTTCTCTCCTTTTAAATTGATTTAGAGCTTTAGAGTAAAAGAAAAAAAGCACAGGGGGACGTTGAGCAGTGGAAGTTTGGAGTTTAATGAACAAAGCCACTTATTCCCTCTCAAAGGCAGATCGAGGCAGAGAGGAGATGAAAGCTCTTGTTTCATTTTATGTGCAAAACAGAACAGACATCTCCCATAGACATGCTAATGAAACATTGATTTGCTGGGGTGACGTCTCTTACCACAGGGCTCTCCACCTTGGACTTCCAGGAGAAACGATTCACAATTAATTAACTCCTTTCACAGATTATCTAATATCTCACTGGGCTCAACCCCAGTTCGTGATAATGTTGGTTTTGTTAGTAATATGCAAATCAATGAACATAAATATATATATATATCTATATAAAGATGTATTGCACATTTTTATACACATACAAACCTATAATACATTAGATAAAATGTATAAAAATAATCTTATAAAAATTTATAAAAATATCTTATAAAAATAAGATACTAAATGTACATGTATTTGCAGCCATATAACTCCCCTCATGTAAACTCATACACAATTTCCTGCCATCAGCTCAGCAATCCCCTGGGAGACTTCCACAAACTCCCAACACTTCAGGACAGTCCCTGACCAACTCACCCAATCTCCTCCCCACAAGTTTATATCAAACCAATGCCCTGGTACCTGTTAGCAAACGTTGCTCCCCACTGTCCTAACCACCACTTTAGTGGCTTTTCTCAGGCACAGAAAAGAGACCAGCACTCGTCACTTAATAATAATAACAGCAGCAACTATTTAGGGAGATATAAAATAAATATTCAAATAGAAATCCTTGGGATTTATTTGCTTTCAGAAAATAGAAAGGGGAAAAGCAATTGCAAAATTCTCTTTCCATCAAAAAAAAAATTACACACACTCCACAGATTGTTTTGCTGTATATGGACTGCATGGCAGAGAGATGTGAAACACCAGCTACCCATATCACGGGGTTTTAATCTGATTTATCCTATGCCTAACAGATCCTCAATCCAGGATCGCAGCCTGGTTGATCACTACATGAAATTCTATCACAAAGATGGGTTTCCTCACATTTGTGGGAACCCTTCTGTAAAGGGCTCAAAATAGAACAGCAGGACAGCTTCATAACTGGGTTATTAGTCAATATTGGCAAGAAAAGTAGCTCAGAAGGGCAGCAAATTCTACATTTTCAATAAGAGTTTTCACAAATTATGGTTAAAGATCATTTTCCCTTATAATTTGTAAGGAAATTAAGGAAAGAAATTCTGTGGGTATTGTCTTCCTGAGCTTTTCTTGTTCTGGTTGAAAAACAATTGTTTGGGAAATAAGAAAAATGGATGAATTATTTTTATAATCCAGGTGCTTAATTTTCAGCAATAAGAACTCCAAGAAGTTCCAGAAGTGGATATTTCTTTCTTGTTTAAATTTAAAAAACCCTTTTCCTTAAAACCCAATAGTTAATGCTGTGTTTAAGGTCCTGTGGCAGGGCCTTAAAAACTGTGGTATTTTTAAATTTTTCTTTAAGGGATTTTAACCAGGTTCCCAGTGACTTTATCCTTTTTTTCTTCTGGGATGCACAACAGAATTATGAATATGAACTAAGAACTAATTCTTTGGGATATTTTGATTTAAAATAAAAAGTAAAATTGCTTCTGAGTAACATATGTAGAGGATCAAAAGCCTATGGAACAGCAACACCATAAATAATGTTCAACCTACTACTCTTTAAAGATTTTAACTGGAGAATTTGAAATAAATCTCTAACTGTACACACACATTCCCTCTCTCTTTCCTCCATGAATACCATTAACGTGAATTTCAAGCAAGGCTCACCTTCACAACAACTATTATTGACATGGGGTAGATGATCAATACACAACAGACTTGAAGCTCATTTTCAGAAATTGATAAAAGTTCAAACCCCAGAGGGGTGAGATGATTTACAGCAGAGGTTAAAGCTATGCGTTCGACTTTTCTCAAAAGCAAGGGTTTTCCAGATGCTTCCAAATATTTATTGTTTTCCCTAAATGACTTTAAGTTCGAATAGAAATTTATTTTTCTTCTTGGAATTCACAGTTAGAGTAGAAATTAATTTTGCTGAGAGTATCTACCAAGCAGGAAATAGCACTCAAGATAACTTCCTTTGTATGATAGGTGCAAGAATCATGAAGCTGGATCTTACTGGGACCTGCTCGGTATCTCCCAAGCCCACCCTCAGGGCCAGGTTGTCCTACTCCACTCATTCCCGGCTGGAACTCATTCCACACCATCCTGCACTGGCACCAGTGATCGTCCTGGCTCACTCCCCACAAGGATCCTGGGAAGTGCTGGGAATGGAACTGAGGTCCAGCAGCCTTCCCATCTCAGGTCCCATTTCTAGGGGTTCATGAGCTAGTGATGAGACAACAAGATCTGATACATTGCTGAAGTACATAAAAGCAACATAGAAAACAGCAGCCATCAACTTCCTGTAGAGCTGGGGATACTCAGCACATGGTCCCAAAAAAGATGAATGGAAATGGCACCTTCTCCAGCAAAGCAGAGCAGGGACACACCCCCCCTTGAGCAACAGGCTTCCCTCTCCAAATCATTGCAACTTCTCACCACCCTCATCTCCTTTCCTCAAGGCAGCACTCCTTGGTTAGGAGGCAACAGGAGCAGGAGGTTAAATGTGGCTTTCTTTCCCAGGTCATCACTAAAGTGGGGCCTCAGTAATGAAGTGCTCTGGCTGAAATAACAAAAGAAGGCCGGTATAAAACTCCTGTGAGTCCTGGCCCAGTCCAAACCCTGATGTTGATGTTGTTATTTAAAAGCACCACAGAGCAGGTAGGGCAAGCCCACGTCCATCACAGCAGACAGAGGCCATGCTGTATTGTATGCTTTTGATTATTTCATTGACACCCTTGGACTTGATAACTGCCTGAATTTTCCTGTCAACACTTTAGTCTTTGATTTCCTTCATTAAATCACAGTTTGGAATTGCTTTTTTTCTCCACCCACACCCCAACTATTTTTTTGGCTTCTAATTCCCTGAATGCCCTGCGCTGTTTTAAATTACACGCTCATTTCAGAATACTTGGACTATTTATCTAGGAGGCAAATTTCAGAGTCATCTGAAATTAATTTCCCAATCCCAAAGATCCTGGGTACCAGCTTCCAATTCAGCCATGGAATTTCCTGGTAGTGCTGCGTGGTTTGGGTTTCTCCACACCTCCAGAGAGCTGCCCCAGCAGCTGCGAGGCTGCAATGTGCCCTCCCTCCTGCTTCTATTCCTGCCCCACTCACCTTTTCAGCAGCAAAATAAAATCTACTTTAATGAATTTGTAGATGTTAATATATGGTAAGTTATATAATTTTTAAGGTTGAATCCAATCTCAGGATGTGGAAGTGTTTCAAACAGCTGAGGGATACGCAGCACACAACATAAAATTCAGCCTGGAAAGTTGTTACTAATTGTTTTGCCAAGTTCATTAACAGGCATCAGCTTCCCTGTATGTCCAGCAACACAAGTTTTAGAAGTTTAGTTGCCCCAGGTGATTTCACCTGGACTTTGGGCAATCTCACCATCTCTAATATTAGGGCTGTAGGCAAAAGTAAAATCATTTTGCACATTCCAAACATAAAATGAAAACCTTCTGCTATGAGAAATCTTGAATTTTATTTTGCGTGCCTGTAAAGAGTCCAATCTGATGGCAGAAATTTGAAATTCCCTGTTGTTTTGTTAAGTATATCAAAACAAGTTGCAAGTGTAAGAGAAGTTATGGCTTTGCAATGGTCAAAACTTTTTCAGGCAAAATTATTTTTCTTTAAAATTATTTGTTTATGTTAAATCCTTTGTGACATTAAGTTTAACATGTTTCTCATTTGAATATGGACACTTTTCAAAAAATACCAGAATTCTTTTTTTTTTTTTTTTTTTTTTTTTTTTTTGAAAAAGCCTTCAGTGACAGTTACCCTCCAAAGCTTGTAAGACTTTTAGAAATATTTCCACCTATAACTTGTTGGAGAACTCAATGTTATTTTGGGAATAAGGATAGGGAATACAGTGATTTTGCAATATCAGACCAACACATAAACGTTTATTTCCTGGTATTTTGCTGTGACTGAAAGAGTTTTTACTTTTTCAACCAGAAATTGGAGTTTTCCAACAACTGTTTAATTATTGCATTTTCAGAATTTTCTGTGAGAAAATTACTCTAATCTGCTCCTGAAGTCACTTCAATATTTAAGAAAATGAAAAAAAAAAAAAAAGTTACATTTTAGCCCTTGAGAGAGAGGCTTTTGTACATCTAAGACTGAAGGTTCTCATACAGCAAAGCTCCCAAGAGCCATCTAATCATAGCTGACAGCTGAAATCAATCATGTCATGCTACAGGATATTTATCAGAAACCTGATGTTACCTGTTTGATCCACACCTGCCAATGGACAATGTAATACTGCTATAACCACCCTTAAAGGAAGCCTCTGGAGCCTGGAATCCCCAAATCCCCTTTCTCTGACAGGAATCCAGGGAAATCACCTAATCTGGGGGGTTGGGTTTTTTCCTCAGCTGACACCTTGCTCCAGCGCTCCAGGAGGACTCACTGCGGGGCAGGTGGAACCTGCTGAACAGCTCCTGTGGGCAGACGTGCTCCAGCTGCACCCAGACCACACCACAGCCTTCTCTCCCTTCTTCCAGAGAAAGGAGTCTCTCCACAAATAGGTCAGTGGAAGTGGTAACACTGTGTTTGGAAGTATTGCTGTGTTCAGTGCAAGAGACACACAAAGCGGAGATTCATCACCAGACCTCCAGTATGGGACATTCACCTCCCAATATCCTGCCCCATGTGCACTTTACTGCCCAAAAATCACACTGCCGTGCTGGATCTTCATCCTAGAGCTGGAAATATTGGTATTCTGAGGGCTGGAGCAGCTAAAAGAGCTACCTGGAAAGCCCAGTTTCAGACTGCTCTGGGAAATGAGTGGCAAGATAGTCACTATGGGTGAGAGAGCAGTAGTAGAGGATAACACCAGGTCCAACTACACATTGCAAGAGAAGCAGTTACTCAAAGACCTAATAACAGTATTTCCCCATGGATAAAGTGATTTAATTGAGTTATACTACCATAAGAGGTTGGTTGGCTTGTTTGTGTGGGGTCATCTGCTGTTTGCTTGTTTGAAGGCAGACAGTGACGGCATTCAGACTGAGCTCCCTTGCATCGCAGCTCTGAAAAGATTTCTCTCTGTGCAGATTTCCCAGCATAAAAGGTAGACTCTGAACCCAAAGAAGCCAAAATGGAAAAAGCTGCCAGAGGTTCTAGTTAAGGACACTGTGTAAATTTTACAGTAAAGTGCAGCTACTTGAGCTCAGAATTAGGTCCGTGTTCCCTGAACAGTCTTCTACAGGGCAAAAAAGTTCATATTTTAAGGACACAGAAATAAAATATGAAACATATTCGGGGAGGCCAGTTAAAAAGCGAGCACAGAGGCTGAGGGTGGTTGCAAAACCACCTCTCCATAAAGCTGAGCTACTGAGGTTCATTATTCCTGAGCTGAGTCCTTAGAACGCAGCTGAACACAGGAGCTTCATAAAACTCACAGCATTGATAAAACTATACTCAAAAAAAGCTGGGAGGTGAGGTACTTTTCATTCTTCCTTAAACTGCTTCTATTACATTTATTTAAACAAACTGAAATTTCCCCCTGCCAGCTGCATATCCAGCTGCTGTGGCAACCCAGGCATGCACAGCCTGGCTTCTCCATGGTGATGTTTTGTGGCAAACTCTGCATTCCAATAAAGGATCCACCATTTCCACTTGACAAAGGTGGGCTGTGGGATGTACATATGAAATGAAACCCACAGCAAACTCGTGGTGCTTTGATGTAAAAGCTGTAGGCCAGGCAGCCTGGCATCAGCTGACAAAAACAGCAGCAGGCACGTATGGTTGGGTGTCTAAATCCCACCCCAAAATACCCCAAGGAAAGAAGAAAGTAAGTTGAAATAAAACAACATTTTGGTAGTCATCACCAAATAGCTTGAACAGCTGGAACACCTAAGTACCTCCCTGCCCCTTCAGAAGGGCTGAAAAGCCTTAATTTAAAGAAAAATATACTGTACCTAATAACTGTATGTTAAAGGGTGGAGGAGGGAGAGAATCCACATCTACCTTGATGTCCTGGTGAACAAAGCCTGATTGAGATCTCCACATGTTTTCCATCTGCCAGGTCTCAGCAAGGTATTTCTGCATGGTTTGGTTTTCAGGGTTTTTTTCTTTTTTTGTGGGAGGGAAGAACTCCTAAAACATTTTTTTAACATTTCATTTCTTCCCATTACCATTTTCATAAACAAAGGTTAGAAGCAGTAAAGGGCAAAGAATCTTCAAATGTTTCTAAAACCTTTAAATGCTAGCAGTAATCACTGCCACAATTAAGTGAACGAATAATGCCAGCTTAGAGGGGTTTTGGTACCAACGATCACATTTTTCTCTGCCATAAGGCTGATTCTGAAAGGTCCTAAAAAGAAAAGAGCCCCACTGCATTGAATTATGACTGTGGCAAATTTAATGAAATATTTAATACCTCCAAGGCCTCAGCTTTTCAAGAAAATTAGGTACATTGCAGCACAGGTACAACAGGGGCATAACTATGTTCCCCTTGATCAATCAACTGGAGCATATAAAACTCTACAAAAAAATTATCTTTACATCCAGCTCACTTACATTTATCCTAGCATGACACATTAGCTCTTACACATCTCTGCTTAAACCACCTCCACTGCTCCTGGATCAGAACTGGCTCCCAGCCAGCTGGGGCAAAGCACAGGTTGAGAAGTTCAAACTTATCTCCTTCCCTTCAATTAGTGATACCCTTCAGCAATTATTTTCTCCTAAAGAACAAGGCAAATCTACCCTGCAGCTTTTTCCTCCAACTATTCCTGCTTGAAAAGAGACTCAGCTGAGTGAATGAAAGGAAACTGAGGGCACTGGTAAAAATCTGTCCTCAAGCAGCCACTCCACGTATAAACACTGCAAAGAAGCAGCTGGCATTATAACCAACAAGTGACTCACACAACTCCATGGTTCAAGGCTACATTTAAGATTTCAAGAACAATTGGATGTTAAACCCAGATTAATGAAGACGACCATTTCTTTCTCCTCTGCGACAAAATCCCCATGCAATTAATTAGAAAAGCATTTTTGCAAAACTGACACATCCAACGCAAAGACTGCAGAGAAGGTGAATTCTTCCCCAGTAACCCAGAAGCAAATCACAGGCTGCAACTGTGGGTATTTGAGTCCTTGACTTGAGCGTGCATGAGAAAAGCCAGTAAACCAGCACATGCTCACCCTGTTGCTAAATCAAAGGCTCACGAGAAGGGCAGGGCTGGAGTTTTGCCACACTCCAACAAGAAAGAAAACAACTGCAGCAGCTGCCACAACATCAGTGAGGATGGACACCAGACAACCCTACCACCAGCACATGGGACAGAGGGCCAAGCAACTTGCTTTAAAGATGTGATTATGTTCCAGCCCAGAGGACATGGAGAGTCCTGTATCTTAGCTCTGTGTATCTTACCTCTTTCTATAGGAAAAACTGAAAACAAACACCCAAAATATATTCTGAAAAGACCTCACTGAGTCAAAACAGTAAACTGGTATGTCCACAAGATACAGACTTTGTTCTTAGGATTATAAAGGAAATTATAGTGTACAAAAACACCATTATAAAAATACACCATCATGCAACTGACATCACTTCATGAGCATTTCAATTGTTAAAGATAAAAATCAGATTGTTCAAAGACTTCTCCGGTCTTAGCTTTGAAAAATCCACACTTTTCTTCTTCAACTTGCTCTCCACATGTGGGCTTAGGAAAGAAGAGACTTTACACCTCGTGTTCTCTTTTCTTCCTCTCTCTTTCTCACTTTCTTCCAATCCACCTCCCCCAAAGCAGCACTTACCACAGTGACAAATGAAGCAATAATAAGGTTAGTCATTTAACTCCTTGCATCCTACTTAAAAACCACCCTAATTACTGTGTAATGGGTCCACAGAGGCAGAAGAGTCTGGGTGAAATCTACCCGGAGGGCACTGGTATAGTTCATCTGTCCATTCCCTAATAGCACTCTAAAGTTCACCCTTATAAACATGTCACCTAGCCTATAATTAAGTGACTGGTCATTAGGTAACATATGTGGTACCTGTGGGTCACATATCAGTCAGCGGGTGATGGATCTTCATCCAGGAGCTGTGCAGGAGCAGCTCCAGAGCTCTCTGTCACCATGGCAGTTCTCTCCAGACACAGCACCCTCACAGAAGAGTCTGTGTGGGTGGGTTTTTTTAAGCATAAACTCTATGTTTGTGAAGGGTGAGACCCTGAGGGGAGGAGGGAATGGAAGGACTGTCACAGTTCAGCCTCAGCCCAGCAGCATGACAAAAAGCTCTGTTTGTCCTTTATATTCTGCAGGCATACTGGTTCCTAAAGCACCCTTCAAACTTTGCTGACAGGTGAATATCCCATTCACGCTCTGTATGAGTCAAGATTGCTAATTAATATATTTTTATAAACTACAGGAGGACATCCTCTTCCCTGGTCATATTTTAAAATAAATAAATCAATATCAAGTTATGCTTTTTAACTCCTCCTTCGGCTTTCATGGTCATGCAAGGACAAGATGGACAGAGGGGAAAAGCATAAGCCAGTTTTATCCTTGATTTTATCAAGGAAACAGGAAGAGTCTAGATGCTACAGCTGAACAAACTCCCACATAACTGAATGAACCACACACCCAGGCTGATCTGGCCATTCATCAACGTGGGCACAAAGACAGATAAATACAGCCAGTTCCATTGAACCCCCTCCTCACTTCACACTGTAACGTGAGGGGCTTGATCAAGGGCGGTATCAGAACAAGTGCAGGACATTTGAGGCAAGTTTTTCCTCAGGCTCCACAAGAGCACCAGTTTCCGGAAGCTTTTGTTGCCCCCAAGAGACAGAAAAGGACAGATCACATGAAGTCTTGAAGTTCAGACTAGAGTCCTAGTAACCCTGAGGCTCATACCTCTTATAAAATTATTCAGTTGCTTCATAATTTAGAAGTTCTCTGAACTGGGAAGAGAAAGAAAATTAATTTCCTTGAGGAAGGCGGAGAGGTGGGCAACCAGTTTTATCTGGCTACAAGAGGGCTGTACCCCTGCCCATGTGTTGCATACACTGTTTTCAAGGAATTCACTGTTACCTTCTGCATTCTTGGATTCAATAACGCAATGAAGAGCTGGACCACACAGATTTCCAGATGGTAAATGAGATTTGAGCTAAGCTTTTCTGGGTAAGTAAATTATATAGGAAATAATAAAGAAAAAAAAAAAAACCAAAAAAAAAAACCAAAAAAACCAACCGTCATGCCCACAACACTTAAAGGTTTATAATTGCCAGTTATTATCTGCACGGAGTGTGCCCAAAGCCATGATCCTATGGCCAATAAAACAAGACAAGACCTTGAAATCAGCCCTCTGACCTCAAGTGATGAAATGTACCTTAATTCCCACAAATATTAACCTCCCATGATGTCTTTTCTGGCAATGCACCTCTGTTTGATGTCCACAGCAAAACACTTGGGCCCCCCAGAGTTTTGGTAGGACTGGAAATAGAAGATTTTGGCAAAATAATTTCATTGGCCAATTAATTCCAAGAACAAAATTCCAAGCCCAAGAAGAGGCATCTCTCCATCAGTGACTAATTCAGCCCACTGTATTTAGAGATATAATTGAATGCAACTGGACACACAGACACACATCACTGTTTTTGTTATTTACAAAATGAAGTAAAAACTGGCATTTTGACTAAAATCACATTGGAGGAAGGCTCATGCAGGGATTGCTTCTCCCTGCTATATTCTATATTATGGTAATACCATAATCTGAAATGCTGTTTGCAAACAGCAGAGACAACTCTTTTACTCCAAGCTATCCCGTAAGGAGTTCAAGCCTTCTTACTAGGGGGGTCTTTTACTCTACAAGGCACCTCTGGGTCTCGTATCAATCACCCAGTGATGGATGGGCATCCCATGCCAGGGTCATGTGTACCTCCACTGCTTATTGAACTGCAGCACCTCATCCTCCCCGGATACTGACGGCTGATCTATAGGATTCAGCTCCAATTGAAACTGTGATTTTTCACTGTTAAGGACTCTTGCATTTGACATGTTTGCACTAAGACTATAAAGGATCAAAATGGTGCACAGAAAAGCAGCCCTCAAATAAGGAGATTAGCTGACTACTGTGTGCTTGCACCACAAAAAATTATAGAGTGGTCTTCATCTAAAGAAAAAAAAAAAAAAAGAGGGGAAAAAAAGCAGAAAAGCCTGTGTGACAGCATCAGTGTTGCTCACTCAAGAACATGTGACTTTATTTGAACATAGTTGAAACATATCACTAGGACAATTCTGCTTCAAGAGTTTGACAACTAACTAGCACACACAGGAGCATGGCACAAATTAAACTTACCCCTTGGCACGGCCAAACGTAAGTGATCATGTTTAAGGAATATGTAGAAATACAGACCAGCAGAGAGGATGAGCCCAACACAGAGAAGCGAAGTTGTTTGATAGAAATTGAATAAACAGCAAACTCATTTATTGTTAGAGTGGAGACTGCATTAGTAAAGATTGCTCACAAACTGTAAGTGGGCAGGGTTATGGCCCTGTGTGAGAAAGGAGAGAGAAAATTTGGGGAGGAGATTATTAACAGTTCTGGATTTCTCTATAGGACTCAGTAGGTACATGATACACAATCAAAGGATTAAGCTGATTTCAAGAAATCTCGTACCTAAACAAAAATGGAGCCAATTCCAAAGAAAAAATTATGCTGGTTTTAGATAATTTGCCTTAGGTTTTATCCCTGATTGGATGCATCCATAATAGTGTCTTTTCTAATGCAATAAGAGAAATTATTACTCAAACTGCAATTACTTCCTGTGCCAGTAAGGTGGTCTAATTGCACTTTTTGGGCACTCTCTACTGTAGTCAACACAGCACGTGCTCTTCCCATGCAATTGCCATGCCCTGAGAAATAGCCCAGATGAATGCACTGGAATGCTGACCCTAGAGCTCTGTTTAAACCTAAGGTGGATTTCCTTACATACCTAGGAAAGAGATGTGGTCGGATCTGAGATTTCAGCTGACAGTAATAGCCAGCTTTATACTTTCCCTGCGGTTACAGCTGTTCACACTGGTCTGCTGCAGCGCACAGAAAATGGAGAAACACGAGACAGTGAAATAAGGAAAGGCAAAAGAAGGAAAACATTGTCCTTGCGGAGTGGACATGGCCAGAAGGACACTGGGAGTTGTCTGGAATGTGACATAGAGAGAGCAATTCTTTGCTGCTTGCATCCTGTCCTATTACTCCTCTGCAAAGGGCATGTAGCTCATTACTCTATTTACACAAGTATAGGTGACCACACAGAGACAAGGCAAGATATAGTACAGCCTTCAGAAATGAGACTTCTGCAACTCATTCCCCACTTACCAGTAGCTCACTGGGTGGTCTTGAACCATAAACCAAAGACATAGCTAATACTCTCTTAGACAGCAATTCCAGGGTCCAGCACTCCACAGCAAAATATTTGCACTTTCTTAGCTGAATAATACTTTCAAAGTATATTCAGTCTCATTAACATTTGCGATCATTTTGCCTTTTTTTGATTTATTTAATGAGAAATTTTTGTCCTTAAATACTTACAAGTGCCTCAAAAACTACCATCATTCTGTGGAATACAGGAATATGTCATTGTTCCCACTTTGCAGAACTGAAGAACAGATGTATAGGTCCACAGGGTTGTGGATCTGTCTTTCCATACATATGACATCCTCACAGAACACCTTTTGCAAGTTTGCATCCATGTGAAAAGCTGCCAAATCCTTTAAGAACAAATGGCTGTCCAGTCCTTCTCAAAAAGGACTTGAGTTTCGTAACAGACACCTGGTATAAGGTGACCCTAGAGACCACATTTCTGGTTTTTGTCTCAAACTTGCACATCTGACAGATTAAAGAGCACTTTGATAGGATTTTTTTCCCTCTACTTTGCTGTGGTACCAATCATAGAACCAATCTTAGGCCAGGTGTTTATTTTATTTTTATTATTCTGCTAAGCACAGCACTCTCTGCAACCTTCAGGGAAGGGGAATGGGGAAGAACAGCATCAACTTCCAAGAAAATATCAAAAGCTAATAACCACCCTTCTGAATTTTAATCCATACCCAACCCCAAAATAGCTCGCTTCATACACACTTTGCACTTCTGATGAGGAGAAAAGGAGATGCTTCATTCCAGAATCATCTTTAAAGGGGGATCACATTAACAATGGTGAATTAACACTGATGCTTAAAGATTACACTTC
The DNA here is from genome assembly GCF_000738735.6 of Corvus cornix cornix. Taxonomy (NCBI): domain Eukaryota; kingdom Metazoa; phylum Chordata; class Aves; order Passeriformes; family Corvidae; genus Corvus; species Corvus cornix. Next base: position 4,394,554 of record NC_046349.1, on the reverse strand, counting down.
TCTCCTTAAAATAGTAGCCAGAAGCTGACATTATGAAGTAATTCAGGATCAAACAGTAGTTCTCATGTGAATGCATATTTCATGGAAGTTTCTCTTTTAGCTTGCACTGTAGAGTAAATCATTGGAGAAACAATTTTCTAGAAGAGATTTGTGTTAACATTCTTCACATTACTGTGAATGGGCCACTGTCTCTGTGATTCCTGATGTGTGCAGAGCCAAGAAGAATCAAGAGCATTTGGGCACAGCCATTTGGTGCCAAAAGTCACCATTCCCAGTTGACATCAGGACCTTAATTTACTCCAACACTTTAGCTAAGTGGCCACCACAGCCACGCAAGGCAAATAAGTGAGATTGAAAATGCCTCCACATTCATCCTGGGGAAAACCTGTTTTCTAATTTGTCTTTTCAGTCCTCCAGCTGCATTATTTTACTGTGGGTGAAAGATGTGAGTATATTTATGCAGCAGAAATTACCAAATAATGAAGATCACTACAACACCTCCAGATTTTTGGAAGCCTGTTGGCACAGAATCAAAACGAAACACACCACAAGAGTAAAAACAGAAATTGCAACCATAACTACTTAATTTTGACAGGAAAGGCTAATGTATGTTAATAATTTTACAGCTTTCATAAACACCAAAGGATTTGTACTCTCTACATATCTGAGCTTAGGTAAATTACAGACAGTTACTCTGTGGATCTGCTTTCACTTTCAAATTCTTTATATAGGCTTATTACAATAGGTTGAAAAATAAATTAGCATTAGATTTTCACTGAGATAAAAGTTTAAAATTCCTTTTACTACTTTACCTTCCAGTTTTGATATTCCATAATCTTTATTTTATATTTCTCTCATCTTTCACATGCAAAGATGACAAAAAGCCATCTAGAATGTAGACTAGCCCAGGTTACAGTCATTATCAAAACAGACTAAAATCTTTGAGATCAGGATTACATGTAATTACAAAATAATATTTATGCCTTCTGCAAAGAAACTGATGAAATCTGGATCATGGTGGTCTGTAGAAAAAATGGTATGGAGAGGAAATGGGGTATCACTATCAATACAGTCAAGACTACTGTGCAATAGCATTTTTATATGTAAAAATAAAGAGAGAGCACAGGCCCTGACAAAAACAGATTGGGCTCAAAATAGACAAAACACAAGCATAGCTTGGTTATAATTATGCTTAGACCAGCAAGACCCAGGCACTCTGTGCATCGTGTAAACATCAGGCAGTGGGATTTGTTTATTTTATTCTGTAATGAAACTAGATAGTCATAGGCAATCTGGGGGGATAAAAATTAAATAAAATTTAGGTTTGAGTTTTGTTCTGAATGGATTTTTGTGCTAACTGTACAAGATCTCTAGTGACCCCCAGCAACAAGAACAATCTTGACTTCAGTCTCCTCAAAGAGACAAATTGCATTAGTGCAGCACATAACACTGGCCTGATGAATTAGCTTTTACTTCAGTAAGAGATTCTATGCAAATGTGAATAATCCTTGCACAGAAGAGAGAAAAGGGGCAACCCTTCCCACAGCCAAGACACATAATTATACTTGCATTTAAAAAGTACAAATAGTTCAATTTCATATATAAAATATGCATAAAATTAGGCCAGGGAAGTCTAATTATCAGTGATCTGCTAAGACCTTGAGACTACCCTGAATCCAATATAAAGGTGGAACAGGCAGCTGAGAACGAGGCCTGGAGGGGGACCCACAGGAACCTCACGCTTGGGTAGATACGGTCTGCAGTCCCTACTGCCAACATAACCTCCTCCCTCCAAGCTCAGGAGACCCTTATCCCACCACCATGAAATCCTTTAAGGAAAACTAAAAAATCCCTACACAAATCCCATGAAAAAAGATTGTCAGGGGTTGTGGAGAAACATCACCTTTTTTGGTTGCTGTTAACAGATGCTCAGAATTTGAGCAATTTGGTAAAGAATTTAAGAAATCACACAGTCCACTTTACATGAGCTTCAACACATTTCAGCTGCTGTCACAAACCCAGAGATACTTCCAGAGAAAGCTGTGAGGTCAGGATATTACAGCCAGTCTAATAGAAGAACCAGAGATGCTTCTGTGGAGCAGCTGCAACATCATATAATGAAAACCAGATGGACCTTGGACCAAGAACACTTTGACTCGATTTTTGATTAAGAGATACAAATGGTCATCTCTGAGACTTCTCATTAATGTTGCAGTGCAGATACATCACTTCAGAAAGCAACCTGCTATCACAGGTTACTGCACACTTCCCGATTTGCTCTTATTGCATGGTCTACTGAATAGTTTTTTACTGTCCAGGTACAGCTATAATGAGCAGGTTATAGAGCTCTGCAGCTCTAAACAGTTTAGAGATGTCAGTAAAGACTTTAGGATGACCCTAACACAGTTAAACTACAATAATCCCCTGAAGTGTTTAAGTGGCTTAAGTCACCAATAAGATGCTCTCAGGAGTTAATCAGGAAGGCTGCCTAATTAGAACAACAAGCTCTTCACCAGCACATCCCAATGAAGAAAGCCAATTATACTCTTAAAAGTCACATACCTCTATAATCCCATGGAAGTCAAACCATAGCATTTGCTAAATAAATCAGACACACCCCAACCAACCTACACAAACCTGGTGTAGCTTATGTTTAAAACTGTTATTTAGTTCAACATTTTGCACACAATTACTGATCTTGCATTTTGTGTGTGAGTTACATAACTTTATCAGTGTTTGTTTGCAGAACACAGCACAGGCTCTACACCACCACACTGACCAGTTTGACTGCCAAGGAATGTCCAGCCTGATTGCCTCCTTTAATGAGAAATCACCAGCCATAGATTTTATGAATAATTTCTCAAAATTTCAAGACTGGAAAAGAACAGCTAAAGAAGTTGAGATGGCTTTTTTTAATAAGGATTCTCTCTTTACAGATCACAAACTACATTGAGATGGCTTTTTTTAATAAGGATTCCCTCTTTACAGATCACAAACTACATTATAAAGCCTAAGTTTCAAATTACTTGCTCTTCTACTGTAACAAACAATGGTCCACTATTGAGTACAATTTTACACCACAAGAGTACTTTTATTTATATTTTGTTCAACTTTAACTGAAATTTCACTTTCTAATTCAGAGTGATATTCATATTATTTTGTGTTATTAGTTCAGAGCCAGATTATAAGAAGAATCAAGCCAATAGATCACAATTCAAGCACTGGAACAGGCTGCCCAGCAAAGTGGTTGAGTCACCATCCCTGAAGGTATTAAAAAGTGGTGAGCTTGGTAATGCTACATTAATGGTTGGACTTGATGAACTCTAAAATATCTTTTCCAACCTAAATAGTTTGATGATTCCATGAATTCAGCTCCTATTTATTCAAAATCTTACAAAACCAGGCACCATCTTTCATAAGCATTTTATAATAAATTGTTTGAGTAAGAATTCAGGGCTAAACATAAACTTGTCAAAACCCATGCAATGTCAGATTGCATGAGCAAATCAACAGGCATCGTGTTTAGTTGTATAAAACTATTTAAAAGCCATTGCCAAGCTTGCAGGTTGAGTTGCACTTGTGATTTCAGAATCAGACTGCACATCCAATACATGTCTGGTCCTAATTTTCTATTACAATTTGCCAGTATACTGCGAGTAGATTCATAACTCATTGGCAGATGATTCATTTTGAAAATGTTAGAATAGCTTCAGTGTGCTGAGGAGTATGTTCGGGTTACTGCTGTTCAAA